>NC_036242.1:1120642-1159541 GCF_002742605.1 Olea europaea var. sylvestris | reverse complement strand
CTCTCTTTTTCCATTTATTCACACACAGAAAGAAGAAAAGAAAGCGAGTAACGTAATTTGCATCTATACGTTCTGATCTACACGGAAATATACTGTTCCGCGTGTGCTGTACATGAAAAAATCGATCAAAAAGGAATTGGCAGTGGCAGATTTTCCCCTCCCTCTCTCCTCTCTCTCTCTCTAGCATGTATATGTATGTATATAGGTGTCTACATATACGCGCACTACAAACTTTGAGCAAAGTATCAGTTAGGTCATCCAACTTTAAAAAGACTCGATCAAGTCATCACTTTCTTAATTTTTCAATTCAAGTCACTGCCTCAGCTAGAAACTACATGGGGCTTTGCTTGTATGGATGTTAAAGTGAAATTGCTAGAATTAGGCACACATGATTTCCATCTAAAAGTCGAGAAGCATGACGGGTTCACAAGTGGGACATGCCCCAGTCTTGTGCTAGTTTTTCACTCAGTTAAGAATCGACCCAATTGAAATTTCTTTTATATTCTTCAGATACTCCACTTATATGTCATTTCTCTGGCTACAAAAGGTGAAATTATTGTAGATGTTTACGCCAATTAATTTATTGCACTATTATAATGCTGGTCAACAGACTTGGAAAGTCACATTCTTTCTCATGTTATTCGATACATCGTCACTATTTGGTGCTTGTCAAAAAAATTATATTTTTATTGAAATCTCCGTAATTCAAAAATCAAAACTTTGGGTCAACTTCTCTCGTTGTTTTATCGCGAACCATTAGCTTACCCTCTTTATTAAAGACTCATATAGCTGGGTGACCTTGGGGTACTTTGTCCCTACCTCATGCCTTCGTATCATTGAGTAAAATTATTGTGGTGAAGTATTTCCTTTCGCGAGTCAGAAGAACTGAAGAAGTGGCAATTTGGAGTGTTAAGTTTTGAGAACCACTTTATTTGAATTAGAAGAAAACTAATAGGATAAATTTATTGACGATGACCGAACTTTTAGAAAAAATTTAATTGAATCAATAAATTTTAATTTGTCTCGATTACACAATTTATTCAATTAATATTAAATATCACCACATAATCAATTCCATCACCTATTGTCTTCTAAATTAATAGAAATTTCTTAGTTGACAATCATATCAAATTGATGTTCCACGTAATCGATACGTGACATTGTATAAATAAAAACTGTAAGATGATGACTATGGTAACATCTTTAAATGAAAAAAAAGATTAGAAGATTGATTTTAACAATTTTATGATGCGACATAATGATAATTTGACATGTTATTTTGTGATTATGGGAAGATTGATCACATCACAAATGTCAATTATGCAATTTTCATCCATCGAAGACGTCGAATGATAAAGTGATGAAATTTAAAATTAAATTAAAATTTAGTTACCCAATTAAGATAAATTAAATTTTAATAACACAATTGAGATTTTGATCCCAAACTAAAATGATTAAAAAATTGTGGTCTCTCAACTTCTTGTACTTCCACATCCTTGACACAAAACGCGTGATAAGAGTGGTCAAACAAGCTTAGAACTCTAGCTAGAACTTTTTTCTAAGTGACAAAATCCTATATGATGTGGCACACTGTGGATCCACCAGCCTAAGGCAAACAACAACTCTACACCGACATCTACTTTGACCAAGTTTAGAAAAGAAACTTGTTTAGAAGTATAAATTTCAAATGTTTTGAAAATCGATTGATCGATCGAAAAAAAGGAAAAGGATCAAAGAATCAAATTCAGGTAAAACGCAAGGATCTGAACGAACTACAAATAGAACATCAGCATATCATCGAGATGCTAAGCTTGATGAATAAACACAAAAGAATGACGTGAATGGAAAGCATACCAAACATACTAGCAGAAAATAGTCCAAAAAATCTATAAAAAGTTATAATTTAAATTTCAAATGTTTTGAAAATTAGATTGATCCATCCAAAAAAGAAAATGGATCAAAGAATCGAATTCAGGTCAAACGCAAGGATCTGAACCAACTACAAATAGAACACCAGCATACCATCAGGATGCTAAGCTTGATGAATAAGTACAAAAGAATAACTTGAATAGAAAGTGTACCAAACATGTTAACGAGCCAATAAATCCAAAAATATTATGTCTGCCTTCATACTATTTAATCTCGAATAAGGCTACTTCACCTTTCCCATATATAAAAGGGTGCCATATTGTCTACCCTAGACACTATTTTTAATACCGATAAAAATCTTGTCAAGAATTGTCTCAAAGCTACGGCATTGATGTAAGTTTCAGAGTTGAATCGAACATCTCTCATCCATATGGCTCCATCAATTGCGTTTGTTTTGTAAACTTATGGTTTACACTATAGTGAGTCAACAATGAGTTTTGTTGACCCAAAAAGTACGCCAACAGATGTCGGTCCCACTTGCGCTTGCGTGGACGAATGTTCAACACGCTAAGACACGTGGACGGTCTAAAACGAACGGTTCAAAGGGCGTGGGAGTAGCCCAACGATGCGGGACGGTGACGTTCGGAATCCGGCAGGTTGTTCATAATCCGATTGTACAATAATTACCAATCGGTATTCATAAATGTATATGTAAATGTATATAAACTCAATTTGTGTATTGCAAGTAAAATGAGAGAGAGAGTTGAGTAAATATAGTTCTTTGTATTGATTCTTGTATTAGCCTTTTGATATTACACAAGCGAAATATTTATAGTAGTACATATGAAATGGGAGCCCTTGAACGAAGTGGCACGTGACCTCATCTTTTTATTTCAAACATCTTTTCCTAGGTATGGGATTTGACTTGCTAGCTTGCGGCGCATTTATTGCTTGTGCAGGGCCTCCATGCTAGTGACAAGACTTGACCTTTATGCTTATGACAAATGTTTCATCAATCATTCGAATAAGATCTGTGCAGGCGATCTCTTGGGAGAAGTGACCATGGAGGATGTTTCCTTGTGGTTCAGAGGCTCGCGCATCAGCTTTGGGGCTTCGGCCATTTGTCATGATACTTCCACTTGAGGGTCTCAGCTGCTCTTAATAGGTTCTAGCAGCCTGGCTTCGGTTCGTAGGCCTCGATCAATGGGCCTCGGACAAAAAGGAGTCTCGGCAGATGGATTTCGGCTCGAAGCAGTTCGGATGTAGCCCACCTCGACATTGTGTGCCACCTCAGCAAGAATGACACGTGGATCGCCATGAATGAGCCATTGTCCCAGGTAGATTGACCAGGTGTGACAACACGCAACAAGTTTCATCGTTAACAAAATTATGATATATAAGTGATTTAATTAAGAGGAAAATAGAAAATAAATCCTCCAAACAATATCGAGGATAGTACAAAGGGAATTAGCCCTTGTTCCCCATGTTAATGAGATTTTGATAATAATGTATTTTGAAATTGTAATTTTGGGAGAATGTGGTTAACAAAAAATTATTATTTATTTATTTATATTTAATATTATTTTATTGGAGAATATGTGATTGAAAAGAAGAAAAAGAAAAATATATTAAAATTTTAATGGGGAAACAAGGGAATGATGTTTTAAATAAAAATCTATTTGCAATAGTGATGTTTTAAATAAAAATCTATTTGCAATAGTGATTTTTTAGAGTATGTATTAGAATTTTTTAAGATAATGTGTGATTAACAAAGAAAGAAAAATTTTGAATTTACGTATCATATTATTTTATCGAAAAATTTATGATTTAAAAGAATAAAAGAAAAATGTATTAAAATTTTAATGAAACCCAAACAGGTCTAATTAAACTCCCATTCTTTGTGAACCAAATAGTTGGCTCATCAAATTGATTACATGAACGAAATAATCAACACAATCAATTATTATTTGAAACTCTTTCCATTCCCAAAGGAAAAATCACAAGACCACAAAGTCGGGATTTCTGCCCTAAAAGTAGAGGAAATCATTGAAAATGACCCAATAACCCATGTGTATTTTCAAAGTAACCTTTGACCAGTTTTTAGAGAAAAAAACGAAAATTAATTTTAAAGGTCAAAATCCCAAAATACCCTCAGACGGTCACTTTCCCAAAACCAAAGAAAAGCTACGGTCGATTTCCAGTTGGTAGACGTTTTCAGTTCATCTCTGACGACCTTCTTCTTGTTAAGGTAAGCTTCGAGCTGTTAATTAACTAGATTAACGTTTAGATTTTCATATTGTGTGTTAATGATGAATTTGTGGAGGTTTTTGAAATGTATTATTGGTTATGTAGGTGTAGAAGTATGAATATGGGTCTAAATTGGCGAATAATAGGTGGATTTTGAGATTTACTAGCTTTTCTTGCCAAAATAGAGATTTTCCGACGAAAAAAGCCGGAAAAAATGCCGTCTGTGTTTGCAGCCGGCATTTTGGGGAAAACCCGACCGTTAACAGTCGAGCGACTGTTAACGGCCCCATGACTGTTAAGTGGGCCGACTATAACAATAACAATTTTTTTTTTTAATTTGGGCTGATTAACAGTTGGCCTATTATTTGGGCTGACTAAACGGTTAAGCAGGCCGACTGTTAAGGTCGGCCCACTGCCTTTATTTTTTTTAGTATTTTTTTTCTTACATATATTTAAAATTTTCATTTTAAATAATTTTAATTATCAATTTTTAATGAATAATAATTTATTTATTTGTCAAATTTAAATAAAATATTTAATTTAAATTTAAATTTGAATATTTATTTTCATTTCCTAATTTTTGATAAATAATAATTTTTCATTCTCGAATTTAATTAATTTTTATAATTGTAATATTTAATAATTGTTTTAATTTTAAATTTAATTTTAAATTTCGTTTTTATTTTTATTAATAGTTTTTTATAAATAATATTCTTTTCGTTAATCGAATTTCATTAATTATTGTCATTGTAAGTTTGAATAATTATTTAATTTTTAAATTTCATATTTATTTTTATTAATTATTTTTTATAAATACTATTCTTTTGGTTTATCGAATTTAATTAATTTTTGTAATTGTGATTTTTAATAATTAAATAATTTTAATTTTAAAATTCATATTTAATTTTATCAATTGTTTTTTATAAATAATATTTTTTCCTTCTTGAATTTAATTAATTTTAATAATTGTAATATATAATAATTCTTTTAATTTTAAATTTAAACTTCATATTTAATTTTATTAATAGTTTTTTATAAATAATATTATTTTCGTTAATCGAATTTCATTAATTCTTGTCATTGTAATTTTGAATAATTATTTAATTTTAAATTTCGTTTTTATTTTTATTAATAGTTTTTCATAAATAATATTCTTTTCGTTAATCAAATTTCATTAATTCTTGTCATTGTAATTTTGAATAATTATTTAATTTTTAAATTTCATATTTATTTTTATTAATTACTTTTTATAAATAATATTTTTTTCGTTTATCGAATTTAATTAATTTTTATAATTGTAATTTTTAATAATTATTTAATTTATTTAATTAATTTTTGTAATTGTAATTTTTAATAATTATTTAATTTTAATTTTAAATTTCATATTTATTTTTTTAATTATTTTTTATAAATAATATTCTTTTCGTTTATCGAATTTAATTAATTTTTGTAGCTGTAATTTTTAATAATTATTTAATTTTAAATTTAAGTTTCATATTTAATTTTATTAATAGTTTTTTTTATAAATAATATTCTTTTCATTAATCGAATTTTATTAATTTTTGTCATTGTCATTTTGAATAATTATTTAATTTTAAATTTCGTTTTTATTTTTATTAATTGTTTTTGGTAAATAATATTATTTTCGTTTATTGAATTTAATTAATTTTTGTAATTGTAATTTTTGATAATTATTTTATTTTAAATTTAAATTTCATATTTAATTTTATTAATTGTTTTTTATAAATAATATTCTTTTCGTTCATCGAATTTAATTAATTTTTGTAATTGTAATTTTTAATAATTATTTCATTTTAAATTTAAATTTCGTATTTTTTTATTAATAGTTTTTGATAAATAATATTCTTTTCGTCTATCGAATTTAATTAATTTTTGTAATTGTAATTTTAAATAATTCTTTAAATTTTAATGTTAATTTTAATACTTATTATCTTTTTTTGATATTAGGGAAAAAAATTGACATTATTGAGAATAAGGTAAAACATTTCACAGTATTAATGATTTTGATTACTATGAATCTGCGTGTTGCGTATTATAGTTTCAATTTCGTTCGCTTAATTTTCTGTTATTATACTTATACTATTATCTCTTGTACAATGTTCTAACACTTTGAATTTTTACAGGGATGAATTATTATCTCGACGCAGAGTTGAGACAGATATCAGGCAAAGTTACGTGGAATAGTAGTTTTGATAGTTTCACTGCGGTGTTAGAGCTGCTCGATGATCAGCATGCTGATATGTGCGCCAGTTCTTCCCGTGGCCCTTGTACTCGTTGAGAGATCAGCAGTACTCGGGTCAGATTATTGATGCACTTCTATGTTGATTGTTGAATCCAGTTGACGGCGATGTCCTCCACTTCGCAATCGGGGGCAAAGTTGCCAGTTTTTCAATGTTCGGGTTTTCCCTGATCACAAGATTAAAGATTACGGGTGATGACGCAGCTGGTGACGAGACTCAGAGAAGAAATAGACTGCATGAAACTTACTTTCAGGGACAGGGGAGTGTGCTTCTACCACAGCTGATCGATGCACTTAGGAGGTGTGACCAGATATTAGACAGATTGAAGATAGGCATGGTCTACATCGTTGAAAGCGTGTTACGGTGTCACCACAAGAAGACTGCGATCGACTCCTTCCATCTGGAGATTGTTGATGATATTGATCGTTTCAACGACTATCCATGGGGTCTGAGATGTTTTGAGGATACCGTACACGTCTTTACCCGATTGCACTCGAAGCCCAAAGGGGCCATGCGCAAGTACGACACTTATGGATTGCCCCTGACGATGCAAATACATGATTAACATAATCAATGTTAAATTATTTTTCCTATTGAATTTGTATATAATAATTGTATATGTTACAGATTTTGGCATACGAGACCGTCCCTCTATTGGGTACCCGCTTTGCGAGCCGAGGGGAGACATGCTGCCCTCGGATGCACCATTGGAAAGCATCTCAAGTGGAGGGATGTCCCACTGGGAGACATTTTTCGGCTCTCCTCGATGACCCTCAGGTGAGTATTATGTATTTGTAGTTTATATTGTATGTAATTTAAAATTTGATTACATGATCATTAACTAATTCAAATGTCAATATGTCAGCTTGAAATTCGATGGAGGAGGAGGCTCAGGGTTGTGTGCATAAATCCGGTGTTCCGCTCACCCAAGACGACCAGATGTCCGATTCAACGGACAATCGAGATTGGGTGAGTGAATTGAATATAATTTATTAATTACCATTTTGTAGGAGTTAGTAATTACGGATCAAGTTAATAATTCGTAGTATTATTGTTTGTGTAGGAGCGTGGTCCAGTTGATCTATGACCTCTGCCCCCGAGAGCATCGCCTCTGTCCTAGAGGACATCACCTCTGCTGCAGAGGGCATCACCTCTGCTCCCGCGGGCATCACCTTCGCCGCAGAGGGCACCACCTCTGGCGACCTTGTCCAGGGACCTCCCCCGTGGATCTCCCGCGCATATTCAGAGTTTTGATGATCTGTATGCTCGTCTAAGTGGATTTATAGCGAAGCAGGTTAATGGGTTGCGTCGAGAGATGACAAATAGGGTCGACGATCTGGTAGGAAGGGTCCAAGATTTGTCCACTAATGCTAGTGTGCTTCAGGGTGAGATCAAAGCACTTCGAGGTGATATAGCCGACAGGCGATGGGTTGACGGCGATGGTGACCGGGGGGTGACAGAGATGGGGGCGATAGAGATGGGGGTGATCGAGAGGGTGATAGAGATAGAGGTGATAGAGATGAGGGTCACCGGCAGTTGTGGTTCGATGATGCATTGGAATCTTTCCTATTATCCGTGGAGCGGGAGGGGATGGGAGGGATGGTAGAGGAGGTGGCGAGCCCCAAGGTGGAGAAGGTGACGGTAGCCGGGGCGGAGAAGGGGACAAGCCCCGAGATGGAGGAGGTGGCGATCCCCGAGGTGGAGGAGGTGACGATAGCCAGGGTGGAGGAGGTGACGGTGGTCG
Organism: Olea europaea var. sylvestris; assembly: GCF_002742605.1. NCBI lineage: Eukaryota > Viridiplantae > Streptophyta > Magnoliopsida > Lamiales > Oleaceae > Olea > Olea europaea. Next base: position 1,151,420 of record NC_036242.1, on the reverse strand, counting down.
AGGCGGAGGAGGAGAGGACGGCCATCGTGACTGAGGCAAACAAGCGTTCCGTTGACGTGCCGGAGATGGTGGTTGACAAGAGGTCGAGAGTGCCGTCACAGTACGTCGTCTCTCCCTTCATCACTGAGACGAAGAGGAGGAGGTTCGTCGATAGAACGTACCCCAATATGTTCCGGGAGGTCGACCATGCCAAATGGAAAGCATTCGAGGCTCAATGGCGAGCAATATTGCCCGGGTAAGTATTGTATGATTTAGTACCAGTACTCGTATAAGTTTCGTTTAACATTTTTTTTTCAGCACCACCCGTATGATAGCCGGAAGAACGATATTGGACGTATACAAGTGGTTCCATGATATCACCACTTAGGGGGTTTGGCTCGCCGACGATGTAATTAAAGTGTTATTGTGACTGTTTGTACACATTACATTTAATTTGTTAAATGAAATAATTATTTATTTCTTTTTCGTTTATGTAGCACATCGACATGGTCATGACTTGTTGCGCGATCGAGTTGAGAGATATGCACAATCATTCTACAAGGTTGGCCGAATATTACTGAACACCGAGTTCTTCTGTGCCGTTACCATTGAGTATCAGTCGTTCCAACTTATTGGTAACGAGTACGTGTTGCCTGCATATATGCTCGAGTGGGTCATCGGGTTGTCACCGACTGTTGGGGGAAAGCCGTGGGAGGGCTGTACGCATATATACATCCTAGTGATCGTCAATCATGACTGCATTGCACTGAAGATCGTGTTCCCTGAGTCGACGATATATGTATATGACCCCGATCATTCATGTCTGACACAGGGACAGTTCGAGCAGAACGTAGAGCCGGTGACTGTGATCGTTCCTATAATGGCTAGACGGATGAGCTTGACTGTGCAGGACAAACTAACCATCATGCGGGATAAGACGACGGCTAGGCAGGGGCGACTGTGGCATTTTCGCAATCAAATATATAGAATTTTTGAATATAGCATATAAGGTTGATGGAATCAACCAGTAATGGATACAGAATTGACGGAATAAGTTAGCGTGCGACTTATTCGAATTTAATTGTGATCCATAGATTATTTGTAAATATTTTTTTGTAATTAATCTTTGTAAAACTTTTTTGTAATTAATATTTGTAAATATTTTTTTGTAATTAATCTTTGTGAAAAATTTTTGTAATTAATTATTTGTAACTGTTCTTCGTAATTATTTGTGATAACAAATAAACATTGAACAGTGTAAAAGTAAACGAAAATATTATACATTGAACATATCAGTCTAATTGTCATTTAGGGGAATTTGACTAGTACAAAATTGGCGAGTATGCCATATGACTCTGCACCTGCCGCACCTACGCGGTCGAGGAAACTCTCCGGTAGATGGTATTCTAGATGTACTTGGACGTCCAGGACCACACGGTTCAACTGCGGGTGGCAACAAACTATTGAACAGGAGAATATGGTCAGAAACTTCCCACTCGACTTCATTCGGCAGAGGAAATATAGTCTCAGTATATGCTGCTCTCCACTATTCAACTGTGTAGTACAAAGAGCATAATGTTCTCGCTGCAAAACCTCGATACATGGCCACCGTGACTGCATGCTCACATGAAAAACTCTCTAACTGAAATCTCGTACAAGTGCATGTATTATCAGTTAAATCAACCATGTACATCGTATTATGTGCACATTGCACGGAGAAGCAAAACACATCAAGTACTTCCATATTCAACTTTCTTTCAACATCTGCAGCCTTGAAGAGTTTCTCCTCTTGAGCTTTTTGGGCCAGCACACTGGTACAACTCTGTGATGCCACACGGTCATGAAACCACTGTTGCAACTTGTTACGAATATTCTCAATCATTGTGAGAATTGGTAACTCTCGATCCTTCTTAAACAATGCATTGAGAGACTCCGCGTTGTTCGACGTCATCATGTTGTATCGACGTCCTGGAAAGTATGACCGCGCCCAATGTCCAATCCCCATGTTCGATAGATACTCCCACGTCGCTAATGATTTACTTCCTATCTCGACCATGAACTGATTACACTCCTCAACACTGTAAGCTTCAGCTGCTCTCCTGAATAATGAAACGATGTCTTTACTCCGATACCTAGTCTTCAAATTGCCTTGTAGGCACATGCAATAACCGTGATGTGCATCGAAAAAAACTTCAGTGATACCGTTTATTATAGACTGTCCCCGATCAATTACAAAGGCAAGGTCTTCAACTTCCCCGATCACTTTCCTCAGTTTAGAAAAGAACCAACGCATTGACAGATCATTCCTGTTGTCGACTATGCCAAATGCAAGAGGGTGATGTTAGCTTCTTGACATGTAGCAATAATCAACTTGCCTTGATATCTAGCTTTTCAGAGTTGTACCATCGACTAGAATTACAGGTCGCATTGCATTTCAAAAATCCCGAATATATTGTTCGAGAGCCATGAAGAAATACTTAAAACAATCACCGCTCCCCGTCTCAATAAAAAATGCCGAGTTAGGATTAGTTCGCACCATGTTATGGCAATACCTGCCCAATTTAGCATAACTCTCCTCGCCTGATCCTATTAAATCATCAAACACACATTATTTGGCCTTCCAGGCCTTCTAGTAGCTCATGACCACTCCATACTCTCGACGGACGTTGTTAATGATGTCCGTAGGTCGGTAGATCGTCCGTGAATCCTGATACTTGTGTATTATCTGTCGACTAATAAACCATGCTCGAGCTTGCCTGTGATCATTTCGATAAATTTTCACTTCGTAAGTATGTTCCCGTGCATATTTGTGAACTACAAAGCACTCATTCGTGTCCATCTTAGTTGCTCTCAAGCGCTAATTGCAATTTTCGTCAACGCAGGCAATTGTCAACAATGACTTGGTTGATTTCTTTACCTTGAACTTAAAGTTATATTTTAATGTCATCTAGTGCACAGTTTCCTGCAAATCTTTCTTGGTTTCAAATAGTTGCTCGACATACAAATCCTCATCATCGGGAGCCACACGCAAAGAGGACGGTCCACTTGTTCCATCCCCTGAGCTCCTACCCCGTTCAGGTCTCTGTCGGGATAAAACAATTAAATTTTCATTTGTAAAATCATTTATATTTTCGTTGTCCTCAACTGTCAACAAAATTCTGTGCGTAACAGTGGCTTCACGATCAGTAGCAACTGTCTCGGGAATAACCACATCATCTGCAAGAACTATCTCCGCTGTCTTCCAAAAATCTCGATCATTATTATCCGCTCCATCTGAATATTCGCGTTCACCTTCGACAATATCCTTCTTAACTAAAGTCACGCCAAGAACAGTTGGAGTCCTATGTATTTTATTCAATTCTAATAGATAATTCAATTCAACATCATTAGTAACAAATATAGGTGGCATCGGAATGGACGAATTCCCATAACCATTGAATAAATATCTCAGTTGTATATCGTACTGAGACGAATCGACATTCAGCTTATTTTGCAAATCCTGGTACACTTCCGCATATGATGTACTCTCTGTTACGAGAATTGCAATACAACCACATACATCACTCGTCCATCTCCATTTCCATCTATTATTTTCATTCAATTCGAAATCACCGAAATCTGCATGACAATATAGAATTTTTAAATCAATTACAACAACAAAAATTCAGATATTTATTTATTTAATCAACTTGAAAATTAAAATTATAAGACAATTGCCAAAACAAAAATTAATAATAAATTTTTTTTCGTAAAACAGCCGACTGTGGACTGTTTTACAGTCGAACAGCCGACTGTCTAACAGCCATCGATGGACTGTTAGACAGTCGTCTAACAGTCGACTGTGGACTGTTAAACAGTCTTTTGATAGTCGTCTGTCTGCTGTCTAACAATTTTTGTTAACATCCTACATTTAATCGTCGGACTGTTTATTTTGCGTACGACTTTTAATTTTTCTATGGTTCTAAAGAAAAAAATTATAGATCTGTTAAAAAAAATTTCTACTAACTACTGTGTTATTTAACTACTCAAACGTACACTAATTTATTGAAATCGAAATTAAGCATGTGTAAATATATTTACCGATTTGAAGTAATTGATCTGAAAAAAATTACGATTTTGATGTTTGAAAGTTTTTTGATATTTTGAAGTTCAAGCAGATAAAAATGATAGTTTTTTTGTGTTCGAAGCTCATTCTGCAATTTTATAAGTGGGAAAGTGTTTGATTTTCAATTATTAACTAAAACGGCAATAATGTCTTTGAAACTATCCAATATTTTGTAATTATATAATATATTTAAAGGCATATATGTGTTTTACCATTCAAGAGCTTAATGTGATAATTTTCAAGTTTTTAAAAGTCAAAGTGAAAATAAGAATCTTTGATTAGATCAATTTTAAAAGTATCCCCTAAAAGTATGTAAATGTTTGACTTTTCATGCCAAATAAATATTATTTTATATGTGTTTTATATGACATAAAATTTCACACCTTAAAGTTCATGGGAAGAAAAGAGATTCTTTGAGAATCTTATACTCTTGTTATCCGAAAACAGGTGGACTCAAAGATTATTCGTTTGTTGTAGGGCTGGACAAATTTTTCGAATTGAACTGAATATAGCAATTATTTATAAATTAAATATCTGAATGAGTATCTAAATCGAAAATCGACGAATTTGATTCGATTCTCGATTCTAGACCAAGGATTGATGAGCTGAATCTCTCTTATATTTTTATTTTTTTCTATATTAAATAAGTTAAATTATTTTTTTCAAAATAAATTTGCTAACTAATTAATTTAACTCAAACTTAAAATATAATTTTTTTTCTATTTCTAATTTCCAGCTCAAGCATAAGCTCAACTTAATCAAATTAACCTAAATTTTACCCAAATCTCTCATTCTACAGTAGTGCCATATATTTCATTATGGAGAAATCGAATTCGAAGTTCAACTACGTCTCTTTTCATTATTGTGAACTTGCTACCTTCCTCTTGTTGTGATTTTAACAATAAAATCTGCGAAAAACTCAACAAAGAGACTCAAAAGATATCACGAGATTGGACTACATTATTTTGTAAGTACTAAGATTTAACATATCACTAGTTGAATTAATGTAACATTATAAATATTAAAAAAGTTAATTATTGCATGGAACTCGGGAACCGAATATAATTGAACTGAATCGAACCCATTTGATTCCATAATCAAATTTGGACTCAACAATTTCAATTACTAAATACCCAAAAAACTTGACACACTGGGAGGTCAAGTTTTTTCAAAACTCAATTTAGAGGTTAAAATTCCCTCGAATGAGTTTACTTTTATAATCAACTAGTGTTTTATATTAGTTACGCATTGGTACCATAATGACCCATCGATTAAATTAATGACCTGCCTGTTGAACCACCGATTCACTGCCTTGGCAAAGTTACTAACCTCAACAAATAATTTTTCCTCCTAAATTCTGGTCTCCCTCCTATTTCCCCCCCTCTTTCTCCTGTTGCTATCTTGTTGTACATTACACACGCTTCCAATCCTCGTCCCACCTCGTCTCCATACTCCTGCACACTCACAAGCACTAAAAACTCCAATCCAGTTACCACCACAGTATCTGTGGTTAAACAAAATCTAGCAAGGAGAACTAGAAATGCAATAAAATGGGCGAAGAAGAAAGAAGAGAGGAGGTTAAAAAGGTCTGCAGATCTGAAGGGAGGGGAATGCAAGGAGAACAAGAAATGCAATAAAATGGGCGAAGAAGAAAGAAGAGAGGAGGTTAAAAAGGTCTGCAGATCTGAAGGGAGGGGAACAAAACCACCGAAAACTATTCTGGTCCAGTCCCATTTTGGCCCTGAATTGGGATGGATTAGTCTGGTTCCTAGGCTCTGTTCAGTGGTAGAAACAGCACGCTTTGTTTCATTACCTAATAAGGTCGAAATAGAGACTAAACATTTCACTGTCGCGAATTACTTGTTATACCTCATTGCAATTCACAAATAAAGAAAGGTGGATAGGGTTGGGAATGAAACAGGAGAGAAGCTATTTTCATAACTTGAACCGGTAGCTTTCAGTAAATTCATTCTCGGAAATATTTAGTATAATTACAAGCACCACTGTATTGAGTAAAAAGAGCTTACACTTAACGGTATATGCCTGCAGGATGCATTTGACCAGAAAATTTCCATTATACAACCATGTCAAGTTACTCTAGCTCTAATTCAACATTTCTGCCGAAGCGATATTAACAGAAATCCTTCTTCATCCATCACCTACGACTTGGAAAAAAAAAAGAAAAAAAGAAAAGAAACTCGGTCAATTTTAAAAAAGAAAAGCATTCAATCAAGGGGTTGGGACATCTACTAGTCATCATTGGAATGATGAGCAGATGAATAAATCATGTAGTGGAAATCCAAAAGCAGCAGACTTATGTCCGACTTAATTGAGTATCATTATAAAAGTAACTTGCAATTAATGGCAAAAAAATAGGAAAAAAGAACTCAACTCAAAAAGAAACATGTTATCTGCCTTTGAGAAAACTAGTCAAGTGATTTTTATAAATAGAGAACAGCACAAAACAAATAATGAATAACTGAAATAACCTGTTAAAGGGTCTGCAGAGAGAGAGAGAGAGAGGGAGAGGGAGAAATTCCTACAGTAGGTTTCAGAAAAATTCAGGCTGGCCTCCAGTTGATGGCAGGTATGTCTGGTCTGCATGGCAACATGTGAGGGATACCGTGACCTATAAAAATACAGCACAAAGTTATAATCATAGGCTAAGAATCATGGACAAGGACACACGTAGACGTGGTTTTTCAAAGATGAGGATATGGACACATGGGGGACATGTAGATTTGAAAATTTTAAAATTTTACATTTGTTATATCCTTTATTTCTATACATTTTAAAATAAGGGCCATGTGGGACACTTGTCCGAGGAGTGTCCCTGAAGTATCATTTGTGTCAAGAATTTAAAAAAATAGGACACGACATGTAGCTTGTTGAACACATCTCCTGGAGTGTCTGTGTCCAATATGATGCGACAAGTGTCGGTCATGGACACACTTCCTCGGTAGGAGTATGTCTACTTAGATCATAGGAGTACGAAACTGAACAGATGATGAGCAGCTTTTCTGCCCACAAAAAGACCACCTGAGATTGGAGTTGCAGCTGGCAGTGTCATTGGGGTAGAGGCATGAAAACTATCGCTACTTGTAGGAGGCCTTTCAGGAGGTGGTCCAAAATAACCTGATGTGGAAAAAAACATAATTTACAACTGTTCAAGGACTTTGCATCCCTCAATGGAACTTTTACTATCTCAGTAAAATTAATTAACTAAATCTCTGGCTCAGAAGTTTTTTTTGCAATTGTTTATTTTCCTTCAGAACACATCAAGTTTAACCAAAGAAAAAATGGAGCTAACCCTATGCAAGACACATATATAGCTCCTAGCCACTGAAAATTATCCAAAGATCACATAAGGATTCAAACAAGTAACAAAGTCTTGAACTGAACTCAATTAGTTGCACAGTTTGCATGAATTCGTCGTTTCATTATTCTGTAATGCATGAAGAGGACAACAAACTTAAAAATCTGTGAAGTGACATAGTTCCACGAAAGAAAGGAAGTCAAAGCCAGTCATGCATACAACTAATGAAAAAGTTCATCACGTGATACACGAATCTCGTTGAATGGATGAGTCATAGTAACCTGGCTAACGTGAGCCAACTGAACATAAAAAGATACAATGATAAAAACTGCCGATGGAAACAATAAAATTAGTACCTGCGTGCGCAGATGGACCTGAAAATGATCTGCCTCCAGCCATCCACCCACTTCCTGGACGACCATCATTCAACCCACTTGACTGCATCCACCAATGTTCATCAACTGCAAACCTCCTTGGTGCACCAGAAAAATTTGGCAATGAGTAAGTCGGGTATTTATGTTCCTGGACAGAGGGTTTTGGATAGGTGTAATGACTGTGTGAGTGTTGAGGTGGAGGATCAGGACAGAGAGGCCTTTGTGCAAACGCAGCACCACTAGGTGGAAATGGTTGCCCGTGTTGAAAAGATTGGTGATTCATATATGTGTCACCCTGTCCATAATCTAAGGGCCTTGGCATATTATAACCAGAATGCTCCCGTGCATTGCTCACTCCAGCTGGAGGAAAGCAAGGTGATTCCTGTGCCAATGTTTCACTTCCGACAGATGCATCAACACGAGGCCCATGTGGATTATTTACAGCCATTTGAGCAAATTGACTTCCCTGTAAATAGAATTGGTTAAAGTCTGATTAATCCTAGATCAATAAAATTGCATAGAGTGGGACAATAGAAGCCTTACAGTGGGAATACCACCAATTTCACGTGGTAGAGGAGGATGTTGATAAGCTGCTGCAGGTGAAGAGGTTGATATTGCTGAAGCAAATGAGGGAAAACTTTGTGACTTCACTGCAGACTGAGGTGGAAATGATGGTGGAGGAAGCAATGTTGGAAGATAATCTACAGGTCGCTGAGGATATAGGTGCTGCTGTGACAAGGATGTCGGTGGTGGTGGTGGTCGTGGAGACAAAGACAAACAAGGTGGAGGTGAACTGGGTAGAGGTGGAGTTGAGGGAGGAGACTCAAAAGGCAAAGGTGGGGAGCCCTCAGGTTCTGGCAGTGACTCAATAGAATTGTTTGAAGTTGACTCAAGCAATCTATCTGAAATTTTCTCAGCTGAAGAGAGAGAAAAGACCCCATTGCAAAGCAATTGTCTTTCATCTTTTTGTTGTCCAGAAACATCTTCCATTTCAAGCTCGCCATCCACATCCTCTAAAGTGCAGGGGCGCCTGTCACTTGGAGTAACGGTATAAGTTTCAGGATCTCCAATTGATGGAGTGCATTCTGATGGTGAAGTATCTGCAACTTCCTTGCACAAATTAGCTTGAATGGTATCTTCTTCTTCCTCTTCTTCCTCGAACACATGAGAGGACAGAAAGCCAGGTAACTGAAATGTAGCATTGCTGAAACCACAAAAAAAGGAACATATGCATAGCAGAAGACCATATAAAAATGTCAAAATTCGAAGTCTGAAAAGAGAAAGCATACTAGTTCACAGGAAAAGACACCAATATTTTAAATCTGCGTGCCTTTTGTTCCTAGGTGCTCTTTTTGTACGGTCTTTTACTTTAGCATTTCAATTCACTGGAAGTGGTTATTGGCAAGAACTTATTGAATTCATTGTTTGGACTCATAATCCCCAACACAGAGCAGACATCACAGAAATTAATAATTAAGACGTGCAATTCTGATACAGTTCAGCATATACATGACGTCTATTAGCATAATAAGGGGAGTAATAATTGACTTCAGTTACGAAACAATGACACTGCAATAGATACATCCAATCATGGCCAAACAAAGTAAAACAGCAAAAAATGACAGACCTACAGAATATAACAATTGAAATTTACAATATAATGTTCAATAAAAATGTAACAGCACTAGTGACGAGAACACTAATGCTGTGCTTGAGTCCAATCTTTTGAAAAAATAGATTTTATAATAGCAATTTTTTTGGAGAATGTATAGTTAAAAAGTGGGGGAAAATTTTGGGTTTACGTACAAATTATTTAATTGGGAGAAAGTGTGGTTGAAAATGAGTATGGAGAAAAATGAGGTTTTAGAGAATGCGGCTCAAACAGGGACTAAATGTCATTACCATAATAGAATAGTCCTTTTAGCGAGAAAAAGGAAACTAGTAATGGGAACTTGTCAAAGTGCAACTCAAATGAATAAACTGACATTACTTACAGTATATGCTAAACACAAAGAGAAAGATGAAGACCGTTAACAAAAGAATGTAATCAGCCACCAAACCAATTGTTTATGCCAAAAAGCTAATGGTTTTTCAATAATCATAGATATTAGCGATGATGCACGGACACTCCTAAATCGAAATTTTTTATGCTATATTCGTGGTTATGTTCTAGAATATTCAATATTTATTTAAAATTCTATATTCCATCCTTCTCTTTCTATAGACACTATAGTGTAGTGTATTGAATTCCTATAGATAGAAAGTTTCTATTATGTGGGCCTGCTTAGACTACAGTAAATAATTTACTCAAACCAATTCCATTTAAGGATACTTAGAGCATAGGGCAGTGGGTCAATGTCCAACCTGTTATCATGTCGTGTCAAACAATGACACTTCTCAGACATATATGTTTTATATGTCAAACGCTCAAGAGACCTAGGGGAATTCCTCGAGCAATTGTTCAACATGACATGTGCCTTGTCTAATATCAAAAGTATAAAAATAAAGACATAATATATAAAATTTTAATTTTAATGAGTTTAAATCGATGTATAACTGATGTGTCTATGTTGTGTCATGTCGTGATCTTATCGTGTATCCATGCAACTTGGAATATCAGTTTGGAACCTATACTATTGTTAGGCTTGCTCAGAAAACATACCAGATAGCCTAGTTATAATTTAGTTCAGCACAGCCTAGTTATAAATTAGTTCAGCACCTCATGTACATCTAGACTAAAACAAATTGGTCAGATGAAACAGCAGCCACAATATATCTTCAACCGAGGAAGCAATATCTGAAGTTCAAAGTTTTATTCTAGCTAAAAAGGCCCAAGAATACATTAAGGTTATGTTTAGTTCATAGTATTGGATAGGATGGGACACTTCAAAAAACAAGATTTTAGATTTTTCTCTTTCTTAATACCGTCCAATCCGCACAAGCAACTGCACAGGCAACCAAGAAAGCTTAATAATTTGCCATTGAACTTCCAATAGAATTCATAGAAATTTACTTTAAGTTGATTGGAAATTGGGTAACGAGGGGAGGGGCTCTTTTTGTACACGTGGGTGGGTTAGGGTCTTTAATATTGGGGGTGAGGCAGGAGGAAGGCAGGCTATATGACCGAGTATGATGAAATTGTATAGTACTACATTCCTGTACAACTTATCTAGAAACTCAAAACTAAATTTGTTATGATCAAGTACATAAAAGCTTGTCTAGCAAGCAGAGCATTTCTGTATATTAATTGGCAATTATTGAACACTTAACCTCTGTTTGTTTCCTATTATTTCCTCATTAAAATGAAAAATATGACTGTTATCCATCACAACAAACCACCAAATTTGAATTTCTATCTCTTGTGTGGGGCCCGTAACGACTATATTTTTCATTCTCATTTTTACAAAAATGAGAAACAAACGGGGCCTTAATCTAAAAGCTTAAGCTTTCACAGAGAGAGGACCACGTGCATATCATTTAAATCTTGTCTTTCCAAGTCAAAAAGTTTCAAGACAAAAAGATGGAGATGTGCCGAAAACACATAAATGAAACAAAATTAGAAATAGGAAATAGAAAAGAAAGATGTTTTGAGGATAAGAGCACAAATTCCAGACCTCCCATACTCATCCACAAGCATGCCTTCCATGTCTCTAATAGGGTCATCTATAGCCCGCTCAGCTCGTGAAGGACGCCTTAGGGAAAATCCAGCAGATGTATCATCATTTGATATTCCAATTTCATCCATACAGTGGCGAATAACAGATTCTGGCAATATTTTTCTCTCTAGCCATAAACGCAAGACCTAAGGAAAAAAATGTGCTTCAGTAATCCTGCCTGTAGTTTAAAGGATCACTCTTAGATACAAGCATATTTACCTTATGACATTGACGACGATTTTCATTAGCACCTGACCCAGGTGGAGCAGCAGCTCCAATAAGACGGGGCAATGCTTCTTGAATTGTAGGAATATACGAGGCCCCTGCAATCCCTGAAGAAATATATTGTAAGTAACAAAAAATATAATAAATTCCTAAGAGCGATGAGAGAGAAAAGGGGGGAGGGGGTGTTCAAAAGAGGGTAAAGGATTGAAGCAAGGATGACGTCAGATAACATTATCTCTAACAGAACAGTAGAAATATAAATGGCTTCAGTTACCATTAAAGGGGCGGCATCATAGATGTAGATAGTTTTAACCATTTTAAGGTGATCTGGATCGATAATCGAAGCAAAAGAGCAAGAACCTTTTCAATTATGGAACATGTCTACGTTTTATCCTTGTGGATTTCAGTAAAATAACGAGTTTAAGAGTATTCCTTTCTCTTTAATTGTAATTAGTTAGAAAAACACCTTGTATTCTTGACTTGACTTTATTTTGTTTGAAGATTGAATTATGTTTCTTACCAAGAAAAGAAAAAGAACGGTAACAGATTCTAAGCATTGAAACAAGGTGATCAAGATTTCTAAATCGCACAAACATAAAGTGAGAGGAAGGACAAAGGTAAAGAGAAAGAATAATTATACTTGTGATGCAAATTTAGATATTATATACCTCTCTGGGTATGAGAGCATTGAGTTATTGAATCAACTAGAAAAAACAGGTCCACTCTGCGATGAAAACTTGGTTCACTTTCCAACTTCTGGATAAGAAGTTCCACAACCTGCCAAAAGTCACCAATTAAAAATATTGCCAACTTGTCCAAAGAAATGCGTGAAGTACAAAGGGTGGAGAGAATAGCAATAAGCCTAGAACAAGTATCCAAAAAAAAGGAGAGTGAAACAGAACTAACATCACACTACCTAAAGCTTGCAGTTTAAGTAGCGTGATTGAACTGCGTGTTCAAATACTAAGCTAATAAATCACCACCACTCGATATTCCAGAACAGGGTACTCATCAGTACATGTTCATCAACTTACTCCCGGTAAAAGTTTTGAGGGCGCAAAGTGGCAACACTAACTATAACAACTTCAACCGTTGATTTCAAGAAAATATATAGCCCATTCAAAAAGTATATTTTTCAGTGAAATAATTAAAGTTTGGAATCCCTTAAAACCTGCAATAAGTATTTAAAAGTGTATACAGCACACTAGATTGGGCCTGCACATGCAGGCACACAAAGAGAACTTAACAAAGTTAGGACTGCATATGTACTGAAGGAAGACAATTACACTAACCGCTTATAATCTTCAATCTCAGAAAACTTAAGCCCCTGTTTGGCACCCATTCTCATTCTTTTTCTCTCTCTTATTTTCAACCACACAATCTTTCATAAAATAATATTATACGCAAATAAAAAACTTTCCATTTTTTTTCAACCATACATTTTTCAAAAAAAAACAATATTCCAACCATTAAAATTTGGCAAGAATGGGGACCAAACGGGGGCTAAATATTACATTTAGGGATGACTAAAGAATTGCATTCTGCTCCCATCATGCCCAACTTGAGCACTATAGAATCACAAGAAATTAGGCACACCAGACATCCATGACTCCTCATTGAATCTCAATCTTTCTTTGTTCTATTTATGGGGTACACACTCTAATTATGACCTTCAAATTCATTAAATGCAATGGAAATCACTTCTGTCTTAACAAATCTTAGAAGTTAGAATATAAATCCCATCTACACTAGGATAGCTTCTAATAGCAACTAAATCCAGCAAAACCTCCTTTTTGCAAGTCTCTTACATCTCAAGTAAAACAATATTCCTTACACAAGCTTTCGGGGCGTGACATTACACAGGAAGTCCTTGGCAGTTGACAAACCCCCACCCCCCAAAACCCACCAAGACCTCTTCCTCCGGGTATACAAAGATTTCACCCTACTATGTTTTCGAAGTTCATGCAGCAGAACATTATAATCAAGAAGTTGAATTTATTTATATCCACCAAGAATCAGAAAGAACATTCCAGCTATCCAAAAAAAATTCATTCATAGTGATATTTTGTACTGCCAATTAACCCTCTCCCGTAGCACATTTCAAAACCAAGCTTCTACTACAGTAAATTGCCAATTCATTTCAAAGAGAAGAAAAAAGAGAACACAAGAATCTCTAGCATCCCTAAACAAATCAGTTCTATGGCAGCAAGTGCCACCAAAAATAGAGAGAACTTACCAAAAATGATATCAATCATTTTAGTTTCTAGAACCATATTGAAAGCTCTACTATTTGTAAAAATTTATAATCAACCCCCAAATGTGGGTCCAAAAAGGAATTATAGATCAAGACTAGATTTTCGTTTTTAAATTAAAACTACATTTTTCTTCTTGTACTTTTCTTCACTACTGGACCCAGTTGCAAATAAAGGTATAATATTTCCTAGGATGCAGCTCCCCTGTCACTTTATTTACTCACCCAGTTTCATAAAGTTAAATTCTTCATTGGAAGGAAGACAATTCTATCTAATGAAACCAAGAAAAATGTCAACAAAATTGCTCTCGAAATTCCAGTTTTATTCCTTTCTTTCTCCCATTTTCATCTTTCCTTTGGTCCTATGAAAGTTCTCTTACACGTCAGCTACGAATTCAATATAATGACTAAAGATTAAACTAATGATATTTTATCCGTTAGTGGATCTAGAATTTTTGTTATGCTGATGGGGTTGAATGCCTCCTTTTTTCCACTTTAGAGTTTCAAAAGCACCTTCTCTGGATTTCCCACAATCAAATACCTCCAATCAATCAAGCCAGCTGAGAGCTCCTTCAAATCATTCCACTCCAGACCAATGTGATCTAAACCCCTTCTGGTATTTATCCAACACAACATTAGCTTAAGTCTACAGAAACAACACCAACACAAAGCAAAACAGAGACCATCACATTAACAGGCATCATACGACCAACATAATTCCTTCTGCTAATACAAAGAAAAACCCATATTCTTTCAATCATTACATTGACAGTCATCATAAATGGCAGACTAAACATATCGAAGGAAATAAGGAACAGGGTTAATCAACCATAGAGAGACATCCTTCTTGATGATGAGAGCTAGGACATAGCCCCCATAATCAAGAAGGAAAGAAGAACGAAACCATTCTTCATCACCCATTAACCAGCCAAGGGAAAGAAGATCAAATATTACCCTCATCCATCTACTTATCCAATAAATGATAGTGGGACTTGCATAAAATATTCATTAATCAGACTTAGTTAAAAAATCCAACTATCATAAGTTGTCAGTCATCTGAGGTTGTCATCTTCGTTTCTCTTGTTCAGTGAAACTTGACGTGCAAACGTGGATAAGGTTTTTGACTCCAGAGCAATCAGGTAAAAAGTGAAACACAGAAGTATCACTGATCTTTGTAGAAAGATATTTACAACCCACGGCAGTCCTAGTTTTGCTTTATCTGGATAACCAGACCACCACCAAAGCAGCTACTTATCAAGCTATATTGACCACAAGTCTCCAGCATGAATTCGCTAAAATGTACAGGAGATACATTGTGAGAGGCATTCCACACTTGTCATGTCTCTTTGCCCAAGTATTTTCTTGCTTGCACTGATTTTATGGGTTCATCATTGTAGTTCTAACTGTGTGAAAGAGAAAAGAGAACTCTTTTTTGTGACTTCAAAAGCTGATATTTGTATAGTATTGTCCAGAGTACCCCCACCCCACCCTCACCCCTTCGCACCTAAAAGAAGACCTGGGATTCCTTGAACCACTTGAAATTGCAAAAGGAAGTGGCTAAACCAATTTAGCGAACAAAGTCATGGTTTATTATGCAAGCTTTAGTTTGCTTGGAACAAACAAAGAAGAAAGTTGTTGTATAAGAATTACCAACCTCATTGGCAATCCCAAACTTAGCACAATCAATTGCGAGACGAGTTGCACGCCCAATGCTCTCTTTGGTCCTTGACAATGTTTCTATCATTCCTTCAAATGCATCACGAGCAACAGCTGCCTCTGTACCCCCACTTAGAGAACCTCCAGCAGTCCGTTTACCTGAATTCACTATCCTCTCCTCAAATTCTTCATTCTCATGTTGATTGGTGGATGAAGATTTGCGAACATCAGATGAAGAAGAGGATAAAGATGATTGGGGATGTAATATTTGTACATCCAATCGGGGCACACTCCTGGATTCAAACGCTTGGGCGACAGGTTCAAGGCTTGGACTCCTTCCAGGAATGTCAGCATTTGGAACCAAAAGAGGAAGAGGATTTCCATGCCAATTTTGAAAGTGAGATTGTCTCTTTCTTGCCCGCGCAGCAGCAGCAATAAGATGTTTCATAGACTTCGAATCAATTGGAAAACTCTCTTTGTCATCTTTAACAACATCCGGCCTGAGAAAAGCAGACTTAACTATGAGCATCAAAAGATAACTAACATTATCTGTTGATGAAGGTAACAAGAATTTAAAGAATACCTATCACCAAGTGAGGCAATACTTTCAATTTGACTACCCATCACAACAGAATCATTGATCCATGAATCTGATTTTGGAGCATTCTTCCTTCTGTCTCCAGAAGAAGTGGGTTTGTTCAGTTCATTTGTTGATTTATTGATAGATGAATTTAACCTATCAGAAGCTGCAACAGGGCCACTGTTGGATCCTGCTGGAGCTTTCTTCTGAGCAAAATTACCAGGTGCTTTGCTGAAGTGCTTGTTCTTTAGTTCAGCTAAAAATTTGTTATCAGCATTAGACTGCAGGGGCCTTTTAGGGGAAACTAAAACTGCTTTAACCACCCTGGTTGATAACTTCCCAGAATATAACTGTTCAGGACTAGAAGATAACTGTGCAGCTGAAATTTCACTACTCTTTGCCATGCCCTGCTTAGCAGTTGCTGGTGAAGCTTTATTGGATGTTAGAGTAGGTAATACATGTTCCTTTGAGCCACCCTCAGCTGTGCCAGATGTGGTCAAGCCTATTTGTTCTTGGACAAAATTCTTACCATGCAAAGAAGTTTTCCTTGTAGAATCTTGCACAGGTGGAAGAACAGAAACCTTATTGGCAAATCCTCCATGAAGTGGAGTTTTTGGCAATTCACAATCATCATCTTCATCACAAAGGCGAACAGCTCTCCGCTTTTTTGGCAACTGCTTAGCCGGTGAACGAACTTTATCACATTGCAATAAATATTTTTCACGAGCACCAGAACCTCCCAATCTATTTTCAGCCTGCAATGCACGTTGACGACAGTTTGTTGGGGGAAGATCATCTTCATCTACAGAAGCATTGGGCTCATTAGAAATTGTCTGCACTCTGAAGAAGCCATTCTCAGCCTTCACTCCTGGTGTTCTTTTAACCTCTGTATTATCGATGTCATCAAGAACATTAGGACTTTTAGAATCATTTTTTCTGCTTGTTTGGACTTCTATCATGGTTGCATCATCTGCAGTAGCTGAACATTTTGATCTTTTGTAGGGATAGGAGACTTCATTTCTCTGAAAGGCTTGATTTTCACAGCCACGCCTCATATTCCCCTGGGAAAACTCATTTTTCTCCTCACAATTGACTTTGATATTTGTTTGAAAATCATCTGAAGCCTCAAAATACGTTTTGTCTTTCAGCAATTTATTTTCTGCCCTTACACTATCAACATCTAAACTAGACCTCAAATTATCTATAGATGAGTCCATGTTTCCTGAAGAATTTTGTTTTTGCGTCTCACCTTCAGGTTTCTCAAAAGATAAATCAACATGATAAACAGAGTCATTACGTGCTGCTGAAACTGCCGAACCTCTAAGCACTACATTTGCACCCTCAGGTTTCCTCTTTGAACCCACTGCTAGCTTTGGTTTGTGATCATTTTTCAATTCAGTCTGGATCATATTATGATGTCTCTTCCTTAACTTGTAATCACAAGAACCTTCCTCTTTCAGTATGGAATGACAGCTAGATGTCGGTCCTGACTCCTTCACAATATTAATACCATCGGCAGAAGGCTTTTTCCTCTTTTTTGAAGATGTAACTGGGGACAAACTATGACTTACATCATTAGAAATGTCAAGCATTATATCTTTACAGTCCGACTCATTTTGTCTCTGCTGTGAGCAGGGCTTTAGCTCAGAGCTCAGGTTTTCCAGCCCTTTGGTCTCCATTTTGCTATTTGATCCTTTCAAATTATCTTTTAGATTAACCTCCAAGGTATTATCTGCCACTTTATCATCTGAAGGCAGCTCAGACCCAAGAATTAGTTTATTGGTATCATCTCTTATACCACTAGACTTTTTGTGCTGTAATTCTTCAAATTCTTCACAGATTTCCTTCACTGCTTGGGCGAAAATTTTAACTGTTTTACCCTGGCATCGAGCAGACACTTTATCTTTTGCCTCACGGGTGAATGCCTGAATATCTGCAGGTGCAACAAAAGCTCTGTTGCAAAAAGGGAAACTTCGAACTTACCACACAAAACCCTCTTTGAATTTGTACCAGAAACTATGTCAACAATATAAGAAGACATATTGAAGTGCACAAACAATAATACCAAGAAAATAAGGAAATAATTTCTAGACAAAACGGATCATTTCCAAGGTTCGCAATCAAATTCTCAGCTACAATGCACTTTCATATCTCTGTCAATGTCGTATAATCATATATGGTTTACCAAACAAGTAAACCACAAGTCATTACATATTTGCAAGAAAATAGAAACATATCAAATTTCTAAATTTCTACCAGAAACAACCGTACCAAATAAGAATTTCCAAACCTTATCAACATACATTTCAACCTTTTGACCTGATGTGGAATGATCAAAGAGAATAAGATAGAAGGAAAGAATAGAAGAACTGAGGAAAGAATAGAAGAACTGAGCAAAGAATTAGAGAAGAATTCTAATACATCTAAACATCATAATCAAGGAATGAATTATTCAACAATAGTAGTCTCATTTATATGCAAAAATAATCTTACACTAAAAAAAAAAAATCCAACTTAATGGTTACTAAATATTGAAAGAAATAAAATCGAATCCACTTTCTATATTTCTGTTTAAGATAAGGTGTATAATTAGGATTGTGATATCTTGTTATGAAGAACTCGACTCCAGCGAGCTCTGATGCAAATATTGTTCCAAAAGCTGTCCTTCGAACGTCACGATGAAGTTGTGAGTTCAATCCAAAACGGTCGCTACATTTTCAAAAGGTACTTATGGGCCCAAAATGGACACCGTGTGCAAAAAGTTTTGCTCAATTCTTCGTATGCCGACTATCCAAGCTTTCCAGAAATGCAAGTGCTCATTCTCTCGTAAAATGGCCAAAATGGGTTGATAACTTCCCAGAATATAACTGTTCAGGACTAGAAGATAACTGTGCAGCTGAAATTTCACTACTCTTTGCCATGCCCTGCTTAGCAGTTGCTAATGAAGCTTTATTGGATGTTAGAGTAGGTAATACATGTTCCTTTGAGCCACCCTCAGCTGTGTCAGATGTGGTCAAGCCTATTTGTTCTTGGACAAAATTCTTACCATGCAAAGAAGTTTTCCTTGTAGAATCTTGCACAGGTGGAAGAACAGAAACCTTATTGGCAAATCCTCCATGAAGTGGAGTTTTTGGCAATTCACAATCATCATCTTCATCACAAAGGCGAACAGCTCTCCGCTTTTTTGGCAACTGCTTAGCCGGTGAACGAACTTTATCACATTGCAATAAATATTTTTCACGAGCACCAGAACCTCCCAATCTATTTTCAGCCTGCAATGCACGTTGACGACAGTTTGTTGGGGGAAGATCATCTTCATCTACAGAAGCATTGGGCTCATTAGAAATTGTCTGCACTCTGAAGAAGCCATTCTCAGCCTTCACTCCTGGTGTTCTTTTAACCTCTGTATTATCGATGTCATCAAGAACATTAGGACTTTTAGAATCATTTTTTCTGCTTGTTTGGACTTCTATCATGGTTGCATCATCTGCAGTAGCTGAACATTTTGATCTTTTGTAGGGATAGGAGACTTCATTTCTCTGAAAGGCTTGATTTTCACAGCCACGCCTCATATTCCCCTGGGAAAACTCATTTTTCTCCTCACAATTGACTTTGATATTTGTTTGAAAATCATCTGAAGCCTCAAAATACGTTTTGTCTTTCAGCAATTTATTTTCTGCCCTTACACTATCAACATCTAAACTAGACCTCAAATTATCTATAGATGAGTCCATGTTTCCTGAAGAATTTTGTTTTTGCGTCTCACCTTCAGGTTTCTCAAAAGATAAATCAACATGATAAACAGAGTCATTACGTGCTGCTGAAACTGCCGAACCTCTAAGCACTACATTTGCACCCTCAGGTTTCCTCTTTGAACCCACTGCTAGCTTTGGTTTGTGATCATTTTTCAATTCAGTCTGGATCATATTATGATGTCTCTTCCTTAACTTGTAATCACAAGAACCTTCCTCTTTCAGTATGGAATGACAGCTAGATGTCGGTCCTGACTCCTTCACAATATTAATACCATCGGCAGAAGGCTTTTTCCTCTTTTTTGAAGATGTAACTGGGGACAAACTATGACTTACATCATTAGAAATGTCAAGCATTATATCTTTACAGTCCGACTCATTTTGTCTCTGCTGTGAGCAGGGCTTTAGCTCAGAGCTCAGGTTTTCCAGCCCTTTGGTCTCCATTTTGCTATTTGATCCTTTCAAATTATCTTTTAGATTAACCTCCAAGGTATTATCTGCCACTTTATCATCTGAAGGCAGCTCAGACCCAAGAATTAGTTTATTGGTATCATCTCTTATACCACTAGACTTTTTGTGCTGTAATTCTTCAAATTCTTCACAGATTTCCTTCACTGCTTGGGCGAAAATTTTAACTGTTTTACCCTGGCATCGAGCAGACACTTTATCTTTTGCCTCACGGGTGAATGCCTGAATATCTGCAGGTGCAACAAAAGCTCTGTTGCAAAAAGGGAAACTTCGAACTTACCACACAAAACCCTCTTTGAATTTGTACCAGAAACTATGTCAACAATATAAGAAGACATATTGAAGTGCACAAACAATAATACCAAGAAAATAAGGAAATAATTTCTAGACAAAACGGATCATTTTCAAGGTTCGTAATCAAATTCTCAGCTACAATGCACTTTCATATCTCTGTCAATGTCGTATAATCATATATGGTTTACCAAACAAGTAAACCACAAGTCATTACATATTTGCAAGAAAATAGAAACATATCAAATTTCTAAATTTCTACCAGAAACAACCGTACCAAATAAGAATTTCCAAACCTTATCAACATACATTTCAACCTTTTGACCTGATGTGGAATGATCAAAGAGAATAAGATAGAAGGAAAGAATAGAAGAACTGAGGAAAGAATAGAAGAACTGAGCAAAGAATTAGAGAAGAATTCTAATACATCTAAACATCATAATCAAGGAATGAATTATTCAACAATAGTAGTCTCATTTATATGCAAAAATAATCTTACACTAAAAAAAAAAAATCCAACTTAATGGTTACTAAATATTGAAAGAAATAAAATCGAATCCACTTTCTATATTTCTGTTTAAGATAAGGTGTATAATTAGGATTGTGATATCTTGTTATGAAGAACTCGACTCCAGCGAGCTCTGATGCAAATATTGTTCCAAAAGCTGTCCTCGGTGGCTCAAAGTAATGATTGACAACATTCAACATCCAAAGAGTGACTCAACATGGATTTTGAGATAAAAAAAAAAAAGGTTAAACAATTGTTATAGGACATATATCCGCAGTCTTATAATTCATAGTTAATAGAAAAAATTAAGAAATAGCTACATAGCAATCAAGAAATTAACTGTTCTGGCATTGTCAGAGTAATTAACCACATGTACCCTGCAAGAGAAAAGTACGCTCATTTAGAAGCAAAGAGTAGTTTTTTAGTTTTCAATTAGTTTCCCTGCTATATGAACTAAGGGGAAGACCACAAGTTTACACACGATTCCCTGCACAGAAAGCTTAGCTTCTTTTCTCAGAAAAAACACAACAAGAAATTGTCATAAATCATCCAGCCAAGCAAGCCATTTCAGCATTAGAGTAAGCTCATAAAATATTTGAAAAAGGTGCTCACATTTCTGAAGTACCAAAGAACTGTACAAAATATTTTTTAGGGTCAGGAGCTCGCTTCCAGTCTTCAGGTCTGCTAATCTGAAAATTCAAACCCCCAAAAGGTTATCCAATTAGGAACCATATATATTCTACATCAACACAGCCAACAAAACACCAAGAATTACAAACCGCCATCTGAAAATTGCTTAGAAAATGGAAAGAATAGAGCAAATCATGTCCTAACGGCCACAATCAAGACTTTTAACAGTTCATATGTTATCATATATATCGGACAGGACTTTGAATGGCCTATCACAAAGACAGAAAACCAAAATATGACACCACCCCATTATCCTAATCAAAACTGCAAAAGATACTTCCTTACATAATGGAAGTTAACCTAGAATAAATATGGAGAAAACTAGTGACGTGTATCCATAGATAAATATATACAGGCTAGTGTGCATGCTTATGAACATGTACACATTTGACAACACCTTTTTTACTGAATATATTTTGACCATTGTTCCCATGACACCACCATTACACACAAATACCCCATCAAAAGGGGGAACAAGGGAAAAACCAGGGAGAACCAAATCCTGACAACTGGCAAAACCAATTCTCATTGTCTTGCAATCATGGGCAATATCAACACATGCTATATGCTTAAAATACTAATATAAATTTATCACGTTCTGATCAATTAAAAATTACTGCCTGATCATGAAGTGATAATTTCATGTAAATTCAAACCAAATGCCTAGTTCTTCCAAAGGAAAATATGATAAGTATCAATTTGTTGAAAGAAGTAATCTACACCAAAGATACCAAGGAAAGAAAATTTTGAAATTAAAAGTGTTAGTAAGATGTCCACTAGGACGATGTCTCTGGACATTCACACACGATTTTAATCCTTAATAAGTATAAATCAGAATATCATATTTTTTAGAGGGACACGAATTTCATCCATACAAAAACACCAATCGATTTAAGGACTAAAATCATGAAACCCAATTGAGATTTTGCCAACGTTGGATGAACTCCCATGAAACAAACCCGTTCTGATAGAACAGAAATTTACTAATAGTCCATGAATTATTAATTTCAGTAAATTCAAATGCATAGTTCCAAAGAAAAAACTGATAGATATATGATTTATAGAGAAAAAAAATCTACAGGAAAGTTATGAAAGAATAAAAATCTTGAAATTGAAGTGTCAGTGTAATGTACCTTGGCAGGCCAAGCGGGGTGACCCTTGACCTTGGCGAGGACAAGATCTCCAAAACCCAACTCGCTCGTTGTCTTTAAGCCTTTCGCTCCACGCTTCCGCCCTGGAGCCATGTCCGCCTCTTTCCCACTTTTCTTAATTCAGTGATCAAGCAAAGAAACCATAAAATACAATATAAATCCACGATGTCGCTTCCAAATTTTAACCCTCCGTCCAGTTTCTATATATTATTAAGGCGGCTACTGGTGGTGGTTGTGGAAGAGAGATATATGGCTATTCTATGTAATATGAAAGTAAAATCTTTTGTTCTGTGAGAAAGCAAGAGAGTATATTTAACCTGTAGCCCCCGACCTATCGAATGTTGTGCGTCCCCATCATTTTAAAACTCTGCGTGTACAATCCCTATATCACGTAAGAAGTCAATTTTTATTGAAATGACCATTGTACCCTTGTTCGAAAGGTCATTCAGTCAAAGAGCCTGTTTGATTTAGATTAAGAATAATGTCGAAGTGCCCGAAAATGGATGACTGACCCTCACATGGAGCGTGGACCCCACGTGAATAAAATAATGTCCGACCCCCGAGGTGTGAGTGTTCGATCATCCCGCACAACCATTATGTTTATATAACAAGGTCCTTAAATAAAAATCGACTGAATGACCTTGTTTGATTTAGATTAAAATTCGATTTTAATCCAAGTTAAAGTCAAACAATTAATATTAATCACATTTTTCATGGCTCTCACAACTTATCAACCACACATTTCAAAAACTTCTACCACAATCTACTAAAAAAATTCAATTTTAATCTCCATTAAACACTTTCAATATTTGTAAAATGAAATAAATAAATAAATAGAAGAAAAATTTTGAATTAAGTTGAGTGTATAGGCCCCATTTCACAGAGCATCTCACATGAGTATGCAAGACTCACTTCGTTAAAAAAAATACCCAAAAAATGCCCGCACATCCTATGTTTGTGAGGAGCCCGTGGGTGTGAACCCCCACCCTAGCAGTGTAGTTTCCTCCAAAAAATTTATTGTCTTCTTCACCCAACTCCACCTCACATACCTCATGAGTTATCAATTATCTATACCAACGATCTTCTCCACCGCTTTTCCTGCTCTCTTTAATTCACCTTAATACCTAAAATCACAACTATCATTTCCATCTAATCTTTCAACTAGCTACAAATATCAACATTCATCATGTCATTTCAAGAATTTGATCTTTCTCCATAACCAAAATTGAAATCCAATCTCCAATTCTTCACACTAGATTATTATTTTGATTTAAAATTCAAATTAATTCTAGATTTCAACACAAATTAAAATTATCTAAATGCAACCTTGCAGATGTTGAAGATGCAAAAATAAACTTTGATGGATATAAGAGTTTAACTTCTTTCTTTACAAAGAAATTGTCCGTAATGATTTCAAATAATTAATGTAAATTGTTTCTCAAGATATAACGATCATTTTCTTAAGTAGTAACACTTCAAATTTTGAGAACTGGCAAACATGACAGCCCAATGTACTCTCTTTCAAGTATCAAATTTTGACTAAGCCCCTGTTTAGTAGGAAATAAAATTTTAATTTAAATTAAAGTTATTAATTAATTTTAACCATATATTCAATGGAAGTCATAACTTTTTTATCATATGTTTCATAAATTTTTATCAAAATTTATTAGGGGCCGTTTAATCCCCATTATTTATAGATTATAATGAGATGAATAGTATTTTTTAAAAAAATAAGTGGTTTAAAAATTTTTGATTTACGTGTAATATTATTTTATTGAAAATTGTATGATTAAAAATAGGAGAGAAAAAAAATTAATTTAATATAATGAGAAATAATGGGGTTCAAAGGGGGGCTTAAATTTTTTCGTACCATAAAAAATGCTCTTTGCCGCGTGAGATTTAGTTTAAAATATTAAACTCGTGGTGTTCATGACAGAGTGGGTCAAAATATATTTTTGAACACTCATGATAAAGTTCAAATAAATATAGAACATATTACTAATTTTGATAATAACAACCATTTCATATTTGAGATAAATAATTTTTTAACTCACAAGTATAATTAACTTATATATGAAAAAATACATTAGAAAATTTTTAATTAATTTTAAGTTTAGTCAAACATATGGCATTTGTTAAAATAAATCATTTGATCAATAAAAATTATTTATTATCAACTAAACTAACTTGATTATAAGTGAACTTTTTAAATTTGAAACTAAATTTAAATAATTGAATATTGGGCTTGGGTTGAAAATAAAGTTAGTTGGGCTAAGTTTTTATTCCTTCTGATTTCATCATAAATTTGGATTGAATTTATCACTTTTTACCATCTAATTTCCTTATGGGCTGGGGCCCCTCTCCATGTCACTCCATCCACCCCGCTCATCCAAATGGCGAAGCCTTTAAACAATTTAATAAAAAGGCTAATTGGCACAGAACATCCCCACTTTTCAAATTTATTGTGAAAAACATTTCTATCTTTCATTTTTTTACATTTTCGCCCTTACCTTCCACCTTCCTTTGCGCAAAAGGTCATTTTCATCAATTTTGGACAATTTTACCCTTCATTCAAATAAAACAAAAGGAGAATTAAAGGAAATAATTGCAACTGTAGTCCAAAAATTTTAAAAAAATTACAAATCAGTCACAATTTTCAAATAACTAGTACCAACGCTTTTTTTCATCTATTTTTTAAGTTTTTTCATTTTCATTGGCTATGATTCAAAAATTGTGAAATGATAAAAGTAAAAGCAATATTCATATCAAACTTTTGTAACTTCAAAGTTATCTTCACTTCGTGATGGAGCCATGGCCTTTTCAATCTGATACTAGTACAAATTCCCAACAAAATTTCCCACTCAATGGCCAGCTATGGTGGCTAGAAGAAACATGAAATCGGTGGTGAAGATAGCTACAACGGCCAAATTAGACACTAACATTTTAAGGACTCGCATTTCGGAATGATTCAACAATGCAACTTTTGAATCAATTTACTTGTGAATTAGATAAAATGAACAAAATTCAGCATTGAAAGCCAGAGAAATACCAGAAAGAGAGAGAAAATCAGATAGGGTTCGCCGATTTGGTGATCTATCCATCTTTCGAATAACCTTTTTTTTTTTGATAAAATATATGTAGATTTGAACTGTGTAAAGTTCACATCCCAAAAACTCCAGTAAATTAATAGTATAAGTTTTCACTCCACATTCAACAAGTCAATATCATTTATTTCCTCAATAAAACCAACTGCACAAGTTTGACGATTCCAACACAGAACCAAACTAGAAAAATCAGAAAATTAAAACAACACCCCAGGCACAATTAGTGCGTTGAGTCTGTGAAGAACCGAATTCAAGCCATTCTAGTGCTTTTTAGTGGGCCCATGTCTCGATGGTGAGATCGAACTTGGCGTTGAGACCTACTCCAAGGATAACGATTGTGAGGATAGAGGAAGCTGGTGACATAGCAGGGCAACTCCCAATCTTCCCACTTTCGAGATTGTCCCCGTGACGGTGGCGTCCGGTTGAATAAGTATCCCTTGGGGCGTTCCTCATGACCCGAACTTGCCCACCAATGAGTCTTTGGATCTAAATTCCACACCCATCCTGGGAAGTGGGAGTTTCCTCGTTAATCATTATATAGGAATTCAAGAAGTTTGAGGAGATATGCTGGGAAATTCATGGTTTTATAAATTGTAACTAATTTGAAAATTTTGGGACTACAGTTGCAATTAATTTTTTATTTTTTATTTTTGTTGTTTGATTTGAATTGATGGTAAAATCATCCAAAATTAATGAAAATGACCTTCTGTGCAAAGAAATATGGAAGGTAGGGGCAAAAATGTCAAAAAATGAAAGGTAAGAACTTTTTCACAATAAACTTAAAAGATAGGGACATTTTGTGTCAATTACCCTTAATAAAAATTAGAAAGTGTGTATACAATTTTATTTGATGATGAAATTTCAATCGAGCATAACAATGTCTTTATTAAAATGAATCTGGTTAGTAGGTAATTTATAGATTATGACTAGCTTCTATGTCAATTTTAAGACGTCACGAAACTCTCACGCAATATAACTTTTCAATATCACACCCCTATAATTTAAATTAATTTAATGGTTTAAATCTATTAACACTGTTAGATTAACTTAAACTAACAATTGAAATTCTATGTGAGATTCATTAGTAGGGGAAAGGTCTACTTTAATGAATGAATTAACCTTAGAAATTTTAACATGTTGTTTTTCAACAAGATAAACGCCTACTGAAAATTTTCCAATATTAATTAAAATTATTCACTTACTTGATGAAACAAGAAGAGGTCAAGTTCCCATGCCCAAAATCCGCCCCTCACCGTTCACCAGTGGAACATGCGTATAATTCAATACGAAGTACTTTACCAAGACTTGACATGCCACGAATCTTCTTGAATGAGAGATGTGCTTTCAGAAACACAGAAAGGGCGAAGGGGGGGACATTTATAGGAAAATGTAGCAATTATATGTTACAGATCTAACAAATCATTGGCAGCTAAATCAAATAAAATTAAAAGTTTTTGAGCATCTGTATTTGGGAAACCCAAAATCAGTTGAAAGCAATGAAAAATGCCAATTCAAAGAAAAAGGAGCTTTTAATACATTACACCCATCTTCTTTGCAAACTCGTCGTCTCCATCATCATCCTCAGGATATTCTTCTTCGGCATCTCCATTATCACCTTCATCTAACTCATAGTATTCCCCATCCATTTGCTCATAATCCTTCTGCTCATTGCCTTCACGCTTTTGGTTTGTATCATCTTCAAATATCGTTACATCTTCAGCTTCTAGCTTACTAGCACCGACTGACCTGGTTTCTTCTGCTCCAGCTTCATTACCCGATGCAGACTGGAAGGCTTCCTTATTATTGCATAGAGGGGAACTCTCATTTTTTAAACCGCTAATCTTTGTTCTGTCATCCTTTCCATTTTTTGGATTATTGTCTTCAGCATTAGATGACAATGTCCTACCGCTTCCAGTTCCAGATATCTCACCTCGCTTCCGCTTTAATATCTCTTCTAGAGACCTGGGCCCTTCAAATGAGAGATCACAACTAGTTTGTTTGTGTCCATCAAGCACCGAGTGTTTTCTCTTCCCAAGAGATTGTTGATAATTTACATGCTGCTCACTACTATCAGTCTTCTTCCTGATTTTCAGCTCTGCAAGAGTTTTGGGACCAGCAAAATCACCGTTATTGTCACCTGTCATATCTCTCGGAACTCTGATCTTCCCTTCATTCCTGAAATCTTGTTCCACTGTTTTTTCTATTCTATCTTCAAGTCTCCCATGGTGAGAGGAGAGATGTATCCCTCCAGGAGACAGTCTACCAAGATCAGTTCCCCTATTTATTTCCCTACCTCGGCACAAGTCTTCTCTCCCATCAATTGGAGTCGAAGATTTTCCAGTAAGTTTTATTCTTCCTCGCAGGCGACTTCCAAGAGAACTTTCATTTTGGGGTACAAGTTCATCTCTACGTAAATGGTAGCTTAGATTCTTAGCATACTTATCCTGGGGAAATTCATCGCTAATGACGGACTTCAGACCATTGGACCTCCTATGTTTTGACAGGTGATGTCTTAGATCTGTTTCATCAACCTGATCAGGGCCATCAAACCTAGCATATCGCCTCCTTTCTAGATAAGCAGACCCTTCTGGCGTACTCTCGCGTGAAACTCTGTGCTGCTCCCAAGCATAATGACCCTGAACGCTATCATATGAATCACGACCACGATGAGTACGCATTCTATCACGGTCACCATCAGCAAATGAACTGTAATCAGCAGAATGGCCATATTCATTCCTCTCTTCGTGATCCCTTGTTATTCTATATTGATCTTCACTAGGATAGTAATCAGAATCTCCAAGCTCATTGTCCACAAGAACATCAAAACCTGGGGAGGGGTCTCTTGAGATTTCTTCTGCATCCTTAGTTTCCATACCACCTCGTTCTTCAAACATGTTAGGCCGCTGCGCACGACTGGAGCCGCTAACTGTGTTTCCATTGTTGGCAGGAGGACCACTTGGTCTGTATCTAGAAAACTCCTTATTGATGCCAGACGTCTGTTGAATCTTTCTGCTCATAGCAAGTTTGTTTCCAGGATGAACAGTTTCTACTTCCAATGTTGATTTTGCCTGTAGAGGCAGCTCAACTGATTTTAATACACTGATATATGGGACCTTCCTCTCTTGTGTGCCATTTTCAAGTTCACCAAGACCATGCTTAAAAGTCACAGGCTCAGCAGAAGCAGTTGTTCCTGGAACCTGCGCTGCTTTGTTACTTGTAGGATTTGGTCCGTGCAAAAAGGGACACCAATCACCTTTTAAACAAAATCCTTTCTGGAAGAATATGCAGGGTGCCACTTGTTTACCAGAAGTATGAGTAACATGTGCAAGAGATGTTGTAGCAACCTGTGATGGAGGTATTGAAGATCCAGCAGAAATGGGCAATTGGTTTCCAAGCAATCCATCAAGTGGCTGGGAACAAAAAATAAAAATTAAATCGTTGTTTGTTAACAACTTATTCAGAATTAAGTATCATCCACGTTTTCTTTAAATTGAGATAGAGTAACTGACATATCGGTTAAAAAGTAAGCCGAATCTATATAGGCACAAGTTCAGTCCATGAATAACTCACCGGATGCCGGAATCCGCACTTCAGATTTAAGCAATTACCATGTAACCAGAAATAACAGTCCCTTGGGTTCATCCGTGCGACGTCACTATGACGATACTCACATTCACTTCCCTGTGGACAAATAATAAATAAAAAATACAGATATTATACATTTACTTAGGAAAAAGGACAGAAAAAGAAATTTGACAGCTATAAGATGATAAGCGATAGCACTAGCTTCTTGCAACTGGAAAATACTAAGTTGACTTGCGAAGCAAATCAAACAAATTGATAACTACTTCAAAACCAAAAACCATTTCTAGTTACTCAAGTAAAGCAATATCAGAGAATGGGAATGAGACAATGCCAGCAAAAGGCATTTATTATTTTCAATAAGCAAGGGATTTTTTTGTCTAAGTGGTGCTTGATTTGCACAGAGGGTTAAATGATTGAGACTGAGATTGGGGTGACAAATCAGTCAATAGCATTTCACAAAATTTGTCTCCTAAGCAAATGATATAAAGGGCAAGAGTTTACTACCAATCATTTTAAAAATGTATCATAAAGGCCATAATACTAACAAGCACAAATCTACATGGTTCTGATTTCCAGAAAGAACATTAAATGCAGGATACACCCGATAAACACATGTTTATAATATAAATGAACGCCTTAAGTATTTTGGACAATATCACCCATCATTTAGATGAAAAGGTGACAAATCTCATGTCGCTTTATCCATTAATTGTGGGCCAATACATGTCTAAACAGATGGATGTTGACGAACTAATCTCTTTAAAATAAATGTTAACTTGACCAGAATATTTGATATAACCAAAAACCACAATAACAAAGAATGTAGCAAATCCAATAAATTCGATAAAAAAACAAAAATACACAAGGGATGAATCATCTGAGCAATCTTTCACCCAATCTTGATCTGTCATTCAGTGCTTTGTAGATTCCGCCACTAAACCAAACTGCACTTCTAAGATTCTCAAGTTGTTCCAAAACCAAGCCAAATTATTACCCTCAAAATGCTTTATAATGTAGAAACCTAATAAACTTTGAACATTATAATTCAATCCATGATGAGAACCTACCCCCCCCCCCCCCCCCCACT
>NC_036242.1:1115558-1120359 GCF_002742605.1 Olea europaea var. sylvestris | reverse complement strand
GAGTTTAATAATTCAGCCCCCTAAGTTTAAAAATTATTTAATTTGGGCCATTTAACTTCTGAATTTTTCAATTAAAGCCCTCAATGTTCATAATTAATTAAAATTGGCCCCAAAGTTTTAAATTTTTCAGATTTTAAATCCTAAAGTATTGAATTATCAACCCTTAGATCCCCAAAGTTTCCATAGGCATCTATTGATGCAAATTGGGGTTTCTCTTTCTCAAATTTCGGTACTAATACTTCTTTAAGAGGTATTAATTAAGGTTTAATTATTTGGGACAATCTAATTCAAAATTTTGGTAATCATTTATGAAAAATTAAGGTTGTCTAGCATTTTAAGTAAACTAATTGAAACAATATGTCATCAAAGTGACCTCTTTTGTGTAGATTGGTTTGTTTAGGATGCTTGGATGTTGTGTGTGTGTCTTTTCATGCTGAAATTAGCCGGCCCAAATGAAGGTTAATATCTAGCCGAATTGCATACACACTTGTGGTGATGAATGTGTGACAATTATAAGGTTTTCATGTGATTAATAAATCAATCCAAAGATGGGTTTATTATTCGACAGGAGTTATTATCAATGTTTGATCACTATACTGAGAGTACCACTTGCAATTAATATTACTGTCCAAAGACTTGATATTTTGCACTAGGTATCTTAAGATGAGATTTACCATTATTTGAATTTATCAATTATTAAATGTGGATATTTAATCGAGCATAATTAATCTTTTTTTTTTAATTTTATTCTCTCTACAGCCAGCTCATCTGCTACTATATCTGCCAATATTAATTCTATTCTCATACTTAATGGGACAAACTTCAAGGATTGGAAGGAGAACATATTGATTGTTCTTAGCTGTATGGATCTAAACTTTGCTCTTCGGATCGAGCAACACACTCCTCTTACGAAAGAAAGTTCACCTGATGAAAAGAATAACCTTGAGAAGTGGGATCGCTCAAATCGCGTGAGTCTAATGATCATTAAGCGCGGTATTTTGAAAGCCTTTAGAGGTGCAGATGCCGAAGAGGTATCTAATACCAAAGAGTTCCTTGCTGAAATTGAGAAGCGTTTTGCAAAAAATGATAAGGCTGAAACAAGCACTCTTTTGCAGAGCTTGATTTCAATGAAGTATAGAGGCAAGGGGACCATAAGGAAGTACATCATGGAGATGTCTCACATTGCTTCAAAACTTAAGGGACTAAAGCTCGAGTAGGCTGATGACTTGCTCGTCCATTTGGTATTGATCTCGCTTCCTGCGCATTTCAGTCAATTTAAGGTCAGTTATAACTGCCAGAACGAGAAATGGTTTCTAAATGAGCTCATTTCATATTGTGTGCAAGAGGAAGAAAGGTTGAAGCAAGAAAGGATTGAAAGTGCCACTTGGCAAGCACTTCTAAGGATAAGGTGATATGACCCACGAGTCGAGCCCGATGAAGGCAAGTGCGAGACGAGACCCATTGATAGTCGATGACGGACCAATGACGCGATCAAGGGCAAAGTAAGTGAAACAAGCGATGGGATTACTCGTTCAAGAAACCATTGATGGAACCATGTTCGGGGCTCAAAATAGAGCAACTTTCATATTCGGTTCGAAAGCCGAATCAACTTGGATCAATTTAATAACGAAGGCCAAAACCATAGAGAAGTTTCAAGCCTATGCGGTCGCATAGGCCAAAGTGGCTCGCGATCGCATGGAGGCTTACTGAAACTCAAATGAGGCAACTTGCTTGAACTATGCGATCGCATAGAAATGAGCGCCGCGGTCGCATAGGCCAAATTTTTGGCGAATTTTCTATTTTTGGTATTTTTCCATATTTTGTTAGATTTTTATTCTTTTCCATATTTTGGGGATTATGCTCGATTTTTGCACGCTTTTTACCTAGTTTTTAAGTTTAGTATAAATAGGAGTTTTCATACAATTGTAAGAAACTTTTGACATATTTGATATTGAATTAAAGTGAGGCGTATTGTCTTATCTTCATCGTTCTTCATTGAAAAATTTCGAACTTATCAAGTGTTAACTTGTGACGTTCAAACAATCGGATTCAATTCTTGGATTGTGTGATCAAGGGGTCTTTCAAGCGTCGTTCTTGTTGAGTTTTTTGGTTCGACTTTCTTTTGGATTAATCATAAACTCTTGGATTAATTTGGCTTTCTTGGGTTCGTCAATCTCGTTGTGGGTTTCGTTGTCAACGTTGCTACGGGGTTCGCATCAGTTGGTATCAGAGTTAGGCTCCAAATTAATTGAAGGTTATATCTTTTCGTTACTTGTTAAGTCTTTTCTTATTTTTCTTCATTTTTCCCAATTTCTATTATAGTTCCTCGTGTCGTTAAGTCTTTCTATTTCTTCTTCGTCATTCTTGTGTTCTTCGTCGTTTGAGTCATTCTTGTATCGTTAAATTATCGTCAATTTCAATTCATTGAGTTGTTGGTAGTTTAATAGTATTTCCTTACAAAAGGTTAAAAAAAAAAGTAAAAAAAAAAAGGTATTGTTCATCGTTCAGTTACTGTTCATCCGTATAATACACAAAAAAAATTGATATTATTATTCTTATTTTTTTACTACCAACACAAAAACAACTCTCGAATTGTGTGATTTGGGTTATTCTATTGTGTCAATTCTTCACTTTACTATTGAGTCTATTCACATATTCTTGTCAAAACAATCATCCATTCCACCTAATTCAATTCCTTGAGTCTCGTGGTTCTTAGTTATTATTCGGTTTGTTGAATTCTCGGTAAAATACTTGATTTAGTTCACGTGGTTCTTTGAAATGCTTGGAGGGAGATTTTGAGTGGTAAGAGGCCGAGTGGTGAGTTTAATAGAGGGAAAAAGCCATATTTGAGTGTTTTCGAGTGATATATTTGTGAGGCATATAAATTTGTGTGACATGATGTCGGAAATAGAAGGTTCCAACTCAAGCCGAAACGGTAATGACAGCAACGGAGGTTTGAATGGGTACTTGGTGATGTTAGGGAGAATGTGGATAGGCAAAGGGAGTGGATGGTGTAAATAGGCACCACAATCGCTAATCTTAGCCGGGGACAAGTGGAGATGTCTAATATTAGGGGGTCGAGTAGGCGTGAATCTAGAAGAGGAAGGCGGTATGAGTATCGTAGTGATGAGGATGATTTTGATGAAAATGACATCGATATGGGTCGAGCGAGGCATAGGGGCGATAGGATGGAAAGACGCGGTATAAATAAGTTGGGAGATGAAGTAGATGGAAATTTGGGGAGTATTAAAATGACTATTCCACAATTTAAGGGGAGAAACGATCTGGAAGCATATTAGAGTGGGAAAGGAAGGTTGAGATGATTTTTGAGTGCTATAATTATTCGAAGAAGAAAAAGGTAAAATTGGCAGTGATTGAATTTGTGGATTACGCGATATCTTGGTGGGATCAAGTACTTACATCACGACGTAGGGGTCGGGAAAGGCCAATTAGCACTTGGGATAAGTTGAAGACGTTGATGAGGAGGAGGTTTGTTCCGAGTCACTATTATAGGGAAATCCATCAAAAATTACAAGGTTTGTATCAAGGGTCGAAAAGCGTAGAGGATTATCACAAGGAGATGAAAATTCTTATGATTCAGGCTAATGTGGAGGAAGATCGGGAAGCTACCATGACACGGTTCTTGAATGGGTTAAATCGGGATATCGCAAACGTTGTAGAGTTGCAACACTATGTGGAAATCGAAGACATGTTACATGTGACAATGAAGATCAAGAGGAATTGAAGAGGAAGGGGACGTCAAGGCAATTGTTGGGTACTTCGAATTCTAATTCAATATGAAAATCGAAGTGGGACGACAACAACAAAAACGGGGCAACACCTAGAGGTAAAAGTGATTGGCAAAATGGTAAGGATGAAAACGCTAGCAAACCAATATCAAAACTAGAGGCACAATCGTCGTGCAATCGGGACATCAAATGTTTTAGGTGTTTGGGAACAGGGCATATTGCTTCTCAATACCCAAACAAACGGGCGATGGTGTTGCGGGATAATGGGGAGATAGTGAGCGATAGTGATGGCGAGTTTGATGACATGTCGGTGTTGGAAGATGTTAGTGAAGAAGAAAAAGTTGAAAGGCCAGTTGGGGATCTACTAATCACGAGACGATCTCTTACTACTTGCGTTAAAGCAGATGACTTGGAGTTGCAAAGGGAGAACATTTTCCATACTCGATGTCAAGTCAACAGTATGGTATGTAGTGTTATAATTGATGGTGGTAGTTGCACTAATGTAGCGAGCGTAACTCTTGTAGAAAAGTTGGGTTTAACACCGTTGAGACACCCGAGACCTTATAAATTGCAATGGTTGCATGAGAGTGTCGAGGTGAGGGTGAATCGAATAGTGTTAATTAATTTGTCAATTGGGAGTTATAAGGATGAGTTAGTGTGTGATGTGGTGCCAATGCAAGCGGGACATATTTTATTGGGACGACCATGGCAATACGATAGGAAGAGTATGCATGATGGGTACAAAAATTGATATAGTTTCATTAAGGATGGAAGGACCATTACTCTTGTGTCATTAACACCGGCGCAAGTCTATGAGAATCAATTAAAATTGAGAAGTGAGGAAGAGAGGAGAGCCAAGGAGTCAGAAAAAATGAGAGAAAGTGGTGAGTTAGAGAAAAAGAGAGAAAATGTTGAGATAGCCACTGGAGAGAAAAAAGAGAGAGCAGTCACAAGAGAGAAAAGAAAGAGAGTGTTCCGAAAGAAGAGAGAAAACATGAGCGAATTTCTTTGCAAAAAAGAGTGATTTGAGGAGGGCGGTAGTTGAGAGAAAA
>NC_036242.1:1094551-1113216 GCF_002742605.1 Olea europaea var. sylvestris | reverse complement strand
TATGCATGATGGGTACAAAAATTGATATAGTTTCATTAAGGATGGAAGTACCATTACTCTTGTGTCATTAACACCGGCGCAAGTCTATGAGAATCAATTAAAATTGAGAAGTGAGGAAGAGAGGAGAGCCAAGGAGTCAGAAAAAATGAGAGAAAGTGGTGAGTTAGAGAAAAAGAGAGAAAATGTTGAGATAGCCACTGGAGAGAAAAAAGAGAGAGCAGTCACAAGAGAGAAAAGAAAGAGAGTGTTCCGAAAGAAGAGAGAAAACACGAGCGAATTTCTTTGCAAAAGAGAGTGATTTGAGGAGGGCGGTAGTTGAGAGAAAAGAGATGATATTGTTCGTGTATAAGAAATCACTCCTCAATTTTGAGGAAACTAACACACCCCTCCCTAATTTGGCTAAGTCTTTGTTGCAGGACTTCGAAGATGTATTTTCGACGGATGACCCAAGTGGATTGCCGCCTATTCGAGGAATTGAATATCAAATTGACTTCATACCCGGAGCTGTCATTCCAAATCGACCGGCTTATCGAAGCAATCTCGAGGAAACTAAGGAGTTTCAAAAACAAGTGGAGGAGTTGATGAGCAAAGGATACGTGAGAGAAAGCATGAGTCCTTGGACGGTACCGATTTTGCTTGTGCCAAAAAGGATGGAACATGGCGAATGTGCGTGGATTGTAGGACTATCAACAACATAACGGTAAAGTATCGTCACCCTATATTTAGGTTAGATGACATGCTTGATGAATTACATGGTCATATTTTCTAAAATTGATTTAAAAAGTGGGTATCATCAAAATCGTATGCAGGAGGGTGATGAATGGAAAACGATTTTTAAAACTAAATATGGTTTATATGAATGGTTGGTTATGCCGTTTGGACTCACAAATGCACCTAACACTTTTATGCGCTTAATGAATCATGTTTTACGTGCCTTTATAGGAAAATTTGTTGTAATTTATTTTGAAGAAGCAGAGACCTAGGAGAGCATTTAAAACATTTAAAATGTGTGCTAATTGTTTTAAGGAAAGAACAACTTTATGCTAATCTTAAGAAATGTACGTTTTGTGCGGATAGAGTTATATTTCTTGGATTTGTGGTTAGTGCTAATGGAGTAGAAGTAGACGATGAAAAGATAAAAGCTATTAGAGATTGGTCGACACCTAAAAGCATCATGAAAGTTAGGCGTTTTCATGGTTTTGCTAGTTTTTATAGGCGTTTTGTGAAAGATTTTAGCACCATCACCGCATCACTCACGGAAGTAGTTAAAAAGAGTGTAGGTTTTCATTGGGGTGATGAACAAGAACTTGCATTTAATACTATTAAAGGTAGAATGTGTGAAGCACCTATTTTGACATTATCTAACTTTGACAAAACATTCGAGATTGAGTGTGATGCATCAGGAATAGGGATTGGAGCTGTTTTAATGCAGGATCATAGGCCTATTGCATATTTCAGCGAGCAATTGAGTGGAGCTGCTTTAAATTATCCTATATACGACAAAGAACTTTATGCACTTGTTCGAGCTTTAGAGACTTGGTAGCATTATCTATGGCCGAAGGAGTTTGTAATACACACCGATCATGAGTCACTAAAGCACTTGCGGGACAAGGTAAATTGAACAAGAGGCACGCGCGGTGGATGGAATTCATTAAGACGTTACCATACATCATTCGGTATAAGCAAGGTAAGGAAAATGTGGTGGCGGATGCGTTGTTGCGAAGATATGTATTGCTAACTACTCTTAATTCTAAGTTACTTGGGTTTGAACATATTAAGGAATTGTATGAAAGAGATGTTGATTTTTCAGATATTTATTTGTCATGCATTAAAGGAGCGGTTGATAGGTTCTTTAGGCATGAGAGGTATTTATTTCGAGAAAATAAGTTATGTGTTCCTAATTGTTCTATTCGGGAGTTGTTAGTAAGGGAGACACGTAGTGGTGGATTGATGGGACACTTTGGGGTTCAAAAGACTTTAGATGTATTGAATGAGCATTTTTATTGATCTAAGATGAAAAGTGATGTTGAGCGAATTTGTAGTCGATGTATAGGTTGTAAAAGGGCTAAGTCTAAGGTTTTACCTCAAAGTTTGTATACACCTTTACCTACACTTAGTGAGCCTTGGGTTGATATCTCGATGGACTTTGTTTTGGGTTTACCTAGGACTAAGAGCGGTTGGGATTCTATTTTTGTGGTTGTAGATAGGTTCAGCAAAATGACACATTTTATACCATGTCACATTTTTGTGGTTGTAGATAGGTTCAGCAAAATGACACATTTTATACCATGTCACAAAACGGACGATGCCATGAACATTGTTGACTTATTTTTTAAAGAGATTGTGCGTTTACATGGGGTTCTTAGAAGCATTGTGTTGGATCGGGATGTTAAATTTTTAGTCACTTTTGGAGAGTTTTGTGGGGGTAAGTTAGGCACTAAATTACTATTTTCCACAACTTGTCACCCACAAATGAATGGGCAAACCGAGGTGGTGAATATGACCATGACACAATTGTTGCGCACAGTAATCAATATAAATTTGAAAAGTTGGTAGGAGTTTCTACCATTTGATGAATTTGCATATCTCCATTTGAAATTGTATATGGTTTTAATCTGCTAACTCCTTTGGATTTAATTCTCTTACTTGTGAATGAACGTGGTAGTTTAGATGGTAAAAAGAAGGCGGAATTGGTTAAGTCACTTCATGAAAAGGTAAAGGCACAAATTGAAAATAAAAGCAAGCTGGTTGCGTCGCAGGCGAACAAAGGTAGGAAGCGCGTGACATTCGAGCCAGGAGATTGAGTTTGGGTGCACTTTAGGAAGGAGCGATTTTTGGAGCAAAGGAAGTCCAAGTTGCAGTCGAGGGGCGATGGTCCATTTCAAGTTATTAAAAAGATAAACGATAATGCATACAAGTTGGACCTTCCAGGTGAGTATAATGTTTCGGCTACTTTTAACGTATCTGATCTCTCTCTGTTTGATGCAGGTTCAGATTCGAGAACGAATTCTTTTGAAGAGGGAGGTGATGATATGACCCAGGAGTCGAGCCCAACGAAGGCAAGTGTGAGAACGGACCCGTTGATTAGTCGATGGCGGACCAATGACACAATCAAGGGCAAGGCAAGTGAAACAAGCGATGAAATTACTCGTTCAAGAAACCATTGATGAAACCATGTTCGGGACTCAAAATGGAGCAACTTTCATGTTCGGGTCAAAGGCCGAATCAACTTGGATCAATTTAATAACGAATGCCGAAACCGGAGAGAAGTTTCAAGCCTATGCAGTCGCATAGGCTAAGGTGGCTTGCGGTCACATGGAGGCTTACTCGAAACTCAAAGGAGGCAGCTTGCTTGAACTATGCATAGAAATGAGCGTCGCGGTCGCATAGGCCAAATTTTTGGCGAATTTTTTATTTATATTATTTTTTTATATTTTGTTAATTTTTAATTTTTTCCATATTTTGGGGATTATGCTCGAATTTTGCACGATTTTTACCTAATTTTTAGGTTTAGTATAAATAGGAGTTTTAATTCAACTGTAAGAAACTTTTGACATATTTGATATTGAATTAAAGTGAGGCGTATTGTCTTCTCTTCATCGTTCTTCATTGAACAATTTCGAACTTATCAAATGTTAACTTGTGGCGTTCAAACAATCGGATTTAATTCTTGGATTGCGTGATAAAGGGGTCTTTCAAACGTCGTTCTTGTTGGATTTTTTGATTCGACTTTCTTTTGGATTAATCCTAAACTCTTGGATTAATTTGGCTTTCTTGGGTACGTTAATTTCGTTGTGGGTTCCGTAGTCAACGTTGCTACGAGGTTCGCATCATAAGGGCAAGAAAAAGAGGAAGGAATACGAAGCTGCTCATAAGGGTCCAGCACAAAAGAAAAAGAAGGAAGACAAAGGAACTTGTTTCTTTTGCAACAAAACTGGACATGTGAAGAAGGATTGTGCCAAATATCGTGATTGACGTGCAAAGAAAGGTACAATTCTTACTTTAGTCTGTTCCGAGGATAATTTAGCTTTAGTACCTAGAAACACTTGGTGGATAGATTCTGGTGCTACTACTCATATAAGTGTTTCTATGAAGAGCTGCCTGAACTACCGAAAGCCAAATGATGTTGAAAGATACATCTATGTGGGTGATGGCAAATCGGTGGAAGTTGATGTAATAGGCACTTTTAGATTGTTATTAAGAACTGGTTATTATTTGGATTTGAAAGACACTTTCGTTGTACCGTCTTTTAGACGGAATTTAATTTCTGTTTCTTCGTTGGACAAATTTGGATATTGTTGTTCATTTGGAAACAATCAGTTTAGTCTTTTGGTAAATTCAAATGTTATTGGTACTGGTTCGTTATCTACATATGATAACCTATATTTGCTTGATATTATTGTATCATATAATGAAACATTGCATGTGGAATCACGTAGTATTAAACACAAATTAAATAAAGAAAATTTAGCAAAATTATGGCACAAGCGCTTAGGTCACATATCAAAAGCTAGAGTTGAATGACTTGTGTCGGATGGTATTTTGGATTCCCTTGACTTTACGGATTTTGATGTATGTATTGATTGTATCAAGGGAAAACAGACCAAAACAAAGAGATTAGGTGTTAACAGAACTTCGGATGTCTTAGAATTGATACATACAGATATTTGTGGACCGTTTTCTACAGCTTCCTGGAATGGTCAACAATATTTTATATCATTCATAGACGATTACTCACGTTATGGGTACCTATATGTCATTCATGAAAAGTCTGAGTCACTGGACATGTTCAAAATTTTTAAAACTGAGGTTGAAAATTAACTCAACAAAGGGATAAAGAGCGTTAGATCTGATCGTGGTAGTGAGTACTACGGCAGATATGACAGATCAAGTGAACAATGTCCAGGACCATTTGCCAAATACCTAGAGGAATGTTGAATCGTCCCTCAATACACTATGCCGAGATCACTTAGCATGAATGGTGTAGCTGAAAGACGAAACAGAACTCTTAATGACATGTAAGGAGTATGATTAGTCATTCAAACTTACCAAAATCACTCTAGGGAGAGGCATTAAAGACTGCAGCTTATATTTTGAATAGAGTACCAACTAAGGCTGCTGCTAAAACACCTTATGAGCTTTGGACAGGCAGAAAGTCTAGTCTAAAGCATTTTCACGTTTGGGGATGTTCAGCTGAGGCTAGGCCTTATAGGCCATATGAAAAGAAATTGGACTCCAAAATAGTAAGCAGCTACTTTATTGGCTATTCTGAGCGGTCTAGGGGCTACAAATTTTATGATCTCACACTTAAGTCAATTTTTGAAATGGGAACTGCAACATTTTTTGAGGATGTTGAGTTTGGAGGGAGAAATAAGGTTAAAGACATTGTCTTTGAGGAAGAAGTTGAGGGAGGATCAGTCTCGATTCCTACTATTACTTTTGACAATGTACAGGTTTCTATTCCTGTCATTGATCAAGAAGTATATCTAGAACCTCAACAAGACAATGTTGAAGAACTTCCCACCCAAAATGAGGCAATTATTCTAGAAGTGCAAACTCAACAACCTCAAGAATCAATGCCACTAAGGAGATCCAGAAGAGAAAGGAAAAATGCTATTCCGGATGATTTTATAGTATTTCTCCCAGAACATGAGGAAAATAATGGAATGATGGAAGATGATCCAATCAATTTCCATTGGGCCATGCAGAGTTCTAACTCTCAAAAGTGGATTGATGCCATGAATGAGGAGTATAAGTCTATGCAAGATAATAAGGTTTGAGATCTTGTTTCGTTACCAGAAGGTGCGAAGCCCATGGGTTGCAAATAGATTTTTAAAACCAAAAGGGATTCGAAAGGTAATGTAGAAAGATATAAGGGTCGTCTTATAGCTAAAGGCTTTACCCAAAAGGAAGACATCGACTTCAAAGAGACTTTCTCTCCGATTTCAACGAAAGACTCTTTCAGGATAATTATGGCACTTGTTGCGCATTTTGACCTTGAGTTACATCAGATGGATGTTAAGACGACGCTTCTCAATGGCGACATTGACGAGACGATCTATATGGTACAACTAGAAAACTTTGTGTCTGGAGACTTGAAGAATATGGTTTGTAAATTAAAAAAATCCATCTATAGTCTCAAGCAAGCTTCCCGTTGATGGTACCACAAATTTCATCAAGTAATTATCTCATTTGGTTTTGAGATGAATGTTGTTGATGATTGTGTGTATCACAAGTTCAGTGGGAGTAAACATATTTTCCTGATTTTGTATGTTGATGACATACTACTTGCCGCTAATGATATAGGCATGTTGCATGAAACCAAGAGATTTCTGTCAAGGAATTTTAAGATGGAAGATCTTGGTGACGCCTCTTTTGTACTAGGGATTCAGATACGCCGTGATCGTTCTCAAGGTATTCTTGGATTGTCACAAAGGAGTTATATCGATAAAGTACTTAAGAGGTTTGACATATAAGACTGCAAACTAGATGACACCCCTATCGCTAAGGGAGACAAATTTAGTCTCAAACAATGCCCGCAAAATGACCTTGAAGTTAAGGAAATTTAGAAGATTCCCTATGTATCAGCTATTGGGAGTCTAATGTGTGCTCAAGTTTGTACACGTCCAGACATAGCATTTATTGTTGGAATGCTAAGCAGATATTTAAGCAACCTAGAATGGATCATTGGAAAGCAGCCAAAAGGGTTATAAGGTATTTAAAGAGAACAAAGGATTACATGCTCACATATAACAGATCGGATCAGTTGGAGATCATAGGGTACTTCGATTCTGATTTTGCCGAATGCAAAGACAGTAGAAGATCCACATCAGGCTATATCTATCTACTATCTGGAGGAGCTATTTCCTGGAAGTGTGCTAAGCAGACACTCATAACTTCTTCTACCATGGCTGCTGAGTTTGTAGCATGCTATGAGGCATCTAACCAAGGAATATGGCTGCGAAACTTTGTCACTGGGCTGCGCATTCTGAACGGCATAGAAAAACCACTAAAGTTATATTGTGACAATAACTCGACAGTTCTGTATTCCAACAACAACAATAGCACATCTAAGTCAAAACACATAGACATTAAATTCCTGGTCGTGAAGGAAAGAGTATAGAGTGGAAAATTTTCCATAGAGCACATTGGAACGAACTCCATGATTGCGGATCCGCTTACTATGGGATTGCCACCCAAGGTCTTTCATGAGCACACTACTCGTATGGGTGTCAGATTTATTGAGGATATCGTGTTTTAGTGGGAGTTTGTATTCTTATTGCTTTATGTTTAATTGGACACATTTGTGTATTTGGATATTTTTCTGTACATAAATAAAGTATTCAGTTCATTTCACTCTGTTATTATATTCAATATTGATCTCACTTAAGATATAAGGTTGGACAAGTTGGAAATAGACATGTTTGGATCACATAACATGTAATTTCCATGCTACGCTCCCATGATTAATCTATGTCATTTGGTTGTATGAGTGTACGTGACTATTGATGGATTTAGTCACGTTAAGTGTGACGAAAATCGTTTTGATCCTACATTAATATGACTAATGGGCGAGATTGTTTAGAAATACCCTTAATAATGATAGCAAATTTTGAACTCATAAGTTGTGCACATTTAAAGGATTACATGTAAGGCCCAGTGGGAGATTGTTGAAAAATTCCAGCATATATAGGGCCACACATGTATATAAATTAAAATGTGTGTTGCTAGCTTAAAGTTTTAATCCATTAAAGTGATCCATCGGGTTTAATTTTGGACTTATGGGTATTAAGTGTTATGGGATTAAAGTGTAGAGATCGGGTGGTTGTTTTAAATTGATGAGGGGTCAATTTAAAATAAATAAAAGATGATAACTGCCTACAGTTATTTATCATGGGGCCATGGTCCTCAACTGTACGTAAAAATTTTCTAGATTCTCTGCATCCCCATCAACAGAGAGTTTTTCAAGAATTTCAAAGGAAATCACGTAACAATTGGAAGATCATAACTTGAACAAAATCAATTACAATTATGGATCAAGGTACGCTTCCGCTTTCATTTT
Organism: Olea europaea var. sylvestris; assembly: GCF_002742605.1. NCBI lineage: Eukaryota > Viridiplantae > Streptophyta > Magnoliopsida > Lamiales > Oleaceae > Olea > Olea europaea. The sequence continues at coordinate 1,105,154 of NC_036242.1, read as the reverse complement.
GTTCTCTTTGATTTCAACATGGATCAATTGAGATGAAAGGATTGAAATTGGATTATTAGTTCCTTTCAAATCTGGACTAAAATCTATCATGTTTTTCTTGGAAATGGGCAATTTTCTTGGTTTTTAAGGAAAACCAAATTGGTTTTCTAGGCTTTTTTTTTCTTTTTGCAATGGAAACAAATTCTATCCTTAATTGTAAAAAAAAAAATATTTTTTTTAATTGACAATTTTCACGTAAAACGAAGCCAAACAAATACCGAAATATAAATGATTTTTCTTCATTTTTTTTTTTGGCAATGATAACAAATTCTATCCCCAATACCAATAAATTCTATTCCTTTAATTGACAATTTTCATGTAAAACAAACCCAAACGAACACTAAAAAATACCTTTATTTTCAACATTTTCCACATGAAAAATTATAACAATCAAATACAATAATTGACAATTCTCAGTAAAACAATTTTAGGTAATTCAATTCCCTGAAATTCGTTTTCTTTCCACCAAAGTTTCATTTTTACAATCAAACGGACCCGAGTCACTTATATGCCCAAGAACAATTAAAAGAAATCAATGAAATGTCTTGAGCTAGCAAAAGCAATTTGGATGGCACAACATAGGATAACCTTAGTTGAGCCTCTCAAATGGAAAAGGAAGGAAATGATTCTTCTCCATTTCCTTTTTTAAGAAAAAGAGACCATAGCCCGATCTCAATTAGTTACCAGATGCATGCTTGAGTTCCCCATTTTGGCAATTTTGGTCCACCACTACACTTTTCAAGGTAGTTCTGTAGGGTATCAAACATTTTTCAATTTTTTTTAAGGAGAAGATAACATATTTATAAAAAAGCATCAACATAAAAGAAAAGGAAAAATAATCTATTGAGATAATTGCAGCACCGGTTCATAACCTTTCACTTTTTGTAAGCTTTATCCCAACCTTTAGTTTGTGCCGACGAAGGTCCCAAACCTTTGAAAAATTAGCAGTTGATGTCTAAATGAATGAATTGTTATTTGACCAAGTCAAAATTTGATCAATTTTGACCAAAATGGAAAAGGCAAAATAGTAACTTTGTATTTTCCTCACATTAAATAAATTTAAAACAATAAATTAAAAAAATAAAACCCACTTTTCCCTACTCCATCCTAGCCCAGCCCAATCAAAAAAAAAAAAAAAAAACCATCCGGCCACCATCGATCCCCTCATCGCCACCAACCACTAGTGCCGACAACTACCAATATATTTAAATCCGAAAAATCTTAACACCGCAGAGGAAAGAAAACGCATATTCCCATTTTCATATCCAAATTCACCAATTAGTTTTAGGGGGGAAATATTAATGTTTATTCTCTCTCATACACGACTAGACGATTTCTAGTCGGCTAAAAATGATGTTATCAAGCTAAAGAAAGGCAAAAATGTTTGTCAGAGTTCATAGATCTAAATCTCACTAAAAAAGGGTAATAGTGAATATTTTCAAACACGATTAAGAAGAGCTAATTGTTCTAATGATCATTGAATTTAGGTTCATATCTTTGATTAGTCACTGAAATTTAAAATGTCGAGTTTTGATCACCGAACTTAGGTTTATGTTTTCGATTGCTTACTAAAATTTAAAATGTCGAGTTTGACCTCTGAACTTTGAAAAATGCCGTACGTTACTCACTAGTATAACTTTTAATTTTAAAAAATAGCGAGTTTACAATGAGTAATGTATAGTATTTTTCAAAATTCAGTGAGTAATATACAACATTTTTCAAAGTTCAATAGTAAAAAATCGACATTTTAAATTTCAGTGAGCAATCAAAGACATGAACCTAAATTCAATGATCAAAACTCGACATTTTAAATATCGGTGATCAATCAAAGACATTGATCTAAATTCAGCAACCATTGGAACAATTAACTTGATTAAAAACAAAACCCAAATCAAGAAAATGAAATTTAAGAAGAAAAATGTTGAGTTTTTGATTCCTTTAATAAACTTGGTGCTAGAAGCTCTAAATGTGATTTCAACTTCAAACTCAATAATGGAACATCACACCACCACCAATCGAACCAAAGCCTAACGTCTTTTCGAAATCTCCAAAAAGCTGCTCTGAAACAAAGACGTCTATTGACTCAAATAATGTTGCTAACAGATACCGGACCCACCTACGCACACGTAAGTCTGGTCCAACATGTTAAGACACGTGAACGGTCTAGAACTGGCAAATCAAGGGCGTGGCAGCGACTCAAAGGTGCGGGACGAGAACATTCGAAGTCCGACGAGATATTTGGATAACGATTGTACAATAATTACCAATCGATGTCTGTAAAATATATATGTGAACTCGTATGTATTTTGAGAGAGTAAAATGTGTAATCTTTGTTTTTGTATCAAATCTTGCATTAGTTTTACATTGGGGGTATGAGGGAGTATTTATAGTGATACAAGTTAAATCGTGGCCCTCGACTGGAAGTACATGTGCCTCATCTTATTGGTTTACATGTCAAATTCTAGGCATCCTATCTGACCACTAGGCTGCTATACATTTATTAATTGGCAGAGTCGTCATTATGTTTGACAAAACAAGACACTTTCACTCTATGATGGGTGCTCCATCAATCATTCGAAGGGGATCCTTGTGTAAGACTGAACCTCTGGGGAGGAGTGATGTCAAAGGTGCTGGATATTGGCTTTGGCATATGGGCCTTTGTATGAACCACCTCAACCAGTACACTTTGGTTTCAGCGTTTGGGTCACGTCATAGGTGTTGTTTCTAGATATCATATCTTCTTTGTTGGCCCACGGGCCTCGGACTCCATGCCATGTGGTTCGAGACATGTGGGCCATGGGCCTCAGTGGGTCGACTCAATGTGTCAACACGTAACAACCTCAGGGGCTCCAAGGATTTTGTTATTCTAGCCCAGGAAATGGAGTGCTTTCGATTTTTTGCTTTGCTCCAAAGACTTTGCTATTAAAGCAATAAGTGTAATCTTTGATTTTCTGCTCTTTGTCATCTTGGTTTGGGAGAAAACATGGTTTCTGAAAAATGAGGAAGATTAAAAAGATGGGTTTGAACACCGACGAGTTTTTTGAGTTCATTAGGTTGTTGATTTTTTGTTTTGTGAGATGATGTGGTGGCTCGTGGCCGATGGGGGTTGATGGGCTGTGGTTTTGATTTGTTTGGAGTGAAGCAGGGGATGGTGTGGAAGATGATTATCAAGATTATGTTTTATTTTATTTATTTTTATTTTTAACTTATTTAATGCGAGGAAAATACGAAGTTATCATTTTACCCTTTTTTATTTGGTGAAAATTGATCAAATTTTGACTTATTTGGTCAACTAATGGTCAAATTCATTTGGACCTCAACTGCTAGTTTTTTAAAGGTTTGGAACCTTCGATAGCACAAATTAAATGTTTGGATAAGATCTACAAAAAAGTGAAAAGTTAGAAATCGTTGCTGCAATTATCCCAAATCTAAATTACAGTAACTTTAATATGAAGTGCAATAGAAAAAGGTGAAGATATAGCTATAATAATAAACAACTATGAATTTCTCTGCTTGTAAGAAAGCAATGCTGTCAGAATTTTATCCAACAGCATTTGGTTCGTTTCTTTCTCCTTTTTTGCCATTGTTCAATAAAAAACTGCCAACTGCATTCTGCGAAAGTTTTACAGCATTTCAGTACACATGGTATGACTGAACAAATATTAAGAACATTTGATAGAAATGAATGAGCGAGGATTTCTAAAAATAAGAGGGCGGGGGAGGGGGGGTGATAATCGTGGGGAGGGGGGGGGATAATCGTGTTAAGAAGCATGCTTGTCTAAGCTCATAAAATTTCCTTGAAAGTATTTGTATTTATAAAAAAAATAAGTGAATTTCAAATGAAATATTATTTTATTGTTTAAAGTTAAAAATAAGTAAGTTACTTTCTTTGACGATGATGTAGGAATTAATGGTGAACAAAAATCGTCAGGTGAACAAAAATTGTCAAACTAGAAAACAAAGTCAAAACGACCATTTTTAAACTATTAATTTGAATTTAAATAGACCCATTAACAATTTTTTTTTAATCAAATCGAAATGTTTGGCATAACTAAAAAAAGAAGAAGAAGAAGTAAAACCGAATGCCGAGTTTGAGATGCTGAAAGATGAGAAACAATTAAATATTAATTCAAATCCACCACTATTCTCCATTTCACTTATTAAGGTACAAAACCACCCTAATCCTCCACTGCCCAAATTTCCAATTGCTCAACCCTAACCTTCATCCCTCCATTCCAATTGCCTAACCCTAATCGTCAATTCCAAGAACCTCTCCAATTTCACTTGAAAGTAACTCCTCGCACATTGATATTATGGTAATTTCAAACAAGGCGATAGCTTGTTATAACTTTTTCGAGCAATTATCAGTCAAGTAGTCGATTTGTTTTATTATGAATAGTTATTTGATAATTGAGTTAGTGTTGTAGTTGAACATAATATTGCATCTATAAAAAACTGTATTGTAGTTTATAGGATTTATTCTGATGTAGACATATATTATACATCGAACTCGTTTCTTCAATTAAACTATTAAAATTTTCAAGCAATTTCATGAGCACTTTACTTGATTTCTATAAGCTTTCACTAACCAAAATTCTGACCAACTAAAAATAAACAAGAAAAAGTATAAAATCATATTTCCCAATTCATGACTGTCAAGTATTTGTCAAATACGTCTTAGATTTTAAGTGGAGATGAGCAAACTCGTATGAATTGCACCATTAGTCTGTAACATATGATGTTAGTAGTAAGTTGGTCTCAACATTTATAAAAATCAAGTAGATTCTAACGTTGTTGTAGTATCACAGTCGATCCTCAATGAAGTAAACTGTTGAAATCTTTGTCATACAACCTTTGGATGTCTAACTCCATGAAGCTAACTTTTACTTCATGTCCAAAAATTTGAACTGATACATGTCTTCATGAAAGGCATAAGATAATTTAACGAAAATTTGAACAATTTTCATGTTGGAGAACTAATTATGCAACAATAAGTGGATTCCAATTTGATTTATTTGAGGACCAACTTGCCAATGAAACCACAGGTTGCAAACAAATGGCACGACTTTCTTCGAAATAAAAGAAGATTGTTTCATAAGGTAAAGCCATCTTGATAGAAAATTGTTAATAGATGCTTTGACGGAATGAATGTTAGCAAAATATGATTGGATGCAAAAGTTGACCGGGGGTTTTAAACGGTCCAATAATATGATGTCATGTGACATTATGTCAAACCATTATATTATTGTAGCATGATTCATGAAGAAGTGCGACTGGGTAAACTTAAAGAGCTCTTGCTCTGTGATTTACAATCATGAATAAGTTACTGGTGCAACCATTTGGCTAATACCAATCGATTCGAGCTCAAACGTTCGTCTGTCGATGATGAAATCTTGATGATTTTCTCTATCTATTGGATGGAGAGTATGCTTTAAACTCATCTCGGCTGTACCCACCCTTGAGTATATGCTTCAACAGAAAGCCCTGCCTCACTCAATGCATTCATTGCTGATCTGTAAAGTCTGGCATCCAATTTAGTTCCTTCCATCTTCATATCCTGCAAAAGCTTAACCAATTCATCCACTCTATTCATTTTAGAGAAAACACCAACCATTATACCAGCCATTGCCCTATCAATCACCCCTCCATTAATCTTAAACTCATCAAACAATTTTGTGCACATATCAAACTCCCTTGCCCTGCTATAAGCACTTATCACACTCGTGTATGTGACACGGTCTGAAGCAACTTTTCTTCGTTTCATCTCCTTCCAAATCTTCTCGACTTGCTTCAAGTTTAACGCTCTACCGTGCATATCCAATAAAGAATTGTATATCCACACGTTCGGTTCACAGCCTCTCTCTTTCATTTTAGCTACAAGTCTCATTGCGTCCCTTGGCCTACCGGTCTTGCTATACATGGAAATCATGCTAGAATACGCCACCACGCATTTATCGTACCCCTTTTGTTCCATCTCAGCAAATACCATCTCTGCCTTGGAATACAATCCGAGCCGGAAGTAAATATTTTGAGCTGAAGCATAGGTCACTTGACCGGCATCACATCCGCGGGATAAAAGTTGTTCATAAACTTCAGCTGCAGCTTTAAGCCCTTTTCTTTTGCTAAAGGCATTGACGATTGTACAAAATATGCAATCAGAAACTCTGATATTTATCCGTTTCATAACAGAAACAACATCGAGAGTCCTTTCCAATTGCCCGACTTTGATGTACATCAACACGAGCTTCAAAAACAGAGCTGGATCTCTCAACATTTTCTTGCTCTCGGCTTCTTCTAAAAGCTCTTCAGCCATTTTAACTTCGCCAACACTTGCGAAAGAACTTATCAATGAGGAGTAAATTGAATGATCCTCTGGTATGCCTCTCTTCGGCATTTCTCTCAAGACCTCAAGTGCTTCAAAACAACGATCCAACTTCCCCAACGACGTGCACAAAATGTAATAAATCTTCGTGTGAATTCTCGAGGGAACGACTTCATATTTTCCATTCTTGAATTCTTGAAATATCGTAAGAGCTCTTTCGTAGTGTCCCATTTTAAGACAAGCTTCCATTATGTGACAGTAACAAGAAGGGTCCAAAATAATGCCTTCACATTTCATCCCTTCATACAAAACAATGGTGCTGCTATACATATGCAAACTGTTATAGCCTTTCATCGCTGAGTCGAAGGCTAAAACAGCGATTTTAGCATCAACTAAGAAGACTTGTAGCAAATTATTTACAAGCTTCAATTTTCTGGCTTTAATGCATGTACTAATTAATCTACAACACACGGAACTGCTTGGCAGTACCTTGAACTTCTTAACATCTTCACAGAATGAAAATAATGAAACCCAATTCTTTGAATTGATTAAGTACCTGACGAGAAGATTTAGCGTCGATTTCTGAGGAGTAAAATCTGGTTTTTCTTTGGCTTTCTCATAGTAATCGTGTGCGAGTTGTTCAGTTTGAGAATCTCCAAACAAACTGCATATTACAGCATTGAGTTCACCAGAATCCGGCACGTGAAAATCGCGTTGAAGTTTCAAGCCGACGTCAATAACACAAGCGGCATTGGTGGTCATACTCGTATCTTCCAGTACCGGCGATGAACACCCGGACGATAAAGATTTGGCAACAATACTTTTTGAGCACACGACCCAACATAAAGTTCTGGGTTTTAAAGGTATGACATGATGTGGGATTGCGAGATTTTTGGTTACTCGTAGAGTTGCGTCTACAGAAGATAATGGGCAGTCGAGTGAATTCGAAATAGCCATCTTTGAAATTTAGGTTCGAGGTAGGTTGTATTTTTCTTTGATCCAAACTTTGAGATGAGATTCAAAGTGATTGTCGATAGCATATCTGATGAAATCTGGATTGTGCAATGCATGCCGCTGCTCGTGTGATATGAACCACATAATGATATGACACGTAGATTGCTATGGACTTTGAGTTTTGCTGCCATTTCCAGCCACACAATTGTGTAACAAAAAACTATTGGTCACTCAAATCGTTCACAGAAATTTATTTTAGTCACTCAACTTCTATTTTTATTCCAGTTAAGTCATCCATTTGTCAGCAACATTAATGCATATGCATATCCTTCTTGAGTCTTGACAGAGGGTTTTTGCTAATGTCTCCATCTTATTGGCTTGCAAGATGCCAAGATGGGATTAATCTTTTGCCAAAAATGTTGAGAAAATAATCAAAGGCAACGATTAGGTGTTTCAAATCGACCTTACCAATGAATCGCTCGAAATTGTATTGAGATGAGCCACGACTCGTGAAACCCATGAGTTGGCTGTATGAAAGCTTATGGGCTAGGCTCACGAGCTGTCAAACGGTCATGTTATTTTATTTTTTATTTTTTTGAGGAACCTTTTTTCACTATAAATACCTTCTCTCCACTTCATTTTTTCCCCACACAACTCTCTTTATCAATAACATAGATAGTTGAATTTATTTTCAAGTATTTTTGCCCAATTCTAGTTTAAGGGGCCGTTTGAGCCCCATTATTTGTAGATTATAATGAGATGAACAGTGTTTTTTGAAAAATGAGTGGTTAAAAAATTTTTGATTTACGTGTAATATTATTTTATTGAATATTGTGTGGTTAAAAGTAGGAGAGAGAAAAATTTAATTTAATATAATGAAAAATAATGGGGCTCAAACGGGGGCTAAATATGTTATTCTACATCTTTCTTCAATTCATTCAACCAATCGAGAGTTCAATTAATTCTACATTTACATATGAATTTAGATCAGACTTTTTAAGATACCTTTTTAGAGTTCAACTAATGTTCAATAACCTTTTTATTTTATTTTTATATAGAGACATCATAGGGGTGTAATAGCTAAGAGGACAACAATGAGCATATGATACCTTTTTATATGTCAATGACATATATGTAGATACTGTCAATAGTTTTACAATATTAGTTATTCTCAAATCATTGGGTTTTTTCACGTCCTTAGTTAATAGCACAAGATTGAGTATATTTTTTCCCTCTGAAAGCATTAGATAGATTCATAATTCAAACATCTCCCTTTTAAAGAGTTTCTTCTTTTTTTCTGAAAAATGATATTTCAAATAGTATTTTTGGAGAATTGGTTAAAAAGTAGGAATAAAATGTTGAATTTACATACAAAATATTTTATTGTGTGCATATGTAATTGAAAATGAATTTGATATATATATATATATATGTAAAATAAACAGGGTAATAATTTGATCTATATTAGATTATTCTATATGCTATACAAGTTTTTGTTCAAGTTATTAAAGGGTATAGCCATTCAAATGGATAATTGAAAATTTGGATACCATGTCTACTACATAATACACGTTAATATTACGTAGGTACAATTATTTCCCGAAATTCAAAATGATGTTGCACCGTGAGTTTTTAGCATACGTTGTAGTCTTGTAGATCAATCATACTCAAATAAGATGTAACAGAAGCCCAACACAACTAAAAACTTGACAATATGTATGATTAGAGGGATCAGATAATGAAGTAGGGGAAAGAAAAGAGGAAAATGCAATGAAATAGATACAAAGGGGTAAGACAAAGAGAGGTGATAATAAAAGAGTGAGGACAGAGTAAAGTGAATGAGACGACGAATTACAGAAGGAGATTATAAATTGAGGAAGGAGAAAAAAAAATGTAATCTTTATTATTAGGGTGCGTTTGATCGGAGAGATTTTTCATGGAATTCCATTTTCCAATTTTAAGGGTGTTCGGTGGCTTCTTCTTCTTCTCTTTTTTTTTTAAGGGTGTTCGATGGCTCCTCAACTTTACAAAAGTGCAACTGTTATCTCACAAGTGTCCATTAGAAGAAGTGGAGGTTTTGTAGATGTGCCCATCCAAATGGGCTTTAGGCCATGTTTGAACTCATTTAAAATTTATTTTCAATTACATATTTTTTCAATAAAATAAATTTTTACATGAACTAATAAATTTTTTATTTTATTTTTTGAACACATATTTAAAAAATAATAATTTTTCACAAATTTTATTATAAAAAAATCTCTACTAAACGGGGTTCATTGAATTTTCAACGAATAGGTTAGTAATTTCAATTAGTTGACTAAACTTCAAGTTAGTTTCAAATTTCCGTGATCTATTCTCCTCTAAATTAAAAAAAAAAAAAATGTTTAGTTGGCAGCCATATTGTAATTGTTTTAATGCCTAATAATTGCAATTTGGATTGTGGGGGCAGGGGGAAGAAGAAGATGATGCCCACATTTTCTTTCTTTCATTTTTTTATTTATTTATGGTTTATCTATTTAACTTATTTAATTAATGGGATAATATACAAATTACTATTTTGCCCTTACTAATATGGTCAAATTTGGAATCAAAGTCAGTTCTTTGGTCAACTAACGGTGAAATGGATGGATTCCATCCATCTGGACTTCGGCTGCATATTTATGAAAGGTTTGGGACCTTCGCTGGCACAAAATGAAGGTTTGGGCAAAGTCTGCTAATAAAAGAAAGGTTTAGTACAGCTGCTACAATTTTCCCAAGTTTAAAATTAAATTTAAAATTAGTTATCCAAGTGAGATAAATTAAAGTTTAATGGTTCGATTGAAATTTTGGTGAAATTTTAGTGATGACTAATATAAAATTTACCTAGTTTTCTTTACACTTGTTTCCCCAACGACGTTCGCGTGATGAAAGCGACAGGAGGACATTTCATTTTCACTTCATCTTGTTTTCAATACAGAGATTTTACAGTTTTTGCTTGTCCTTTCTGGTCTTGTGTTGCTTGAAGAAATCAACTTGGATCCGTGAAATCTGCATTCCCAGAGCTATCGTTTTCCCTTCCAACATTTCAATGCATTTGGTACGTATTTCTTTTGCTAATTTACTTTCTCTTCAGTAGTCGAAAAGAACCCAAAACAAGATAGATGATGAACCGGGCGTTGAATTTTCCATGTTTCTAAGATACAAGATTCAGGTATTTCCAATGTTTTCACTTTTCAAACCCAGCCTGATCATCGAATCCTAAAAGTTCAAACCGAGTCGAACATGGGTTTTCTATATCGCATGCTATCG
>NC_036242.1:1080277-1093773 GCF_002742605.1 Olea europaea var. sylvestris | reverse complement strand
ATTTTGTTGTTTTTTTTTTTTTTTTTTTTTTTTTGGTTCAGTGTATGGTTTGTAATTGAGTTTTGTGAGAGCTATGACTTCAGAGAGAGTTAATTCCTTGGCGACGATTGGCGAAGGTAGAGTGAGCAATTTCTCTCTGGGTAGTTCAAGAATCAGGTCTCCAGACAATGTTGAAGTGGATTATGATAGTGGACTTGATGGTACGGGGTCACAGTCTGCGTGGGCTTTTCAAAGAGTGCCTCTTACTTCTTTTTCGAAACCTGCCCCTTCAAAATGGGAAGATGCGCAGAAGTGGATAGCAAGCCCTGCATCTAATATATCAAAGATCGAACTGGCTGATCAAGGTGTTGGATCACGAAAGCTAGTTCATTTTGGACTCAGTAATCAACATCCCATTAAGGTGGTTGTTGAAGTGCCTGATCAGAGATTATTGACTACTGAGGAGCCAGATACTAAAGGGATTGACCGGAGTCATGCTACTAAAGAGACTGGAGGGCAGAAGTCTGTTAGTTGGGAGGTTGGCCCGTATCCAAGTGAATCATTTAGCAAGCCAGCGGTGATTGAAAATCGTGTAAAAGAATCGAGTAAGACTCTTTTGTTGCTCTTTAATTTTTGTGTTGTTTTATCATATCATACATCTCAATATCTATATTTCATGTTTCTATGTATACATGCCTAAATGTCCAGTTTTTATATTGGATTCCTTGTTTACAGGCAGGGGCGGACCCAGACCATTTGAACTGTGGGGTCAAAATTTTTTTTTTTTCGAACAACGTATCATGAAAAAAAAGGAAAAATCGAGCAGGGGGAAGAAGAAGATGATGCCCACATTTTCTTTCTTTCATTTTTTTATTTATTTATGGTTTATCTATTTAACTTATTTAATTAATGGGATAATATACAAATTACTATTTTGCCCTTACTAATATGGTCAAATTTGGAATCAAAGTCAGTTCTTTGGTCAACTAACGGTGAAATGGATGGATTCCATCCATCTGGATTTCGGCTGCATATTTATGAAAGGTTTGAGACCTTCGCTGGCACAAAATGAAGGTTTGGGCAAAGTCTGCTAATAAAAGAAAGGTTTAGTACAGCTGCTGCAATTTTCCCAAGTTTAAAATTAAATTTAAAATTAGTTATCCAACTGAGATAAATTAAAGTTTAATGGTTCGATTGAAATTTTGGTGAAATTTTAGTGATGACTAATATAAAATTTACCTAGTTTTCTTTACACTTGTTTCCCCAACGACGTTCGCGTGTTGAAAGCGACAGGAGGACATTTCATTTTCACTTCATCTTGTTTTCAATACAGAGATTTTACAGTTTTTGCTTGTCCTTTCTGGTCTTGTGTTGCTTGAAGAAATCAACTTGGATCCGTGAAATCTGCATTCCCAGAGCTATCGTTTTCCCTTCCAACATTTCAATGCATTTGGTACGTATTTCTTTTGCTAATTTACTTTCTCTTCAGTAGTCGAAAAGAACCCAAAACAAGATAGATGATGAACCGGGCGTTGAATTTTCCATGTTTCTAAGATACAAGATTCAGGTATTTCCAATGTTTTCACTTTTCAAACCCAGCCTGATCATCGAATCCTAAAAGTTCAAACCGAGTCGAACATGGGTTTTCTATATCGCATGCTATCGTAGTTGTACCCTGCACTCTAATCAGAAATTCCTGTTTTGTTCCTTTTATATTTAATTTTGTTGGGAGGCTTGGGTGGTATAGAATGTGTTGGTATTTTGCTTTGTTTGTTCCTTGATTCCTATTAGTGTACTTGTGTATTGTCGAAGACATAATAAAAATGTAGTGAGGTCAAATCTCACCACCCCACATTTATTAAAATTGTGCACTTTTTTTGTTGCAGTAAGATCCTTGAACTCATTGGATTTTCTATTTTTCCTTTTCTGTTTCACATCACATATAAATGTAATGAAAAACCAAAATAAAAAATGGATTCTCTGTTATTTTCATAAGCAATCAGACAACTGGGACTTTTGTGTTATTTAATTTATGAAGAAAAACAAAATTTCTTTCAATAATTCTTATTGTTATGAACCTTAATGATTAACTCAATTCCAAGAAAAATGTTCTAATTTAGATGCTTTTTTTTTTTTTTTTTGGTTCAGTGTATGGTTTTGTAATTGAGTTTTGTGAGAGCTATGACTTCAGAGAGAGTTAATTCCTTGGCGACGATTGGCGAAGGTAGAGTGAGCAATTTCTCTCTGGGTAGTTCAAGAATCAGGTCTCCAGACAATGTTGAAGTGGATTATGATAGTGGACTTGATGGTACGGGGTCACAGTCTGCGTGGGCTTTTCAAAGAGTGCCTCTTACTTCTTTTTCGAAACCTGCCCCTTCAAAATGGGAAGATGCGCAGAAGTGGATAGCAAGCCCTGCATCTAATATATCAAAGATCGAACTGGCTGATCAAGGTGTTGGATCACGAAAGCTAGTTCATTTTGGACTCAGTAATCAACATCCCATTAAGGTGGTTGTTGAAGTGCCTGATCAGAGATTATTGACTACTGAGGAGCCAGATACTAAAGGGATTGACCGGAGTCATGCTACTAAAGAGACTGGAGGGCAGAAGTCTGTTAGTTGGGAGGTTGGCCCGTATCCAAGTGAATCATTTAGCAAGCCAGTGGTGATTGAAAATCGTGTAAAAGAATCGAGTAAGACTCTTTTGTTGCTCTTTAATTTTTGTGTTGTTTTATCATATCATACATCTCAATATCTATATTTCATGTTTCTATGTATACATGCCTAAATGTCCAGTTTTTATATTGGATTCCTTGTTTACAGGCAACCAAGTGCAGATAGCACGTAGAATTTGTGCTCGTTGTAGTAGTACCACTTTCTGGTCATGGTTTTCTGATTTTTTTCTCAACAAAATATTTTGATCACTATTTTCATATTCTTATTCTTGATCTTGATTGTACCCTTGTTTTCTAACTATAGATGATTTTGCGTACACTATTGTTTTGAAGTTTTATACGTTGACAGCTGTGACACCCTGGATTCCCACTATTAGCCATGATTTTCTATTTTAGGACTGAAAAGCAAAAGTTAAGGGACCAATCTGTAAATTTTGAAAATTTGAAAGTCTAACCTGAAATTCACCTTTCACGGCACTGTTCATCAGGCCCCAGTAACTGAAAATTTTGAAATTTACAGTTTGGACCCTGAACTTTCAAACTATCACTTTTTGGTCCGAAATTCAACAATAACGGTTACTGGTGCAAATCTGGGGTGTTACAACGGCCTTTTCATGATAGGGATTCCAGAAATCTTGATTTATTCCTTTTGTTTTGCATTTTTCTTGCATTGTTACTTTCTTTGTTTGTACTAATCTTGAGCTCGAGCCATGGTACTTGGAGATTATGTGCAAAATTGGAATTTCTTAAAAACACTTGTAAGCATTACAAATTCTCGTTAGATTCTTAACATTGATTTTCTCTGCACATTAATTTCTTGCTTTTATCAATTACTATGTTGATCATTTTGTTTCAACAATGATGACAAATTATAAATTTGAAATCTCAGTGTTTTGATAATGTGAACACATTAGTTCCACACCCACATGATGAATTTTTAGAACTTGACTAATTATAATCGTCTGTTTGCAGTTAACCTGAACCGCCACGATTCATCTGTTTCTATCCATGGTGCAACTGCATTTATTCCGCCACCAACTGCTAGATCCATATCAATGAGAGATATGGGCACAGAAATGACTCCACTTGCTAGCCAAGAACCTTCCAGATCTGGAACACCTGTGAGGGCAACAACTCCTACACGAAGCCCAACTCCTTCTCGACCATCGTCTCCCGGAAGAGCTTCAACTGTTGTCGCTCCTATTGATCCTCAAACTGATCCATTGGGTTCTAACCAAAAAGAGTTGTCTGAAAAGGAGCTACAAGTGAAAACTCGGAGGGAAATTATGAATCTTGGAACTCAACTGGGTAAGATGAATATTGCCGCATGGGCTGGGAAAGAAAATGAAGATAAGGATGTTTCTAGTTCACAAAATGCTCTACAAAGAGAACAACCAGCTTCAGGTGTCGTTGAAACTCGTGCAGAAGCTTGGGAAGTAGCTGAGAAAGCCAAGTATATGGCCAGGTTATTTTATGATTTCTTATGATCATATCATTCATTGCACATCACCAAGAATCAAAATTCATGCTTTAACTCTATTTTAATCAAGTGTCCCATTAAATCTTGAGAAAGTGATCTAGTGACATTGAATTCTCTGCATGTTTCTATTCAAAAGGTGCCTAATATCTGTAACTCATCAAGATTGGTTAGGCGATAGGGTGGTTATTTTAGCTTGGTTGTGCTATAATATATCTGTTTTTTCAGGTTCAATCGTGAAGAAATCAATATACAGGCATGGGAAGATCATCAGAAGGCAAAGACCGAAGCTGAGATGAGGAAAATTGAGGTACATTGTCTTTTCTGCCATTAAAGATTTGTTTGTTAATACACGCTGTTTGTTTCTTTATTTCAAGTTTTACTTTCCATGTGCATTTTAAGGGCTATTTGGCATGATTTTTGAAAATAAAAAAGGAGCTTTTAATAGCTAAAGGTTGCTTTTGGACCTGTTTGACTAATTTTATGAAAGTGATTAATCTAGTTAGAAGAGCGACCAACCTCCTTTAAAATCACTTTTGGAATAGGAAGCTCTTTTAAAAATTAGTTTTCAAATAAAAATTGAAATAATTTTATCAGAAAACTCTTTTACATGAAGCAAAAGCCATATCAAAAGAGCCCTAATTCAATTATGTGGGGTGACTTATCTTAAATATAAGCAACAAATGCGAGGATTATTTTTAATGTGGACCCACCTACATTTAAAATAAGCCAAAGTAAGCTACATATTTGGAGCTTATCTTTAAGATAAGCCACCCCAGACATGTTATATACCCTTGCCGGAGTGAATGCCTTACCTTTTAGCCCTTGTTTGGAAGCGATTAAAATTAGATTTTTAATAGATTTTGATAGAAGCTTTTAAAATGCATGGTTGAAAAGTTGTGGGACCCATGAAATATGTGGTTAATATTGATTGTTTGACTTTGACTTAGATTAAAATCTGATTTAAATCAATACCAAACAGGGGCCTAGTACGGAGCTCAAAATTGATGCTTTGCTTTTTGTCATAGTTGTTGTTTGATACTTGCCACCACTGTCAGGTTTCTGTTAACCTATTATCCAGTCAGGACCAAATGAAAATATTATCATTGCAAAGGATGACACTACATTTATGAATTCCACTTGACTATTGTTTCAGGCCTCCACACAAATCCCTATTTAAATTGAATTACAGTGGTACAGTTATTCTTAGAACTGGTCCAAGCTATGTTATTTATTTTTTAAAAGAATCCTAAGTTAACACTCTCCTCCATTTTAAAGACCATATTCCACGTTGCAAATGTGAGTGCGAGAGTCGAGACAACGTTATGCACTTTATTGTAGGTGTTTAGGGTTATTTAGTATATTTGATCTTGTTTGGCTAAGAAATGAAATAATAAAATGAGTAATTGGGCCAAAAATTAAAAAATTAGAAATGAAACAAATTATTGGGCCAAAAATTTGGATTTAGAAATCATTGATTTGTTAATTTGTTTAGAAAAAATTAAAATTAAAATAATTTGATTTACTCAATATAAAAAAAATAGAAAGATTCGGTTCTTATTCGGTTCTTCGGTTCTTGGTCTAGAACCGAGAACCGAACCGTACCCGTCGGTTCTCAATTCAGATACCCGTTCGGGTATTTAATTTGACAAGAACCGTCGGGTTCGGATCGGTTCGGTTCGGGTTCGGTTCGGTCGGTTCGGTTCGGGAGATTTGCCCAGCCCTATGCCTGGGTGAAAACTGAATTGGAAGTAGAAAGAGCATGTAGGAAATTAAGAGAAGAAAAATGGAGAACAGGGATATTTTAATGCATTCTTTGAATTAAATTATGTTATATAAGGTTCCTCCCAAAATAATGCACCAGATTACACAAAAATGGAGTCGAATATAGAATACGATATGAAAAGGAACTCTAAATATCGTGGTAAAAATTTCCACGTTCAGGTCCCACCACAGGAACGAAATATTATAATGCATTCTCCGAAAGTAAAAATATGCTATATAAGGCTCTTCCCAAAATAGTGTACCAGAAATACTCAAAAATGAAGTTTAACAATATGAAAGGTAACTTAAAAATTTCATGGTAAAAGTTTGGATGCTTAGGTGTTGTCCCTGGTCAGGTCTCACCAGAGGAACGGCGATATTCCATTGTCGTCTCATAGGTTTAGCAATTAAGTCAATAATAAACAATCTTGAATGGGTCTTTCTTCTTTTCATTCAATAGATTGCCTTGAGCATTTCCCATCCTTTGTATCAAATCCTTTGAAAAGAAAACAAAGAATAAAATGATATATAACATCTTAAGAACTCCCGCGTACCACTTCCAAAGAAAAAAAGGTGGGGAAATCGATTAATGTTACATGATATTAATGAATAAAAGTTTTCAATTTAATTATCATAACCATAAAAGTGTAATCTTGTGAATAGTATTAATTAGTTCAATAAATGAAAACTACTTGGAGTTTGTTTAACGTGGCTTGTTTGAAAATACTTTTTCCTTGAGCTCATTTTTAACTACACATTTTCTCAATAAAATAATTTTGCATATGAATCCATAATTTTTCCATGCATTTTAACCATATATTCTCCTAAAAATCATTTTTCACTTCAAATAATATCTCCATGACAAACACTTAGCTGACTACATTCATCCTTACTGTTGGTTCAAGAAATTTATAAATATATAGTGGGATTTGAGGACATAGAGAGAAGATATCACTGGGTATAGATAAAAGAAGTTTGTAATTGTATTATTTTTCGAATAGCTCGCACTGCATTTGGTCTTCTCTTTTTTTCTCTTTCTCTAGCACCGGTGAATTCCTTTTTTGCATTTTCTTGTGCTGAGTTCTCCCTTTTCAACAGGTGTTAGTTCCCTTTTACTCAATTCTGAGGCTGCATGCAGAGCAAATTTAATTCATTTTCTTATTTTCCAAGTTTACTTGTCATTGCAGCTGCTTCCCTTGTGTTCTTTCTTTTTCCTTTATTGATTATTTTAATTGTCCATGCCTTGATTGGAATTTTTTTCTTTCCTTTGGCATGCTTCACTTACCTTATTCCATTAGTTGTCGGCTTTTTTATTTCTTCAACTTCAATTATTGACATGCCCCAAAAAATAACAGATTAAATAACGAACACATTTAATAATAGTGACTGATAAACTAATAGTAAGGGTAAAATATGTAATGGGAACATGCTCATCATTTACTAGGCAGCAATAAATCGAATTTGAATAGTTGATGGTCCCAAATTAAAAATAAGCATGTTATTAGTAGATGTGGGGAATTTAGTTATCTTTCGTCTTCTCATATATTGGCGTTCCTCGTTACGGCATTGGATATCGCCTTTTGCAGGTGGAGGTGGAAAGAATGAGAGCAAAAGCACAAGACATATTGATAAACAAACTGGCAGCTGTACGTCGTAAAGCTGAAGAGAAGCTGGCTGCGGCAGAGGTGAAGAGAAACTGTCATGCTGCTAAAACAGAACAGAAGGCAGAGTATATTCGCAAAACTGGTCGCTTTCCTTCTTCATTCTCCTGCCACTGTTGGTGCTTCTGAACTGTTGCTCTATTGTATTTCTTTTTATCGAACTACTGTCCATAGTTCATGGTATTCATGCGGTTGCGCTTCCTGCATACCTTTTTCTAACTTTGTTTTATAGCATTTTGGGTAGTCTTTTTTGCAATTCCCTTTTTGTATAAATCTCTTGTGACCATTAAATGGGCAAACCAGAGATCGCTAAGGCGCCCTGTACTGTGAAAATTGGAATATTGAACCTCCATGATAATGGTAGTGGATTATTTGTTCAAGTACACATTGGGCACGCAGTACTGTTTTCCCCTTTATATTGTCTAGAATCAAACTCGCCTTACCAAAAGTGCCGTAAGGGTTCCAAAACAGCATGGGACATTGAATGGAATACCATTAGTAAGAATTCTTCCTCTTAGAGTAGGGGTTCAGACTGTATATGGTGTCCACGAAACACCCGAAAGAATCCTGAAGGTATGTTGCCTGGGGGCATTTTTAGGAGAAAAAATTGACAGATTGATTGAATTTGAAATTAATATTGAAGTTTAACGATCCAATTGAAATTTATTGCAGTTCAGTTTATGTAAAGAGGAAATTGAGTAATGCTATTTAAGAGCCACTTAGAATGGGCTGCAATCCCAATGGGACTATGTAGCGTTACTTGAGAAAGTTACATGATTTACCTATATTAATTTAATAATTCATATAATACACATCATCTTTTTTTATTCTACTTCTGCATATTTCAAAGTAAAAAATGAAACCAAAAAGATGACATCTTACACATTAATTTCATCTTTATTATTTTGGACAGCCCATTTCACTCCAAAAACTAGCCAAAAAAGGACACAATGAGGAAATCTCAAACTTTCAGCCATTACCTCAAACGACCCCCCCCCCCCCCCCCCCAAAAAAAAAAAAAAAAAAAACAAAAAAAAAAAAAACAAAATAAAAAAATACTCCAAAAACTAGCCAAAAAAGGACACAATGAGGAAATCTCAAACTTTCAGCCATTACCTCAAACGACCCCCCCCCCCCCCCCGCCAAAAAATAAAAAATAATAATAATTAATAATAACAAAGATAAGCTAACATTCTTCAAGCCAAAATCAAAAACCCCAAATCAATTAATCTAGAAAATCAAGAATCATCTCCCTGACCACACATCGTCAACACCCATACCACGAAATCCATAGAAATTATTTCAAGAAATGATCATTTCATAATATGTTGCTGATAATGAGGTTAAGGGTCGTGAATATAAAATTGTATTGCCCATCATGACTGACGCTGGGTTGCGGATTTGTGAGATTTCAAATACTAGATTTTTCCAAACTGGATTGTATGAATTGATGTAGGGATATATTTGCTGCCTCTGAAAATTCAGCATATAATTTACATCTTCAATTGATTGAGCAGGAGGACTTCCCACATTACGGTCCACACTTTCCTGACTAGCCCCGCAATGCTTACATTCTGGTCCGACTACTCGACCTACCTTTTTGAGCTAATGCTGCTAATTGTGCTATGATCGCTATTAGTGAGTCAATTTCATAGATTCCAGCCACTTTCTTCCCACTTGATCTTTCTGATGGCCAAAGTGCACTAGTAAATGCAAGATCCTCTATGATCTGATAGACTTGATTTGCTGTTCCTTTTTTTTATCTAACCATCAAATACAGAGTCAATGTTAGCCCTACTTTTCGAATTTAGCCCAATGTAGAAAATATTGCACTTGAAGCCATTTTTGTAGCCCATGCTATGGATACTGAGAAAGCAACTCTGTGGACCTTTCTCAAGTCTCATAGTAGCACTCCAAGTCAAGCTGAAAGAATATAGTGATTTGATCCCTCAACCTAACAATCGTTGAGTGGAAAATATTCATTGAGGAATTTCTGGCACACTGTGCCAACTGGTGATGCTGTAAAGTATCCAATCGTTTCTTGACTGAGTCTCTTAAAGGGTAAGAGAATAGCTTTAGGCGGATTGTTTCACTTGAAATTCTGGGATATTTTATTGTTGCATACATGTCTAAAAATCTCGAAATATGAGCATTGGGATTTTCACTAGCTCTCTTAAGGAATTGTAGTGCATTGTGGAACATATTAATTACATACGTCCTCAAGTGATAATTTGACTAATCAAATGTTGGATACACAATGCTGAATGGGCTTTCCACAATCGATGGAACCATGTATTCCTCAATCAACCTTGCGTTTTCATTGCTTGCAGCTACATTTTGATATGCTGCATTTACATTCAATTCAACAACCACCAGATTTTGTATGTTTTCTATCATTGATTTTGCTTGCTATTTTTGGTGTGCTTCTAATTGTCTTCTTCTCCTCAACCTGAACGTTCGGTTGGTTTTCAAATCAAATTGAACAAGATCCATCATGTCTCAAACTTTGTATACAAAGTCCTGAGAACGAAAAATAGAAAAAACTATAATATTTTTCTAATAAATGAAACTAACTATATAAGCAATAAAAATTCAAATTAAAGTTACAATTAATTAAAACTAATGAAATATAATAGTCTGATCGTTTGATTTTCCGCAAGTGACCGAGATAGTGAAGAAGTAATAAAGTAGTGAATAAGTGTCGAAACCACGATGATTATGTACTTAATCTAGTGTCAATTAATTTCAACCTTAATTGAATTGCCAAATTTGTTTGAGTGTTTATACTACAAGATCTAATTATATTAACTAAGCTAAATATGAAGGTTTTTGTCAAATATGTTAAATGTATTGCTAAGATGTCGAATCCTTATTGGTATTCCATTTTTAGTGTAATAATTAAAAAGATAATTTGAAACCATTCATGTTGGTCAATTCCTAATTTAATTGAAAGCCCCTCTCCAAAGCGATTAAGTTTATTCCGCTCTTGTGACCCTTCTATCTTTCGATGAAAGGTGTAAACATGATAAATGTATTAACAAGTGTTAGAACACCTATTAAAATCATATAAAGCATAAAAATATATCTCTATCATTTATCAAACTTCATAATATTTATTATATTGTGCTTAAACCCTATTGTTTATCTGGATAATAATAAAATCAACTAACAATTTAATTGGTGATCAAACAATTAAAAATAACGATAAAAATTATAATAAACAACCACAAATCAAAACAAATTAAATTAAAAAATAATTAATTTAAAACTAAAAATATCATAACAAGGATTCATCTTATTCTAACAATGTATAAAACTAGCCTAACATATCAAAATTATAAGAAATTATATTTAATTGGAAAAAATAACTCGAATTTTTGATAAATTGAGAAGATGATGATGAATTTTAAAATCTTAAATCTCTTCAATGGTTTCTTGATAATTCTCCACCTGCACCTTCTCTTCTTTGCCCAAAAATCAAGTTTGAATCTTCACTTGTTTTAAATCATTTTCTCTTGTAATTTCGGTCCTTTAATTTTTAATTGCATCCAATTGAACCCGTGACATCTTCAATATTCATTTTATGGTCTGGAATCAATTGTTAGAATATTACAATTCAGTCTCCACACTTTGGATTTCTCCAATTTTAGCTTCTATCTTTCAATTCATCGTTTAACCATTAAATTTTACTTATATAACATAAAATACAACAACTTAAAACATATTTTGTCAAAAGCACTACCAAATATCACTACTTTAGGCTCCCAATAAGTGTATAAAATACACTTATCGAGATTTGTTTGAGCCCAATTATTTGTGAAAAGAAAGAGTTTTGTAATAGTTATTTTTTGAAAAATGTGAAGTTAAAAAGTAGGAAATTTTTTTGAATTTACATACAAAATTATTTTATAGAAAATAAGTTTGAAGAAAAATGAATGTTTAGACTTTAGATAGTAGGCTTAAAAGAATAATGCTACTCATAGTAAGGAGTAGTCATCACTATGTGGTATATATCTAATCCCTTAGTTTTTTAGTTTTTTAATCTACATAGGATGTCCACCGATAATTCTCACTATAAATAGCATTACTCAACTCAAAAAAAGGCATAATGTGGAGGGAGAATATATAAAGGGTGTTTGACGCATCAGATTACAATGTATATAAGAAATTGAGCATATATTTAGGCAAATAATATTATTCCAGTCTAAGGTAAATAGTGTGTCTTATGTTGGATTAAGGTAGATTAATACGATTTAGTCTTTATAATTTCTTAAACCAACATAATAGGACAGAGGGAGAATATACACAAAGTGTACATTCTTAACATGTGATTAAGAGTGTATAAGAAATTAAGTACTAAATAGGGTGAATTAAGTAAATAATATTATTGTGAATTAATATGGTTTTAGTCTTTATACTTTTTAAAGCCAAAATGATAACATAATGCGAAGAGAGAATATATATAGAGGATGTGTTTGATATATCGAATAAGATATATGCTTTACACTTGTTGTCCTTATCGAAGCCTCATTCTGTATTTTCAAGAATGGAGTTATCAAATGCTCGACTTATTTGGGAAAAAAATAAAAATAAAAAGAGAGCACCCTTTTAGCACTCGATCGACAAATGTGTTTGTGCCTGCACCCAAAAGGTTAGGAAAGTCTTCATTTTTAGGTAAATAAGTCCAATCATTTTATATATAAACATTTGAATATGTATCTGGTGCTTCCAAGATTTGAACTATTTCATTGTTGGTTCTATATGTCTGTCCTGATATGTTGATGCAGTGGAGTTTTATATTCCTTCCCTACTCTATATATTTGTATGTGTGTGTCCAATTATTGAATCACAAGCACGTTTTTATTCTCAATCATCTGTGATAGTTTAAAGTCGTGTTTGTAGTCAAGAGTATCATGGGCGGCTGCACAATTCTGCATAATATGCCAACTTTACTGTTTTGTCAATATCTAAGGTGGCAAAGACACAGACAAATAGGACTCATTTGGATGACCCAACAAATAATTGATTTTGTCCAAGTTAGTCGAACCGAAGTTGATTAGGCTTGCCGTGAAGTTCATCTTGCATTTCCTCGATAATATATGAGAGCTCGGTTCATACGAGGCCAAGGGGGATCTGCATGAGCCGACTAAGCAAGTATGGTGTCCCAAGCAAAGCTAATTATTGAGAATTGAAAACCCGGATTCTATATCATCAAAAACAATAAAATCGAGAAAAAAAAAAACATGCAAGTTTATAGAAGTTCACATCAATATGAGACTACGTTCTTGTTCGCGAACTGATTCCATCACACTGTGACAGTAATTAGGCTCCACAACTTAACAATTATTGCATTCAACGAGAGTCCAACAACTTTTTAGAAGAACTCGAATGTGTGTTATAAGTCTTTTCGAGTAACATTAGCCCATGTTTGGCTCCCATTAAATTAAAATTCATTTTTCTCTCTTCTTATCAACCACGCATCCTTCAATAAAATAATATTACACTTAAACCTAAAAAAATTTCTTTCTTTTTAATCGTACATTCTTCAAGAAATTACTATTCCCATCATTATAATTTAAAAAAATGGAACCCGAGGGCTTAATGCGATAAATGCCAAACGTTAGGACATGTAATCGGATGCCAATTATAAAGTATTAAGGCTACTTATCGCATGTACAAAATCACCGTTAGGTGCAGGCCACCCTATGCTTTAGGGTGCCTGGCTGTAGCGTGCAGGGAAATAAATCCACATGCCACCCGACCTCTATTTGCTTATGCACAGTGGGCCAGTGGCGGATTTAAGCCCATTTTCAATTTTTTGTAGGTAATTTTATTTATTATTATTATTTTTTTTTACGTATTAGCCCGACTTAAAAGTTTTTTTAGTCCGATCCTGTATCCACCTCTGCTTGTGCACTTGATTCTAGTTTTTTTTTTTTTT
>NC_036242.1:1029655-1076098 GCF_002742605.1 Olea europaea var. sylvestris | reverse complement strand
ACCTTTTTGAGCTAATGCTGCTAATTGTGCTATGATCGCTATTAGTGAGTCAATTTCATAGATTCCAGCCACTTTCTTCCCACTTGATCTTTCTGATGGCCAAAGTGCACTAGTAAATGCAAGATCCTCTATGATCTGATAGACTTGATTTGCTGTTCCTTTTTTTTATCTAACCATCAAATACAGAGTCAATGTTAGCCCTACTTTTCGAATTTAGCCCAATGTAGAAAATATTGCACTTGAAGCCATTTTTGTAGCCCATGCTATGGATACTGAGAAAGCAACTCTGTGGACCTTTCTCAAGTCTCATAGTAGCACTCCAAGTCAAGCTGAAAGAATATAGTGATTTGATCCCTCAACCTAACAATCGTTGAGTGGAAAATATTCATTGAGGAATTTCTGGCACACTGTGCCAACTGGTGATGCTGTAAAGTATCCAATCGTTTCTTGACTGAGTCTCTTAAAGGGTAAGAGAATAGCTTTAGGCGGATTGTTTCACTTGAAATTCTGGGATATTTTATTGTTGCATACATGTCTAAAAATCTCGAAATATGAGCATTGGGATTTTCACTAGCTCTCTTAAGGAATTGTAGTGCATTGTGGAACATATTAATTACATACGTCCTCAAGTGATAATTTGACTAATCAAATGTTGGATACACAATGCTGAATGGGCTTTCCACAATCGATGGAACCATGTATTCCTCAATCAACCTTGCGTTTTCATTGCTTGCAGCTACATTTTGATATGCTGCATTTACATTCAATTCAACAACCACCAGATTTTGTATGTTTTCTATCATTGATTTTGCTTGCTATTTTTGGTGTGCTTCTAATTGTCTTCTTCTCCTCAACCTGAACGTTCGGTTGGTTTTCAAATCAAATTGAACAAGATCCATCATGTCTCAAACTTTGTATACAAAGTCCTGAGAACGAAAAATAGAAAAAACTATAATATTTTTCTAATAAATGAAACTAACTATATAAGCAATAAAAATTCAAATTAAAGTTACAATTAATTAAAACTAATGAAATATAATAGTCTGATCGTTTGATTTTCCGCAAGTGACCGAGATAGTGAAGAAGTAATAAAGTAGTGAATAAGTGTCGAAACCACGATGATTATGTACTTAATCTAGTGTCAATTAATTTCAACCTTAATTGAATTGCCAAATTTGTTTGAGTGTTTATACTACAAGATCTAATTATATTAACTAAGCTAAATATGAAGGTTTTTGTCAAATATGTTAAATGTATTGCTAAGATGTCGAATCCTTATTGGTATTCCATTTTTAGTGTAATAATTAAAAAGATAATTTGAAACCATTCATGTTGGTCAATTCCTAATTTAATTGAAAGCCCCTCTCCAAAGCGATTAAGTCTATTCCGCTCTTGTGACCCTTCTATCTTTCGATGAAAGGTGTAAACATGATAAATGTATTAACAAGTGTTAGAACACCTATTAAAATCATATAAAGCATAAAAATATATCTCTATCATTTATCAAACTTCATAATATTTATTATATTGTGCTTAAACCCTATTGTTTATCTGGATAATAATAAAATCAACTAACAATTTAATTGGTGATCAAACAATTAAAAATAACGATAAAAATTATAATAAACAACCACAAATCAAAACAAATTAAATTAAAAAATAATTAATTTAAAACTAAAAATATCATAACAAGGATTCATCTTATTCTAACAATGTATAAAACTAGCCTAACATATCAAAATTATAAGAAATTATATTTAATTGGAAAAAATAACTCGAATTTTTGATAAATTGAGAAGATGATGATGAATTTTAAAATCTTAAATCTCTTCAATGGTTTCTTGATAATTCTCCACCTGCACCTTCTCTTCTTTGCCCAAAAATCAAGTTTGAATCTTCACTTGTTTTAAATCATTTTCTCTTGTAATTTCGGTCCTTTAATTTTTAATTGCATCCAATTGAACCCGTGACATCTTCAATATTCATTTTATGGTCTGGAATCAATTGTTAGAATGTTACAATTCAGTCTCCACACTTTGGATTTCTCCAATTTTAGCTTCTATCTTTCAATTCATCGTTTAACCATTAAATTTTACTTATATAACATAAAATACAACAACTTAAAACATATTTTGTCAAAAGCACTACCAAATATCACTACTTTAGGCTCCCAATAAGTGTATAAAATACACTTATCGAGATTTGTTTGAGCCCAATTATTTGTGAAAAGAAAGAGTTTTGTAATAGTTATTTTTTGAAAAATGTGAAGTTAAAAAGTAGGAAATTTTTTTGAATTTACATACAAAATTATTTTATAGAAAATAAGTTTGAAGAAAAATGAATGTTTAGACTTTAGATAGTAGGCTTAAAAGAATAATGCTACTCATAGTAAGGAGTAGTCATCACTATGTGGTATATATCTAATCCCTTAGTTTTTTAGTTTTTTAATCTACATAGGATGTCCACCGATAATTCTCACTATAAATAGCATTACTCAACTCAAAAAAAGGCATAATGTGGAGGGAGAATATATAAAGGGTGTTTGACGCATCAGATTACAATGTATATAAGAAATTGAGCATATATTTAGGCAAATAATATTATTCCAGACTAAGGTAAATAGTGTGTCTTATGTTGGATTAAGGTAGATTAATACGATTTAGTCTTTATAATTTCTTAAACCAACATAATAGGACAGAGGGAGAATATACATAAAGTGTACATTCTTAACATGTGATTAAGAGTGTATAAGAAATTAAGTACTAAATAGGGTGAATTAAGTAAATAATATTATTGTGAATTAATATGGTTTTAGTCTTTATACTTTTTAAAGCCAAAATGATAACATAATGCGAAGAGAGAATATATATAGAGGATGTGTTTGATATATCGAATAAGATATATGCTTTACACTTGTTGTCCTTATCGAAGCCTCATTCTGTATTTTCAAGAATGGAGTTATCAAATGCTCGACTTATTTGGGAAAAAAATAAAAATAAAAAGAGAGCACCCTTTTAGCACTCGATCGACAAATGTGTTTGTGCCTGCACCCAAAAGGTTAGGAAAGTCTTCATTTTTAGGTAAATAAGTCCAATCATTTTATATATAAACATTTGAATATGTA
The DNA here is from genome assembly GCF_002742605.1 of Olea europaea var. sylvestris. Taxonomy (NCBI): domain Eukaryota; kingdom Viridiplantae; phylum Streptophyta; class Magnoliopsida; order Lamiales; family Oleaceae; genus Olea; species Olea europaea. Next base: position 1,072,974 of record NC_036242.1, on the reverse strand, counting down.
TCTGGTGCTTCCAAGATTTGAACTATTTCATTGTTGGTTCTATATGTCTGTCCTGATATGTTGATGCAGTGGAGTTTTATATTCCTTCCCTACTCTATATATTTGTATGTGTGTGTCCAATTATTGAATCACAAGCACGTTTTTATTCTCAATCATCTGTGATAGTTTAAAGTCGTGTTTGTAGTCAAGAGTATCATGGGCGGCTGCACAATTCTGCATAATATGCCAACTTTACTGTTTTGTCAATATCTAAGGTGGCAAAGACACAGACAAATAGGACTCATTTGGATGACCCAACAAATAATTGATTTTGTCCAAGTTAGTCGAACCGAAGTTGATTAGGCTTGCCGTGAAGTTCATCTTGCATTTCCTCGATAATATATGAGAGCTCGGTTCATACGAGGCCAAGGGGGATCTGCATGAGCCGACTAAGCAAGTATGGTGTCCCAAGCAAAGCTAATTATTGAGAATTGAAAACCCGGATTCTATATCATCAAAAACAATAAAATCGAGAAAAAAAAAAACATGCAAGTTTATAGAAGTTCACATCAATATGAGACTACGTTCTTGTTCGCGAACTGATTCCATCACACTGTGACAGTAATTAGGCTCCACAACTTAACAATTATTGCATTCAACGAGAGTCCAACAACTTTTTAGAAGAACTCGAATGTGTGTTATAAGTCTTTTCGAGTAACATTAGCCCATGTTTGGCTCTCATTAAATTAAAATTCATTTTTCTCTCTTCTTATCAACCACGCATCCTTCAATAAAATAATATTACACTTAAACCTAAAAAAATTTCTTTCTTTTTAATCGTACATTCTTCAAGAAATTACTATTCCCATCATTATAATTTAAAAAAATGGAACCCGAGGGCTTAATGCGATAAATGCCAAACGTTAGGACATGTAATCGGATGCCAATTATAAAGTATTAAGGCTACTTATCGCATGTACAAAATCACCGTTAGGTGCAGGCCACCCTATGCTTTAGGGTGCCTGGCTGTAGCGTGCAGGGAAATAAATCCACATGCCACCCGACCTCTATTTGCTTATGCACAGTGGGCCAGTGGCGGATTTAAGCCCATTTTCAATTTTTTGTAGGTAATTTTATTTATTATTATTTTTTTTTTTTACGTATTAGCCCGACTTAAAAGTTTTTTTAGTCCGATCCTGTATCCACCTCTGCTTGTGCACTTGATTCTAGTTTTTTTTTTTTTTTACCTCTTTTCACACCAAAACAATTTTGTAATTGTAAATATGAATTGTTGCGACTTTAATGAAAGGTGACTCTTGGTAAAGCATTGTTTCACAGTCTATGCTCAAGATTGATGATTTGTTGATTGAAAAATACTTTGAAATACATGTTGACATTATAGAAGAATAATGTTTTTCCCCCTTGATTTTCCTGCATCATAAGTCTTATCATTTGCATCATTTTCTTATAATGCATTGTTACTCGGTCATTCTTGAAAGAAAATATACAGATATCTTTCATCCTCGATAGTTTTCGTAGATGTACAACGTTGACAACATGATTTTTTGTCCCTAATAATCATTAGATTAGTAGCGACAAATAATTTCTTAAGGAAAGCGCAAATACGATTTTTCGATATTGTTCAAAATTCTTAATTTTTCAACTTTCTTCTAGTCCTTCTATGGTGCTGCTTGGAGATGTCTCAACACCATCTCAACATAAGAAGATCAATGGATCTAAGAAATCACATCAATCGAATTAGATCGATTATGTTATGAAAGGTCACATTTTTGCTGTGAAAAACTCTCGAACACTTATTAAATGTGCATTAGATTTATACGGAACCACCAACAATCATAGAATTTTCTCTTTTTATAAAAATTGCAAAATAATGCAGGACGTTAATAAATCTCTCTCTAACAACATTTAAAGGGTAAATTACACTTTTTAGAAAATATATATAAATTATTTTTCTTGAATAAACAAATTCATAAGAATTCAGTAGCATACCTAACTCTTTTTCATTTTTGGTTAAGTCATTTAGCCCGAGAGATTAAAATCAAAGTTTTAATAGATTTTGATAAAAAACAACGAAATGTGAGATTGAAAAGTTGTGGATACCATAAAATATGTGATTAAAATTAACTGTAACTTTAACTTGATTAAATTTTAATTCCTACCAAACAAGGGCTTGGACGATAACTTTTACCCCCGTCAAGTCCTCACCATCATGACACAAGTTCGTTGATTCCATTGAACACTCTGAACCGATCAAAATTGGAGAAATCCAATGTTGAATCAATGAGTACCAACAGCTAAAAATAAGTTATAACTGGGGTTTCAATAAGCCTAACCGAATAAAAGACGTCATTTGCCCTAGATAATTGAATTGTAAGCCATTAAAAATTAAAAATTACAAAAGCAATATAGTAGGTAGAAATTTGACTAAGGCCATGGCTTCATCTTCTAATTTATTGCCTTCTATTAGTTGGGATTTTGGTCTAGGTCGACAGTTCACACGGGGAGACAGCATCTGTCTGTTTGTCCTCTTAGTAACCGTCCCAACTAAATTGCTTAATTTCATCAAAAGTCAAAGTTCATGTGATGTTCAATTATCTTTTCTTCAGTATAATTTGGCAATGCCTGCATGTTCTTTTCTAGTTAATTACAACTTATTTTTAAATTAAGTTCATGTATGTATATAGACTTGGTCACATTCGGACAACACCAGATCAAGACACTCACAAAACGACACCATTGTCGAAATTTGGCTGTTTCTTTTCTGTTTTGATCCTCTTGTTGCCGTCTTGCTCCAAGCTAACACTATAAATACCTAGCAATTCTATTAATGCTAATTCAATAAATAATGAATAAATAAGAGTAAAAACTTAGCAAAGATGGTCGAGTCTAACCCCCCTTTACTCCAAGAATACTCCCAAATACTACGCCATTCGAAACAAGATTGTGCAGTTCAAAGCAATATTGTTAGTGATAAATATGATGTATCATCAGAATGTGAACTGCCATTAATAGACCTTAAAGATCTGAAGAGCGAGAATGAAGAAGAGAGGGCTTGTTGCATCGAAGAAATAGCACGTGCTTCGTCACAATGGGGATTTTTCCAAGTAGTAAACCATGGTATTAGCCTACAACTCCTTGACAAGATGAGAAGTGAGCAAATCAAATTGTTCAATGCACCTTTTGAGAGTAAAGCCAGTTGTGGCCTTTTGAATAATTCGTATCGATGGGGAACTCCTACTGCGACTTGTCCGCACCAGTTCTCCTGGTCTGAGGCGTTTCATATTCCCCTAACAAAGATTTCAGAAGAAGAATGTTATGGACAGTTCACCTCTCTAAGGTATGTACCCTTATCTATATCTACAATAACATATACAGAAATGATCTCCTACCCATAGTGGGTAGAGTTATATTGCCCACCATTGATGGCAACGCTACGTCAGTGGTCAAGCCTATAATTTTTTATAGTTCAACATTGAATTGTCAAAAATTATAAACTTCTACCAACGTGGTATGTTTTCTAATAACATACATATATTAATCATGCATGCCATTCTTTAACCACATACAAGATGGTGCTTCGTTTGAGAAATGCATATCTTGAGACTAGATTGCTTGTTTGAGATTGTTAGGCTTTGATATCATATTAGGGTTCATTTATAAGAGATTTATCTTGTTAGGTGAAGTGGTCCAAACTCTAATTTATAATTAATGTTTCTATGTAATATATACAGGGAAGTTATGATGGAATGTGCAAGTGCAATGCAAGAACTGTCAAAATTGCTGGCTGGAGTTTTGCTAACGAATTTGGGTCATAGAATGGAACTGTTTGACGAAATATGTGATGAAAGCACGTGTTTTCTTAGGTTAAATCATTATCCACCTTGTCCAATATCACTCGAGCTATTCGGTTTGGTACCTCATACAGATAGCGATTTTCTTACCATACTCCACCAAGACGAGCATGTAAGTGGTCTTCAACTCATGAAGGATGGGAAATGGGTTTCCGTCAAACCTAACAAAGATGCCCTCGTTGTAAATATTGGTGATCTTTTTCAGGTAACTAATTAATTTCCTTATTTAACAATCTCATAATCTTACAATAACATATGAATAATGCTGCGTGTACACCTCGAGGTGTTCATAGGATTTACACCCCAAGGGCCCATGCATAACTTATTGTATGTGGGCCCACCTCCATGTGAAGGGGGGGTGTAAACTCGTGTGTACCATGTTATGTACACGTAGCATCACTTATAACATATGATAAGACTTCATTTCAAACGTATTATCACTTATAGTGCATTTTGTGTCGTCTTACTTTGAGTACAGGTTCAGTGCTATTATCATCACAAAATTAAGACAATTGACAGAAAAAGAACACCCATAAGTTCATGTCCAAACTGATTTGTAACCCAGATTTATGTAATTAATATCTGTAATCTATTTGTCTCCCCCAACATTTTGCCCCTGTTGGTCCCATATTCCCGCAATTTAAATTAAAATAAGCAAATAGTGATTTCATTTTGTTCCCTTAGTCTGTCTTTGTCCAAATTAAATAATTAAAATGTTCCTCTGATCCATTGATTAATGATTCCTAATTAACATGTAGCGTCTATTCATAATCAAACTTAATTATTGTGTGGATGATTAATTAATGTTAAACAATTAAATTTAGGCATTATCGCTTATTGAATATATGTCCTAGGGTGTTCAAAGAGTGTCAAGATCAAACATGGGTCGAACATAGACGCAATGACCTAATAAAAATGTCTGTTTCCGAATTAAAAAATTATTTTTTTCCTCCCTCTCCCTCCAATGATGACCAATTACATATTCTTAATAACATGTAGTGTCTTTATGTTCAAACATGCATGCATGTGATAAGTCAACTCAAACTTAATTATTTTAATTTGGACAATTAATTAATGTTAAACAATTAATAAATTGCAGGCATGGAGCAATGATGTATATAAAAGTGTTGAGCACAAAGTGATTGCCAATTCAAGAAAGGAGAGATTCTCAGTGGCATATTTCCTTTGCCCTTCTTATGATTCAATAATTGGGAGCTGCAAACAGCCTTCTCGTTACAAAACGTTTACTTTCCGCGAGTACAGGAACAAAACTCAACATGACGTCAAATTAACTGGCCACAAAGTTGGCCTCCCGAGATTTTTACTTGATTAGAGTTACGAACTTATAATCTGAAGATCGATATACAACTTTTTGCAAAATTCTATGTGTCTACAAAATCTTCCCTTTAATATTTTAGAGAGATGGGATTTATATATTAAGCCTTTATCTGAAGGCCCATTTTATACCACTATTGAGTTGAATAAACACAGCCATGATTTTTATAATTTATAAGATATGATTGAAAGTACAAATTATTATACATGTAACTTTTGGAAAGTTTCATCTTTCCTTTTTAATTCAATTTTATGTTAGAATCAAATAATATATAGACTACAATAGTTTGGTATTCGACCTTCCCCGGCTAGAGCACTCAAAACCAGGCTCGTGTCAAGTTTGAAGACGAGGCAAGGTAGCTTTAAACTAACAATTTTTATGTATTTCAATGGGTGACATCTTATCCAATCAGCATAAAATGTTGCTTTAAACCAACGCGAACTAATAGGAAACCAAAAATACCATGACAACTATATGATAAATTGGATTTTGCAAGAAATACCTAGCCTATGTGGCCATGGACAAGAGGAATTGCCCTGATAAATTATGAGCAGAATTGGACAGACAGGGCCATGTGCGGACAGGGCAGTGCAGACGCAGACATTTGAAGTTAGTGAGGCACGATTCAAACTTATTAAAAAGTTATTAAAAAATTGTGTATACTACATTAACACATACAACTGATCATTGTCATAGATTCATAAATCTCATATATATGGTAAATAACAATTCTCAAAAAATTCCAAATAATCTCACATATATGATGAATAACGAGTTCTAAAGAATTTTCAAATTAAATATTGTAAATGACAAAATAATCTCAACCCTCACTCTCTCAATTGTTTGGTTATCGCTGTAACTCTATTCTAATAAAAAAGTTCAACTACCATTACTGCCCAAATCTGATTTTTAGCTCTAAAACCAAAAAATAATAATAATCTTGAAATCTAGTGGGTCAAGTGACCCACCTGGACCATGAGTAGGTCCGCCAATGACTAGGCCTACGTGGCCCTATCGACATGGGCAGACCAACATGGTATCATGTGGGTCAAATGACACCACACTTCTTCTTTTTTTTTTTTTTTTTCTTTTTTGGCGTTTTTTACATCTTACTTTGACACTCATTACGAGATTTCAAACAAAAGTCAAAATATTGCATTACTAATACCATTTCAAAGTGTTCACGGAAAAGATTTTCACTCATTAATGGCGTGTGAAGCGACCAACCAAACAAAAGTTATGGCACGTCAAAATATGTCATTCCAAAATTTTCGATAATATGCTAACTTTAAAAATTAACAGACGATCGTACTCTAGTCGAATCTTCAAATCGCCTATATCTCTTAGAAACTCGTTTCGAGAACTATATCGCATTTATGTCGAACGATCCAAACGGATATTGAACATAGTTAAACGTACGTCAAACGTACATCTCTAAAAAGACGTCTAACTCGTCTTTCCTTTAAAAATTTTTAATTATTTCATTAACGTTTATTATTTTTGTCCAACAAATTTCTCAATATAATTTACATCGTTTTATTATTAAATTTTATATAGAATATGACGTAAAAAAAATTTAGGATCCTTATAAATTAAATGTAATTTAAATTAATTTCGAATTAAATTTGAATTTCATTTACTTTCTAGATTGAATTTGAATTTTATTTCAATTCATTTACCTCCTACATTTAACTCAATTTACTCGTCGTCGGCTAAACATTTGTAGATGAAGTGGTAAACAAAAACATACAAGTAGCAAAATTCATTTCACAATATTAATAATGATATAATTATATAATATTTTCAAAATGACTACAATTGTAGTACTGTATTGACTTATTTTTATTAATATTATTTTGTTAAAAAAAATTACATTTTAATTTTTGATCCCACAATACAAAAGATTTGGGTATGCCCTTGCCTGTCCAGGAAGAATTTTCCATAAATTATACAAAATGACCCTACCAACCCCGACTGACGCCACAGCAGCTTCCTCATTTCAACTCAAAAGGAGGTGCACAACTGTGTGATGGTCTACAATGAGTAGCACTTAACCAATGACTTAGGGCCCGGTTTAGCATATATAGCTTTTGCTTTTATATTTACTTTTTATAAAAGAGTTTTTGAAGAAAATTACTTTAATTTTTATTTGAAAATTATCTCTAAAAGCACTTTTTATTCAGAAAGTGCTTTTAGATAAAGCTACATTCTACCAATTTTCTCTAAAAACTTTTCGAACTAAAAAAAAAACACTTCTATAAAATTAGCCAAATAGATCTAAAAGCAACTTTTGGATCTCAAAAGCTCTTTTTGACTTTTCAGAAACTATATCAAATGGACCCTTAGACTTATCTGCTACAATGGTCAGCAAGCAGGCTCACCAATTATAAACTTAAGCCATATAATCTCAAGATGTACCAAGAATCAACATCAAACTCGAAGACTTTTGAGTTCGACAAATTCCACCAGTACGATTCAAGAATCCATCCTATTTGTTACTGCACCAAAATGTAGAAACCTATAAATTTTCCATACCTATCCCACCTATAACTGACAAGAACAGGATTTTATGGACCAAAGAAAAATCTTGACGTACCAAGGCTGGTATAGAATCACTAGATGCTTCAAATCTCCCTAACAAATAGAACGGATTTTTCAACTGATTAAGCTTTTCATGACAATTCTAAAACCCTATATGAAAAGGTAAACTAATTTATTACTTTCTTTTCCATGCCATTAACAGCCATCACAACGATATCCTTGAGAGATGATCAGAAATCAGAAAGCAAATTGCTTGTAATTCAATTTGCAGCCCAAGTTGCATTCTTGTACATCATTTTGTTACAGTTTTAGGTTTTAAGGATCGATATTCAAGTAAAAGAACAGTAAAATAAAGGGCTCTGAAGATGTACAATATTTGCTCATGTAAATACATTCTTTCCAACCATTTTTCCCCAACTAAAATGCTGCCTAGGATAATGGTTCCTATATTTATATAAATATAATTTTTCCACAGATTGCCCGGGGGGGAGCTTTTCCAAAGGAACAGCATTTAGATGTCAAAGTAACAGACTGGAAACTTAATGTAATAATTGGAATTCCATACATATGCATTCACAAAATGGTGTTTTTGTCTATAAATATAAGCAAATGCTGAAAAATTGCAGGCATGTATTAAGAAAGTACATGACAAACTTTGCATCTTCAGTGCTAGCATCATTATTCCAGACAAATAGGTAACCTAAATGGAATTGCATGTACTTGACTTTTTCGAATAATCTTGTTAGGTACAACTTAAGTAAAAGCTCCGATAGGACTCAAAGCTACCACAGCCCAAGTGTGGGGACTAAGTACAACTTGTAGAGAGCACATAAGATGGACAAGGCAGTTCTAAAAGAAAATGGAACTATCGTATCACTCATGATTGATATCTCTAACTTAAACCCTAATCCTATGAACCAGTAATAGTCATGCCATGAATCAAACAATGTGTTGAAAACAATGAAAGCTGTGAGAAAACATGTTATTGCCTTTTTAAAATTTTTTTTTGCCCAAAATCTTTTTTTTTTTTTTTTTTTTTTTTTTTGGGATAATCGGTAGGGACAAGATCCCTCCCTCGATCAACCCCTGAGGAAACCTTATTTGTTATTAACTATTGCTCTCTGTAACATGATGCTTACAATGAAGACTTAGTTTTTTGGTTGTCACCTCCTCAAAAGGAGGAAAAGATGAATTTGATCCAACTGTATAGATACACTATAAGTCTATAATAGTTCCTTGAATATAAATATTCAAGATATTTACATAAGATACTAAAGTGTCAAGAGAATGATCATATAGATGCCCTATTATAATATGTTCAAGATTCTACAATTTATACTGTTTAAGAAGCTTAGGTGATTGATATCCCTCGAGTCTTTAGCTGACTTGGGCAAAATTTACAGAGTGGGTGCACGCTACTCTGAACTTTACACACACCTTTAGTTACGGCAATCTGCCTTCGGGGCAACAGTTGATTGTTGTTGCCTCTGGCACAGGCACCCACTGCATGACAAGGAGTAGTGGTTCATGAGTTTTCCCTCTTAATTAAATATTTCCTTTCAAAACACAAGCCGGACTCCCTAATTGCTTCTCAGAATTCAAATGGATACAAAATCATCTAATTTTTTCTTTGTTAAAATATTTATTTTTATATAACTAAAATAATGGAAAATTAGTTGATTCCAGAGACAACCTAACTGGAATAAGATTCCCTAATAAACAATTGTTTGAAGACATTGAATGAGAATATTCACTTGTAATAGACGCAAGCACATTAAAAGACCGGTTATATTTTACAATTTCTTCCTTTTCTTACTTCTTTGCAATTTGAATGGTGAAAGACTTCTTTTTTCTTATTTCTTTGCCATGGTAAAAGAATAGGGGCATGTCTAGCAAGGTTTTTGAAAAACCAAAAGTTGCTTCTGAGATTAAGAAATCTCTTTTGAATATGTTTGGTTAATTTTTAGGAAGCGCTTTGTCTCTTAAGACTATAAGAGTTTTTCAAGAAAGTTGACCTAAAATAGCTTTTTTAGGAAGTTTTTCTACAAAAAGTAGAGGCAAAAACCAAAGCACTACCAAACGGGCACTAAGTCATGATACAACATAACGAATTTATCTCCATGTCCCATAGACTAAATTAGCACAAACGTTTCTACCAAAAAGATGATTTACAATACTCCCTTGACATCTGTTACGCATCATAAGATGTCAAGGTCCCAAGGAGAGAATCACCGTCAATCGTGTGCACAAACTCTAGGTTCAAGAAACTAGTAGTCCTGCTAACTTCTGCTTTTCCTCCGTTCCCTTACTACTGCAAAACTTTCCACTATTACTCTACTTATAATTGGACAATTTTCTGTCATTTTTACTGTATATTAAGGTTAGAATCTTCTGAATACCGTAATAGGTGCAGAGGGACATTTAATGAAGCATGGCCTATAAAAAGTTCAGAAACTACCGGAATTTTCAGCTGTCCTGAAAGATGTATAAGGAAATAAATCCTCAATATGAAACTTAATCTGATTATCAATGAAGCAGAATGCAACTATATGTTTATTCCAGTACTCAAAATGAGAAAGTATAGGAACAATGTAACAATGCACAGTGAAGTGCCTGATCATATAATTTTACAATTATTTAAGCTCTTCTCGGGCTGAAAGAAATCCTCTTAACAACAAACTGATTAATGTCTCATTGTCTCTTCTGCTTGAAAGAAATCCTTTTTAAACTTCTCTTATGCTTTGCCCCTGTTTGGACGCCATTCTACTGGGATTTTGGGAGAAAATGTATATTGGAATAGTGATTTTTTTGTTGAATGTTTGGTTAAAAGATAATGAAAAGTTTTAGTTTTACATGTAATATCATTTAATAGAAGAATGTATGGTAGAAAATGAGTTTTGAAAAAACTGTAAGAGAAATTAAACAACTGAAATAAGAAACGAACAAAGGCATTTCGTTAAATGATGATTCAGTCTGTGAAATGCAAATGATGATTCAGCTGTGAAATGTAAACAGCATACTAGGCTGTAAATATATTTATAAAGGCATCATATCCTAATGTACAGATATAATATAATTATATAAATCTCTCATCCTTGTGAGAATTTGCTATCTGCAGAATAATATCCCTATAAGACCCAACAGCAAAAGGCTGTACAAATTCCAAACTATTATGCAAAGAGAAATAGATACGCATACCTCAATGAAGGTGATTGAAACTTCAAGTTTCAAGTGAATTTCGATGTATCATATCATTCAGTCCAGAAACATAGCAACCTTGTCCTTGAGACTGCTCTTCTTCTTTGTCAAAGGAGCCTGTTCTTCCCTAACAACAACACTCTGTTTTTGTTTCTTGATTTCATAGGCAAAACTCATCTCCTCTGAAATTAAATTGGTTTTCTTTTCTTCTTCTTGGGTTCTCTTAAGCAGAGGACCCAAAAACAAATCCAACATGTCCTGAGTAGGATCCCCTGACATATTTGGCTCAACAACAATCTCTTTAGTTTTAGACACACAAGATGGAACCAACTTTTCACTTTCCATTACTGCAGATCGAGAGCCATGGCATGAGCCTCGTAACTCAGTAATTTCTTCAGATTGACCTTTCGATGATGATTGTGTAGGCGCAACAAATTCATCTTCTTTGACATACTAACGAAGAGAAAACCACAACATAGATTAGTTTTACATTTTTTTTTCCAGGTTTTTAAAATCTTAATTGCTTTACTAACGAAAAGAAAGTAACCTATTTTTTATTAATTTCCACAAACATAGTGATTTGTTGATGAGAAAAAGTAAATTACCTCTTTGGCAATTCTCATTAAATCTTCCATAGTCAAATCCTCATCAGTTTCAATTTTCTCTCCTTTCTCAATGCTTGAAGCTTTTGCTTTACTTTTTGGCTTTCGGGGAGGATGTTCAGTTTTCTCTTTGTCCCCATTTCTTATAACACGTCCACCAGAATCACCATCTTGTCCAATGAAGTTTCTTTTCTTCTTTCTTCCGGACGAATCCCCTTTTGAGTTGGAGTGGCTACCACAGGCCACCTTCTCTACCAATTCTTCATTATTAGGTACAGAAATGTTTCCATCACTTTTAAGACAGACAATTTGAAATACGGACATAGAAATGAAGCTCTTTCAATAAAGTGTCCCCTTTTAAATGGATAACATGTACCATTTGGAAGTTGAAGTTTCGCGTGTTAGTAACTGTGAACATTACATTTAAAAGTCCGACAGAAATTTCCACTGAATGAAGGCTCATCTTTAGCCTACACCTTTGTTCTTTTCTCTTATATCATTTCCAAATTTTAGCCCACCCTAAGATTTGTTTCTAGTTCCACCCCTTCTTCTAAAGGCTCGTTTTTATTGAACAAGACTCCGTCTCAATACAAATTATTTCCTTTTTGAAATCACATTCAATGATTTTTTACTTCTTTTCAAGAATTTTATGATGGATATGACCCATCTCACTATCTTCATCTTCATCTTCATCCTCATTTTTATTTTATTTTTGTCATTACAGAGAATGAGAATCTTTCGACATAATCCATGTTAAATATAATTACTTCTATCATTTTAAATGTCTTAACAAATTCCACATTACGCTCTATCAACTTCTTCCCCTTTTCGTATTATTTTACCTATAAGATTACACTAGAATTGCCTAAGTACATAAAGAAAACTACAAGCAATATATTTCAGCTCAATCTTCCTTGGCATATTTACAAATATCTTAATAGCTTTACAAATCAAAAGAAGCCTACTTTATATTAGTTTCAAACGCATTGAATCATTGATGAATGCAAGTAAATAACCTCTTTAGCAATGCTCATAATGTCTTCCATAGTCAAATCCTCATCTTTTTCGCCAGTCAAAGAACCTTCGATTTCCTCTCCATTCTCAATAATGCTTGAAGCTTTTGCTTTACTTTTTCGCTTTGTCCCAGTAGTACTGCATACTTCATCGGTTCGATGCTTTCTAGGAACTACCCTTGATAACGAACTCTTCCTTTTGCCCGCATTTCTTATAACCCCATCATGAGAATCACCATCTTGTCCAATGAAATTGTTTTGCTGCTTCTTCTTTCTTCCACACTTACCCCCTTTCAGAGCCTTCCCATCCTCGTGTTCTTCTCTATTGGATTCAGAATTTTTTCCAACTGGGTCAGCAGCAGTAGCCATACCGATCATCCATATTGGCAACCGCCGTTTGCTGCTATCTACACATACAGCATCCATTTTTATGCTATCAAACGCACAACATAAATCAACTGCCTCTACTATCAATCGACATCAAGTAAGAAAATTTCCCTCTAAATTACGATCCCGGATTAGAAAAAAAAAAATAGACTTCTCTCTCTCTCCTCTTCTCCTCTTTCTGAATTTTTCCATTGAACCCAATTCGGAAATTTATGGGAATTTGGCGAAAATGGTCTATAACATTTGCATTCAGTACGAAACTGGTCCCTAATGTTTGTTTCTTTGCATAGACCTCCCTACCCTTGTGTTTTGTGTGAAATTGATCCTTTTTGCCCTTGATTTCATTTAAGTGAAATTTGCACCAGGGAGTCTGAAACCTTTTTAAAAAGTAATCCCTAACTTCTGAAAAAATATGCATTGTAATGGCATTTGGATGGAGTCCGTAAAAAATCTGTTTGTTGACCAAATACATCTTTTGTCAATTCCACACTAGTTAAGATTACTTCGAACAAGAAACTCTAGTGGCTTCTCTCAGAAACAAACAAATGCAATCTCCCATTTGTGTAAACAAACAAACAAACAAACAAATGCAATCTCTCCGAAACAAACAAATGCAATCTCCCATTTGTGTAAACAAACAAACAAACAAACAAATGCAATCTCTCCGAAACAAACAAATGCAATCTCCCATTTGTGTAAACAAACAAACAAACAAACAAATGCAATCTCTCCGAAACAAACAAATGCAATCTCCCATTTGTGTAAGCATTAGCATGAAAACAGTTATTGATGAATTTGAGATTGATTTGAGTCCAGTATCAGTTGGTTTCCAAGTACATTGGCAGTTTAGGTATTGAATTTGGGGATATGATCAGTATTTTTTATCTCGTTTGTTTGTTTCGAAAGCTAGTTAGTGTGCAATTCTCTTCGAAAAATAGCGGGCTAGACGGGGGACTTATATTTCTTGTGGTTCTAGCAATGGACGGTCAGCACCACTACTAAAGTTGTTGGCAGTGCTTGACCTACTATGCCACTAGCTAACTTGACAAGAGCGACACACGCACCCACATCCTCAACGACGGCATTCGGTACCTATTATTAGGGTTGGACAAAACTTCCAAACCGAACTGAATCGAACCGAGCGATTCTTCTTAAATTAAATACCCGAATAGGTATCTGAATTGAGAATCGACGGCTTCTGTTAAGTTTTCAGTTATCGGTTCTAATCAAGAATCGAATAACCGAATCTTCCTAATTTTTTTAATTTATTTATCTTAAATAAGTCAAATTATTTTATTTTTTGAAAATAAATTTGCTATATAGTTAATTGAGCTCAATTCAAAAATATGATTTTACTATTTCTAATTTTCAATATGAGCTCAATTTAATCAAATTGACATAAGTTTTACCCAAATTTGTTATTCTATTGTAATGTCATTTTTATCGTTCTAGAAAAATCGAATTAAAACTCAACAGCTCATTTCTTAATTATTGTAAGCTCGATATCTTCGTCTTTCTATGATTTTAACAATCAACTTTATGAAGAACTCAGCAAAGATAGACACAAAAGACATATAAGATTGGATTGCGTTATTTAATAAGAGTTAAGATTAAATATGTCATTAGTTGAATTAATATAGTTTTGTAAATATTAAAAAAATAATTATAGTACAGAATCTGAGAACCAAACCAAACTAAACCGAATAGATTCGAACCCGAACGGTTCCATAATTAAATTTGGACCTGACAATTTCATTTACTAAATACCCAAAAATTTCGAATTTGGTTCCGTTCTCGTTAGAACAGAACCAAATCAGACAATGCCCATCCCTACCTACTATCCTTTTAGTGGGGTGGAGTAAAAGTGGTGGAAGGTGATAATGCTGCGGTAAGTTAGGGACCACCAAAATGCTTGTAGTAGGCCGACCGCAAGTTAAGGACTACTAACAACATTGGTAAACAGTTATGAATCCAAAAACTTAGAACTCAATGGCTGAAAATTTAAAAAGTCAATTTAATAAATTTATATATAATATTAAAAACCATTTTCATTTACCTTTAAAGAGAACGAAAAATAAGTTCTTACTCTTTTTGGGAGGAGGTTGACCTTTCAATTATAGATTTGTGAAATCACAAATGAAAAATAATAGTCCATCAATGTTCCAATACTCCAATAATAATTCAAAAATAATTCGTTAAGTCGACAAGCAACAACAATTCATTAATTTGCCAACAAAATTACATCAATTCATTATTTTCTCAATGAGGCAACAAGTAGTAAGATAAGAGTGATGAATTACTGAGGGAAGAATATTGCAACTTCTTCTACAACAATTGGTTGGAGCTTCTTCTACCACGGCAACAGATTGGAGCTCTTTCTTCGTAGAAAATAGAATTTTTTTTTTAATATCATTTATTTGATTTAGTTGTATTTTAAATATATTTCTCTAAAAACAAAATATGACTTTAGAATTATATTTGTGGGGATAAATTTGAATAAGAAATTTCACCATTTCAGAAATCTGGTTATCTTGTTGCACATGCATTGCAACATGACTGTGTTGAAAAATAATTAGTTGCAGAAACTTACAAAACGGTAAAATGTAGGAATAAAACTTATCGATTGAACGAATCTCGTGATGACATGATGTTTTAAAGTGAAATTACCTATCGATAATTACTAGGCCTCTATGGACAATATCACTCTCAGCATACAAGGATTAAACAAATCACTTATACAACAATCACGAACGATTTCAAACCTCTCAAGTGTACTCCAAAAAAATATGTAAACTCGAGTAAAAATTACAGAATATGGAAATTATAATTTTGATTTTTGATGTATTTTTTCAAAACCATATGAGTGTTTATATTGGCAAAATAGATATAAGTTCATCCACCATGATCTAGAAAGATTTGCAATTTTTAATGGACACATGTGTGGATAATGGGTTCTAGATAGTGGATTGTTGAAAAAACGTCATATTATATTGGCTAGTTTGACCCATTAAATAATTTTGAAATTGATTAAAAAAAATTTAATCAAGGAAGTCCAATGTCCAATTAAAGAATTTTTTATTATTATGTGGGATATAACCCGAACCCCCCAACCTCCCATACAAATTTCACACTTTCCACAACTTTGACATTTCATTTAAATTAGTTATTTCTTTCATATATTATATTTATGGGAAAATTTCATAAGTAAGATTTTAAGTATTACACATTTCAAAATTAAAAAAACAAGTTTCAAACTTCAAATATCAGATTTTTATTAAAATTTAATTAATTTATTTATTGATTAAATATATTTAGGTCATATATCTATATAATTTGATCACAAATTAGCGATTTAATTAATCACTTATTATTTTTTCGTCACAAATAAAAAATTTTATATTACAAATTATTTTACGGTCACAATTCAAAAATTTTACAGGTCGCATTTTATTCATCAGTCACAAATCAAAAAATTTATAAGTCACGATTTATTCATTGGTTACAAATATTACAAGTCACAACTTTTTATACAGTCACAAAATATCAAATTATCGAATCACAAATTAAAATTTTTTTAGGTCACACATTATTTCTTGATCACAATTTATATTTTTTATTGATCACATATTATTTATTGATCATATATTAACCAATTTAATTGTCATAGTCAATCAAATAATTTGTGACCATCATCTCACTATTACTTCCAGCACCACTACTACCATCGTCGTCACCAAAACCACCACCACCGTCGCACCCATCACCACGAACACCACAACATCACCACTATCAAATCATAACAATTGTCAACAAAAATCACGACAATTACCACTATTAGATCTCCACCACCATCCACCGCTGCCAGAAACCACCATGATCGTCGCCACAAACACACCAATAATATCCAACCCACATCCTCACCAACACTACCCATATCACCACTGCCAACACGAGCACCTTCATCGTCGCCAAAAGCCACCACGATCGCCACCATCAAATGCACCAGATCACCCACAAAAAAATACACCAACATTACCCTCTGTCAGAAACCACCAAATACACCAAAAAATACACCATCACACAACCTCGTACATTACCCACGAAATTTTTTTCCAAACCAGCTGTCGCTGCTATTGCTGATTACAGTCCACAATTGGCATTGTTGCAAGTCATACAACCATGCAGCGTCGTTGTGAGCCATGGCAACGACGTCCCCACTGGTTTAAAACCAGATCTAAGAAATAAAGGGGAAATGTACGCAGAGTGGTTCACGTGTTACTGGCGTCGGAGAGAGGAAGGTAGTGGTTTCGGTGCCTATTGCAGCAATAGGCATTGTGTCTGATGTTGTAAACACGACTTGGATATGTGGAGGGAGACACGAGCACCTTCATCGCCGACGATGCTAATCTTACAAACGTCATCGGACTTGTAGAGGGAAAGTGGGATCTGGTGCCTTGTGTAGTGTTCGCTAAAAGTGCATGCTACAAGTGCATGGGTCGCGTTCAAGTAATAAAGTGAATTTTTTGAATTCAGGTTGTCAATCTCTCGAGGAATGTATATTTTAGATTACACAACATTAATTAATTTTATTTTAACAATAAAAATAAACATACAATAAAATTATAATTTTGGAATATAATTAAAAATCTACAAAATAAGAAAATATAAAAATCTTGAAAACTTCGAAGGAAAACGTGGTTGGGATTCATGGTTTCGCTTAAACGTCGCCTAATCAATTCTTAATAAGCCAATTAACAAGTTACTCATTTACAATGTTAGACCCGATTTTCCAACTTTAGTTAATTATCTCTCTCGAACGAAATTAATCATAATTGATTGGTTTAACCTACTGTATCTCAATGTCGATTAAAACAAAATAATTGCATTAAATATTTGTGAAAATAGCTCATTGGATCACCTAGAGCTATGAGTATATCTCTATTCCCTACATAAACCTAAGATTTCTATATTTGGTCTAAAATACACAATCTTCTCTCGAACGATACACAATTCACTAAACACAATCATTCATTGGCCACATAAATGAAAATGCATAAAATACAATAATTGGAACATAAGGAAACAAGCATTTAAATATTAAATAACAATAATTGAAATTAATTAAAGTTAGATT
This sequence comes from Olea europaea var. sylvestris, assembly GCF_002742605.1. NCBI lineage: Eukaryota > Viridiplantae > Streptophyta > Magnoliopsida > Lamiales > Oleaceae > Olea > Olea europaea. Next base: position 1,054,912 of record NC_036242.1, on the reverse strand, counting down.
AAACTAATACCACAAATCCCAAAACAATAAAATAGCACATTTTATACATGTGATAAAAAGGAGAATATTTTACACAATACATTGCAAATAAGAAACAATAATGAAGAAAATACAAGAGTGAAGATAAAACTCTTTTGAATTTGGATTCTTGATAGCTTGCTCTTGATTTTCCCAAAATATTTCTGCTCCAAATGTGTTCTCCTTGTGCTCTTAGATTTTACCCAAAAATTATCAAGAAAAAGAAGAGAAAACAAGGAAGAAGAAAGAAAAAGAAAAGAAAAGAAAGAAAGAGAATGAGGTTAGAGTTTTCTTTCAAGATGAAGAAGAATTGGGGAGAAAATGGCTAAATTTGCTTTTTAAAAGGCCCAAAAATTGTCTCATAATTGCAAGATAGTCCAAAATTGATACAAAACAATCAAACAAGTCCTTTCTCGTAGCCGGGGCTCCACGGCTCTATAATTGGGCAGCTTTATGGTGCCACTATAGTGGTTTTCATTATTTGCAGCTTAGGTCCTATCCCATATTTGCACTCTTGGCAGCTCAACTTTGAACTTGTACAAATTTGGTCCTTGAATTTTGACTTTCTTTCAACGGCGCCATCCAAAAATTGCAATCCCAAGTCCTTGAACTTTCGACACTCATGCATTTTGGTCCACAACTTCACAATTTTGTACGCTTTTGGTCTCTTTTTACTCCATTTGCATTGTTCTTTTACCTTTAGTGATTTTTGGCCTACAAAAACAAGTATTACTTAATTGTGAGTAGAATTTCATTCATTTCATCAATAATACTCATATTTAGATACTAAGTAAGTGTATAAAAATACATTTATCAGGTAGTATATTAGGGTTTGATATTTTTGGTTAATAAAAATATTGATTAAAATAAAATTTTCGATTTTTGAATTGTGAAACTTTCAACATAATTTTAGAATGTTGAATTTTTAAGATAGGTTATTGTGTAATTTCCACTATACTTATTGTATAAATATCTAACAGATTGTACTTCATTCGCTCTTGTTATAGCCCATTTTCAAAGGAAAAAATATTTTGTAATAATGTTCTTTTGGAGATTGCAAGGTCAAAAAGTAGGAAAAATTTTGGGGATTACGTGTAAAATTATTTTATAATGATAATATGTGGTTAAAAATGAAATTTAAAAAAATGAATTTTCGACAAAAGAAGACTCAAACAAGGGCTTCAGGTTTTTTTTTTTTTTTTTTAAATCAATTTTTTTGCAGTCTATCCTTACTTTTTTTAGTCCAAGTGATTTATATAAAACTAGTGAATAAAAGGAGAACTATATCATCATAAAACATGTGGCTCGAGTGAGAAAAAATATCATCGGGTTTCATTGCAAAATTATTTATATTTTTTTTAGCTTTACATTTTAAACTTCGGAGCAGCAAATCTAAAGGCTTGGAGGGAACTTTTTTGGTATTTGGTTCTTAGTTATAGATTTAGAAATACTCTACATGTTTTGAGATAAATTTTTGTGATTTCCACGAGAAGTCAACATGTTCTTTGAGAGAATATGATTTACAGCATTTAAAAGTAGTTCAATAGCTTCATATAAAAAAAAAAAAGGTTGAACGTCAACCTTGAGGATCCCCACGGTCCCGTCCCTAGAGCTTTGTGAGGGAGGTAAATCGCGAAATGTGTCTCAACAAACTAGGGAACAAGAGTTGCATGTACACTGCGCCTACAAGGAGTCCAATTCCATGTCTCAGGAATCGAACCCCCACACTGTGACTGCCAACAAGAAGTAAAATAACCCCACTTTTGTCCTTTGTACCACTGGACCATGTCCCGAGAGGCTAGTTCAATAGCTTCATATCAACATGACGAGTGGTGGTTGCTGAACAAGTCATAGAAGTGATTATAGACAACGTCGTCAATATTAAAGAATCAGCATTTATTTGTTTGAGTCTATTTCTATTTGTAATCTATTTTAACTTGGTGGATTGTCCATGGAAAAAATACACAACTACCAACTGTTCGAATTACACTTTCAAAATTGATAATTTATTTCAAAAATCAGTCATAAATTAAAATATGATAATAATGTAATTTAATTTATTATTCCTTAATAAAAGGAAATTGATATGATAATTTATTATCTTCAACACATCTTTATCGGTTCCTAAAATAAATGATTCTATTGTATTTTATAATCAATTTTCGAATCTTCATTTAGATACCAATTTTATCCAATTAAACTCTTCATCCGAAATCACCGAAAGATAGGAGATCATTGAGATCAAGGACCAAGATCATTGTTACCAATTTCCCTATATTTATCATAAATCATTGTCGTCTTTGTCAGAAATTCAATTAACCAAATGTAGGAGATCATCGGGATCACATATCGATCATCGTCTTAAGCTCGAAGAGCGACAATTTTAGCTTTGAAGTCACAAAATGATAAGATTAATGAAGTCGATTATCATCATCATCATTTCGAAGAGTAGAATTATCTGGTTTGAGGTCATAGAAGTTGAAGATTATTGTAGTAAAAATTCGATCATCATCCTCACTTGAATGGAAGAAGTTTCATATTTGAATTCACAATCTAGTCATGAATAATTCAATTTCGAACCTCTTTTGATGTTTACTGATTGACATAATTGTTTATTTTTTTTTATTTTTTTTTTTTCAGATTCATCATGGTTCAAAGTAGTAATTTATCTTATTTTATTTTGAGAATGCAATTGTTATGTTCATGTTAAGTATGACACTTTCTTATGTATTAGTCACGGGGGCAGGTAGAATAGTTTGAAAATGAATTTGATGTATTTTGAAAGTGAGCTTGTTATGTATCAATCACAAGGACACAATTTCTTGTAGATTGTTGTTTTAGTTTTTGGTTAAAGGACTGTGACCACATGTTACTGATATTGTTGTCATTTATGACCTATTGGATGTGTTTTCTTGGATGTTTGAGACCAGATTGGTGTTAACAGTAACTGTTTATTATCATGTCTATGTTAATTGTTATTATCCGTGACCAAGTATATGTTAATTGTAAAAAGAATTTGTATTTTATAAGTTTTTAACAGGAATTTGTTGTGACCATGTCATAAATTTTTAACAAGAGTTTGTACTTCATAAATTTTTTGCACGAATGTACCTATTAGATGTGTTTTCCGTGCTGTTTGTGGCTCGTGACATTAATGTTTTGTATGCACGTTACGTGTTTGTTTGCGTAATATTTATTGTTATGTGAAATAATTTCTTTGTACGTGATCTATTATGTTTGTGACTATAACATATATATTTACATTTATGTGCCTTTGCATTTATGTGATTGTGACATGTTATCAATGCAAAATGTGACTTGGAAGCATTGATCACGAAGATGTAACAACCAAATATTATGTCTAGTTGTGAACTGTCATCAATGCAGTGGGCCATCTAACCTATGACATATGTATGGTTGTTACATTCGAGATCAATGTATTCTAAACTATAATTTCTAGATTATAGTAATTATAGATTATAGTTCTCTTGACTCAGCAACATGCAAAATGTACAGGAAGTAGTGAGGACCAATACAAATTATTATAAAAAAATCCAATCTAAATACTTGCACCCTAGATTACACAATTCCAGCTAATGACATATGTATGTTTGTCACATTCGAGATCAATGCATTCTAAACTATAATTTCTAGATCATAGTTCTCTTGACTCAGCAGTCTACAAAATGTACAGGAAACAGTGATGGACCAATACAAATTATTATAAAAAATTCAATCTAAATACCTGCACCCCAGATTTTACAATTTCAGCTTATAACGTATGTATTGTTGTTACGTTCGAGATCAATGTATTTTAAACTATAATTTCTAGATCATAGTTTTCTTGAATTAGCAGTCTGCAGAATGTATAGGAAGTAGTAATGGATCAATACAAATTATTATTAAAAAAATCCAATCTAAATACCTGCACCCCAGATTACACAATTCCAGCTAATCCTTATTACACGAGTCAAAATAATTTTTAAAAGCACCAAAAATACATTACTCTTATGTAGCTTTATATCATTTCAGATTAGCTAGCCAAAATTTCTTTTACAACCCAGCTTACTATTAACTAAACAAGATTCTAATACCACGTTGAATTTTTCTTCCCTTATTGGGAAGACTGGAAGTAGGGGTAGTGCTAGGAAAATATCGATATAAATCACAGCATGCAACCTACTAGGAACACAAGGACTAGTGTTTGTGTGCAAGTATACCCTTTTTGTTTGGAGAGGGGTGGAATGGGGTGGGTGCTACATTTCCAAAAATAAGTGCAAACTTGGAGCTTTGATATGACACAATAAACACTATTGAATAGTCCTTGTTTCCATCAATTTTAGTAATTAAGTCAATAATTATTACAATTAGAACACCAAACTTGACGAAAACGAACTATTGTTCAACTCTACAGAATTGGAACCTATTAGGGACCCTGATAGAATGAACCAAAAGAATGTATCTAACTCGATAAGAATTGTATGCAATGCATATAAACACAACAGAGAGAACAAAGTTGTCATAATCTCACCTTCAACTCCAAGCTCAAAATGGTCAAACACTACTCATTTTACTCAATATTAGATGCCTTATCCTTTATTTCCTTCTTCCGCCGTTCCACACGCAAAAAGTAAATCAACAATCACGTTTTCCACACAATCAAGTGGGTAAATGTACATGCCAACACTTGCATCCACCCGTAGAGATAGAGAGGGACCTGCACCCACCGAATGATATTTTCGATCTACGCTCCTCATTAACATCATTTTCGATTTGAGTTTGTAGGGAGTTAGGGTCCAATAATTATACAATTACAACATAAGGTGTTGAATGAATGAAGTAGAGTGGAGAGCTCTCAGGTGAACGTGGTAGTGTTGGTTAAATATGTTGGCGTTTAGTGTTAATGTAGTGGATGAAATTGGATTCATTCATACCGTATATGCAATTTACATATTGGATTTATGCATCCCGTAGATGCAACATACCGTATTTACGCACACCGTATATACATATTACCGTATATGCATATTATCGTATTTGCAACAGTTTACCGTATTTGCACCAGCATACCGTATATACAACAGGTTACCATAGGTCTTGCATATACCGTATATGCAGTATTCTGAAAATTTTGGAAAAAAACTGTATTCTGTTTTCTTTCGTCAATCTGATTTTATTTAAAATATAAATAGAACAACAACATAATAAAATTGAAAATTAAATAAAGCACTCGAATAAAATGTAGAAATAGATAAAATCTCATGAATTAAATAAATAACAGATGAATTTTCAACCCAAGGGCTGTGCGAGTACAGTGTTCCTCAAATAGATTCGTCCCCTCACCGTAAGTGCTTGAAATTTAATCCGAGCGTCTATTTCTCATAATACAACGATAAAACCAGTAGGATCTAAGCACCACAAATACTATTATGACGAACTGATTGGTATCTGAATAACATTACCACCAAGATGACGCTGATAGAATTCAAGATTCTGTATGCAGACAAACGCAGAGAACAACAATATATTGACACAATTTTCCCCTTTATATTCTCGTGTGTGTAAAATTGCCGGAAAAATGAGATTTAATACAATTTAAATTAGCAGTTTCAGAGATGCAAAAGTCAGTTGGAGAAAGCAAAAAAATTCCAAAACGTGGACACTCTAAACGGGCCAATTTTTGCTCCGTTTGGTCTAATATTCGTGTACGCAGGTCGCGCTTGCACACAAATTTAAGGTTCGAAGGTTATTTCGATCCCCCTACGCGCATGTAGAGGGAGTCTCTATGTTATACATGATTACATCCTTCCAATGTGTAATCACATATAAAGTGGATCTTGCTTTCATGATTTTTCTATGTAGGACAAATCCTATTTTTCCACATAAATCAGCTTCCAATGGTCAACTTTGAGTTCCAATTTCTCATTCATCTATTCATCAATTTTGACGAGTAAATATATGGTTTTGATACTCTTAACGAGGAGAACACCGATCAACTTTGATCTTCCAAATTTGACCAATGGATTCCATTGAAAATTGTGCCAAAAGTGAGTCATTTACTCATTTTTTCCAACAAAATAATCGTATTCGATTTCTCTCTTCCTGAAAATGGAAGAACAGAGATAATGAATTTTAATTTTAAAAATTTTCTCTCTTCCACTAACGTAAATGACATTAACTAACTTTAATTAGAATAATATATTTATTAATAAATGTTAAATAAGTAATTATAACCTGACTTATGAAATATTAAATTTAAAATCTGATTAATAAAATGAAAACGTTAAAAACAAGGCTAAGTATAATTTCCTCACGGGAAAAAAAATCATATATACCCAAAAAAAAATGTTTCATAAAATAATATAATTGTACACAAAAACATAAAAATACTTCGTTGGATAACATATAGTGCCCAAAAAATTGAAATTCTGCTCTGCTCTTCGTTCTATTAGTTTTCATGTGCACAACAAGAATCTTCCTCTTCGTTCTATCAGGTATGCAATAATCTATTTTGTGTTGATTACTACACAAAACCCATTTTTTGATATAGAATACACACATGGTCTACGATGTTTTCGATCTTAATAATGAAATATGGTGGGTATTAACTGATGAATGTACCAAAAACTTTCATCCATTGTTGATATGTTAAATTTTTATTTTTAAATTCCTTAACATAATCTGAATAATTGAGTGTTTATATTAATTAATTCCCCACATTACATATATTATTACGAATCTTTTGGGTCAATTGCATAATTCTTGTCTATCATGATTTTGCTCTAAATTATGTTAGATGCCAGCAGTTTTTCTATAAACTAGTCCTTTGACTCCCCCGGAGGTTGATGTCGACAACTCACTCCGTACCATTTATGACAACAGTCAGTACGCGTCCAAAAGTCGAAAATGCCAAGTAGGGCTTATACAGGGTAGCCTTGAACTTGAAGGCTACTAAAGTTGACCGGTCCGACGGTGGGCAGCCATTAGATACATAACTTAGTGTAAGAAACACAACCGATATATACAAAAGGGTTGCAAATGCCGTTGTATATATATGGTTTTGTCTCTCTGAAACATAGTACTTTTATCTTTAGAACTCAGTTTTGCATATAGAGTTCTAGCCTTATTGGTATTTGTAAAAATAAGAGTTTATCGGATTATTTTAGCAAACAAAAAACCTACAAATAACAGTTAAATCAATTGTTCAAGCTTATTTTTTACTTTTCATCTGAGCATATCAATATCCAGATTATTTTCTATTTATTAGGTATCCGCGTCAAATGATTTCTTGTACAAAGTGTCGGACAAAAACATGCAATTTATTATTGATTTGATGGAAATGAAGTGCACTTGCTACAAGTTTCAATACAATGTGTTTCTTGAATTGTTCTCAATTTTTATCGATTCTGCAAGAAACGTCTTCTCAGTAAATATTAGATGTTTAATATAAGACAAAAGGTAAATTTTGATCATTCTGATGGGTAACTCTTTCGTCGTCCAAACTTGTAGTATCAACTGTCGAGAGACTCAAAAATCATCATACAATAAAGATTATCGATCTGTTATTAGTGTAAGCAAAAAACAACAATTGAACTATCAAATGGAAACTTTTGATCATCAATGTTAGATAGTGCCACGCGTTTTATACAACGTGGTTTAACCGTAAGTGTACGGAGTCAAGTTTTATAATATAGTATTGAAGTAAGAGTTTGAACCCACATGGATTGTATTTGATTTTCACTAAGTACTATAATTATGTAATTTCTACTTTATTTAGATGAATGTATGATTGAATTGACGTTTTATGAATGAACGATTTAAACTAAACTGACGTGATTGGATGTGATAAATTCGGGAAATACAAATTATCAAATGAGAGGGCCTAGGGATTGATTTCACCCAACTTTCAATTATGATTCAACGAATTCAAATTATTCCAATTAATTTTCCCATATTTAAAAGCAAGAATCATAATGTATTTCTAACCCCTATCTCGAGCACCAATTAGAAATTAACCCTAGATCCCAATTCTAACATCTTTGTTCAAAATTGAAAATCAAGAATTTAATAAAGATCCGATTATTTTATGGAGTAAGCTTCACATATTTATACTTTCTCTCTAAATTTATAAATTCTATGTTGTATCACTCTTATGATCATGCCTCAATTCCCACTCTCTCGAGCGTCGGAATTGACTAGCATCAAATCATCCAATTGTTGATCAGGCAATTGAAAGCATTAAAATTATTATACAATTAAATATATGCGTGAAAATCAAAGAAATAATTATAAAATCATCAAACCATAATCTTGATTTGGCTACATCAAACCCCTAGATAAATTGTTTAATTCATGGTATAATAAATGAAAATCATAGGAATTATAATAAACAACATAAGGAAAAATGATAGAAAAAATTAGTCTTTTGGGTAGATCGTCAATCTTCTTCCTTGACGTTGTTCCTCTTTCCTTTTGATGTTTTCAATTTTTTTGCCTCCTTCAAATTGTGTGGTTGAATTTTTCAATCTTGCCCCCTTCCATCCTCCTTAAAAATAGGATTTTTGAATGATATTTATAATATGTTAGGGGTCTTGAACAAAATAGGGTTGAATTGTGCTAAGAAAAGAGTCCAAAAATATAAAAACGTGTTTTCCCGCATAACTGGCGCCTTAGCGCCAAATATGGGAGCTGTGGTGCCGCCTGTTTTGTTAATTTTCAGTCATATGGCGCCCGGTTCGGCCGAAAAGGCAAATTGCTCATCTTTCAGTATTTTTAACATAACTTTTGCATCCGATGTCTAATTGAGATGATTCAAGATGCATTGAAAATTTAACTCAAAAGGCTACAACTTTGCTTCAGGCATCATTCATCAACTTGATCGTTTGCTATGTCAAAAGAAACTTCGGAGCATAACTTGTCGGTTGGAAATTAATTTGCGATCATATTTTGACTAAATTTGATCCCTTTGACATCTTTTTTCATCCAATTGACTCCTAGCACTCTCGAATCTTCATTGCGAGGTTCAACACAACTTTTCAATATTTGAACTTTAGTCCCCGAACTTTGGATCTCTTACAATTTGGCCATTTTCTCCAATTTCACCAACTTTTGCTTATTTCTTTCATTTTCATCAACCTACATCACAACATTAAAACACACATTAAAAAGCCCTAAAACACTCTCAAGAGTAGTAAAATAACAAATTATGTAGCATAAATGTCATGAGTGTAGAGCACTCATCAAATACCCCCAAACTTAATATTTTGCTTGTCCTCGAGCAAACACAAGCTAAATAGAATAACAAACAAACACACAAACTCAATTAAAACCTACAAAATCACGTAAGAACAATTTTTTTGGCTAGATATATTGCTTTTATAGCCCAGAATTAAAAACATAGTACTGATGTCATGAATCACTTCAAAGTTATAATGCACAAGCTTAATTCTTACATATTCAATGCAAAATCGGTGTGTGTGTGTGTGTGTGTGAAGAGTTAAGTGCAACGCTATACAATAATAAGTTGATTCAATTCCCGACTTTAAAAGTCAAATATTTTCTTATTTCGCTCGTGGGATTCACACACCCCCAAACTTGTTTTATTTTCTCTTCCCAATGGTTTAATCTAAGGTGAATTTTCAATACTAGTTTCTTACACTGCTCAAGTTTGGTAAGGTTTTACTAATTGTAGTTCAACTTATCAATAAATGAGGATTCTTCTTATTTTTTACTGCTTCAACCTCTAGGAATCAACCAAGTTACTAACCCCTTATCAAAAGCCTAATCCTTTCAAACAAGTGTTTAGGGCTTAATTAATGCATCTGATGTCCATTTTTTCGATATAAATTTATTTTTTAATCACCCTTTGTGCGGACGTCTCTATATTAAGCTTTCTAAATGACCTCTGTAGCGAGTTTTAGGTCGATAATTCCCAAATCAGATGACTATAGAGTATCAGGTTTTAAATCCTTGCAGGCTTATAACTCGAGTCATAAAGGCTACGAAGAGACGATTCATAATGAGATTATTATAATTCTCCTCATTGGGATCCTTTTTTTTTTTTTTTGCAGTGATTAGTGCAATGCCCCTTATTAAACACATATTCTTGAAAATCAATCTCTAACTTAAGATTTTCATCCAATTTTCATCATCTTAGTCTCAGACAGTCCACACAAAAATTAGCATACACGGAATCCACATTATCTTCAAGTTTCCCTACAACAGTGCAATCATCCAAACATCCTATATTTGATTTAAGGGTATAATAATGTTTTATAGTTGTTTGGATTTAGCATCTAAATTCTCTAATCTAGCATATAAACGTGAATCAACCCACTCATGTACAACGCTACAATCAACTCACATGCAAAAATAATTTTCGTTTCACACGAATAAACAAAAATCTAACTCACACATATAACTTATCCATAATCCATAAAACAATACATGTTCTCAATAGTATACATCATAGCTGGCAAGGCTATCTAACTCATACAAGCATGCAAAACACAAAATAAATTTTTTTTAACAGTGCACCCTAATAAGAAAATTTAAAAAATTGCACAAAAATCACACAAAATAATCAAAAAATATGTAGGCAATTAGAAAATTTATGATACACCTCCAAACTTAAACTAAACATTATCCCCAATGTTAAATTAAAAGAAAATGAGGAAAACTTTCGTGAATTGCCAATGATGGTCTAGTGTTATGATACTGTACTTGATTGATACTTCTTCTAGTTCCTCCCCCTAACCTGATATTTATCTCGTTACTCCTCGTTAATGTTGGTTGATTGTTCCGCGACGTCATGTTCCTGAATATTCAAAATGTAGATGTTAAATTTATGAAACAAGTATTACTTAGCTCGAACATCTAATAACCAACTTGACTACTCGAAGATCTAAAGGGGATGGGGTAGGGCTGATGAATTCCTAAATAAAAAATTTTGAAATAAAATAACTCTCCTATTATTTAAAAGAAATAAAATAAAATAAGTGAAAAGGTAAGAATGCTTGGGTTGCTTCCCAAGAAGTGCTTCTTTATAATCACTAGCATGACTCAATTGCAACGCCTACAGTGGATCCTCAGGTGGCACATTTTTCTTATTTCTGAACTTTATCTTCACCTTTGTATTCTCCTTCATTGTAAGATAGCGAACAAACTTAGACTGTTTTGACCCCGGTATGGCCTTCAAGACCTCTTTTGATTTGGCAATGTTTGGAGGTTTCAAAGGCCTATCTACATAGCTCTTTCTTTTTTTTTTTTGGTCAGGTGGGTCAGTTTCTTGAGTTAAGATGAAATTCATTGCTTTCTTCATTCCTGAGTCATTACCATCAGTAGATGCATCCCTTGCTGAGTAACTGATTACCCTGTATTGCACTAACAGATCATAAAATAATTTTCCTTTTCCTATGTTTCCTACAATTACTTCAGCTGATTGGATCATTTTGCAAGTGTCGACTTTTCCTTTTTCTAGGGCTTTCTTTTCTTGATGGATCTTGAAAGTTACTTGCTCTTCATTAACTCGTAGTGTCACCTTCTCTTCTTGCACATCAATCAATGTTCTTCCAGTAGCCAGGAAAGGTCAGCCAAGAATTAACGGTACTTTCTCATCCTCCTCCATGTCCAATACCACAAAGTCCACCGGAAAGATGAACTTATCAACCTTCACCAACACATCTTCAATAATGCCTTTGGGATATGTGATCGATCTATCCGTCAGTTGCAAGGTAAGGGTTGTGGGATTCACTTCTCCAAGACCTAGCTTTTTGAACACTGATAAGGGCATCAAGTTTATGCTAGCTCCAAGGTCACATAGTTCCCAATCAAATGTGATACCACCAATATTGCACGGGATGTTGAAGCTGCCCGGATCTTTCAATTTGTGAAGGAGCTTCTTCTGAAGTATGGCACTACACTCATCTATTAGCTTAACAGTCTCCAATTCCTCCAACTTTCTCTTCTTTGACATCACTTCTTTAAGAACTTGGCATAGTTAGGCATTTGGACTAAGGCTTCTGCAAAGGGAATGTTGATGTGGATTTTCTTGAAGATCTCCAGAAACTTTGCGAATTTTTCATCAAACTCTTTCTTCAAATACCTCTGCGAGAATGGTAGTGGGGGCTTCAAGATAGGTGGATTGTCCGGAATTGAAATTGAGTAAGGTTTATAAATCTTCTTTGTTGTCTCTGCCTCAGTTTTCTGCCCTTCAATCTACTTTTCCCTTGCAAGTATGGGATCCGATGTAGAGACCCCAACCTCTCTAAACTTGCATTCTTCAACTGCTTTACCACTCCTTAGGATGATAGCATTGCACTGTTCCCATGGGTTAACCTCTGTGTCACTGGGAAATTGTCATTTTTGTTGAGACTGTATTGCAGTTGCCATCTAACCAATCTATACCTCCAAATTCTTAACTGTAGCCCCTAAGTTGGTCATATGTGTCTCAATGTTGTCAAGTCTTGCCTCATCTTTGTTGAACCTCGATCTGGTCTCTGAAATAAAGGTTCCTAAAATATCTTCCAGTGATGGCTTTCGCTCAAACGCTTGATTATTAAACCCCTGATAGTAGTTGTTTTCTGAGTAGTTTCCCCTTTGATTGAAATTCCAATCGTTCACATACTGAAGTTGTTCATTCTCCCCTTCAACTTTCTGGTATGCAGTACATGTGGCCATAATAGATTCTGATTTCTTTCGCGATCCATGTGAAGTCAATGCAGCTATTTGATTAGTGAGAGATGACATTTACGCTGCAAGGGCGATAATAGGATCTATTCATAAAGGCCAGCAATTTTCTTTGCACTCGAATGCTCACTCAGCCATTGATAGCTATTAGTAGCTATCTCATCCAATAATGCATAAGCCTCATTTGAAGTTTTGGATAATAATGCACCCCCTGCTGCAGAATCTACCACTATCTATGTCTGACCATTGAAACCATTGTAGAAGGTTTATATCTGCAACCAATCCGGGTGACCATGCTGAGGACATCTTCTGAATAGATTTTTATATCTCTCCCATGCCTCATAGAATGGTTCAAAGTCTGACTGTCGAAATTGTCCAATTTCACTACGTAATTGCGCTGCCTTCGAAGGTGGAAAGAATTTTGTAAGAAACTTCTGCATTAACCCCTCCCAAGTTGTGATGGATCCATACGGCAATGATTGGAACCATGCCTTGGCTTTGTCTCTTAGGGAAAAGGAAAATAGACGAAGTCGGATTGCATCTTCAGTAATGCCATTCATTTTCACTGTATCACAGATCTCCAGAAAGGACCCAAAATGAGCATTTGGGTCTTCTGTTGGAGCTTCCCCAAACTGATTCTATTGCACCATGTGTATAAGTCGTGGTTTCAATTCAAAGTTGTTAGCAGCAATAGCTGGGCGTGCAATACTGGAGTAATTTTCATTGACAACTGGTCTGATGTAGTCCTTTCTAGCCCGTTGTTGACCATTCTGATTGTTCTAATTCACTATTGGTAGATCTTGTTCGGCCATTACTTCACGGTTGTGTCTCTGAATGCCCCTGAGAAATCTGAAGGTTCGTTCTAGTTCAGGATCAATAGGTAGTAGTTCAACGCTTCTCGATCTTCGCATAAACTTGAAACAGGCATCGCAAATAATTTAAAAAGAAAAAAATCTAAATTAAAATAGAAATTACTTGTTAATAATATAAGCAAAAATTAAATTCTACAATCCCCGGCAGCGGCGTAAAAAACTTGCCACACGTTTTATACAATGTGGATTAATCACAAGTGTACGGAGTCAAGTTTTGTAATATAGTATTGAAGTAAGAGTGTCGAACCCACAGGGATTGTATTTAATTTTCACTAAGTACTATAATTATGCAATTTCTACTTTATTTAGATAAATGTATGATTGAATTGATGTTTTATGAATGAACGATTTAAACTAAGCTAACATGATTGGATGTGACCAATTTGGGGAATACAAATTATCAAATGAGAGGGCCTAGGGATTGATTTCACCTAACTTTTAATTATGATTCAACGAATTCAAATTATTCCAATAATTTTTCCATATTTAAAAGCAAGAATCCTAATGTATTTCTAACCCCCTCTCTCGAGCACCGATTAGAAATTAATCCTAGATCTCAATTCTAACATCTTTGTTCAAAATTGAAAATCAAGAATTTAATAAAGATCCTATTCGTTTATGGAGTAAGCTTCACAGATTTATACTTTCTCTCGAAACTTATAAATTATATGTTGTATCACTCTTATGATCCTGCCTAAATTCCCACTCTCTCGAGCGCCGGAATTAACTAGTATCAAATCATCCAATTGTTGATTAGACAATTGAAAGTATTAAAATCATGATACAATTAAATATATGTGGGAAAATCAAAGAAATAATTATAAAATTATCAAACCATAATCTTGATTCGGCTATATCAAACCCCCAGATAAATTGTTTAATTCATGGTATAATAAATGAAAATCATAGGAATTATAATAAACAACATAAGTAAAAAGGATAGAAAAAACTAGTCTTTTGGGGTGATCTTCAATATTCTTCCTTGATGTTATTGCTCCTTCCTTTTGATGTCTTCAATTTTTTTTACCTCTTTCAAATTGCGTGGTTAAATTTTTCAATCTTGCCCCCTTCCATCCTCCTTAAAAATAGGGTTTTTGAATGGTGTTTATAGTATATTAGGGGTCTTGGACGAAATAGGGTTGAATTGGGCTAAGAAAAGAGTCCAAAAGCATAAAAACGCATTTTCCCGCATATTCGGCGCGTCGGCACCAAATATGGGTGCTGTGGCGCCGCTTGTTCTATTAATTTTCAGTCATATGGGTGGCGCCGCCTGTTCTATTAATTTTCAATCATATGGGCGCTGCGGCATCCAAGATGGGTGCTACGGTGCCAGGTTCGACAGAAAAGGCAGACTGTACATTTTTAGATATTTTTAGGAAAACTTTTGCATTCGATGTCCAATTGAGATGATTCAAGATGCATTGGAAATTTACTCAAAAGGTTACAACTTTGCTTCAGGCATCATTTGTCAACTTGATTGTTTGCTATGTCAAAAAGGGGTCTCAATGTGAGGCTGAAACTTCGAAGCATAACTTGTCGGTTGGAAATTGATTTGCAATCATATTTTGACTAAATTTGATCACTTTGACATCTTTTTTCACCCAATTGACTCCTAGCACTCTCGGATCTTCATTGCAAGGTTCAACACAACTTTTCAATATTTGCACTTTAGTCCCCGAACTTTGGATCTCTTACAATTTGGCCATTTCCTCCAATTTTGCCAACTTTTGCTTATTTCTTTCAATTTCATCGACCTACATCACAACATCAAAACACACATCAAAAAGCTCTAAAACGCTCTCAAGAGTAACAAAATAACAAATTATGTGGCATAAATATCATGAGTGTAGAGCACTCATCAGATAGAAACACAGTTACAGATTTCTTTCAAGTAACCAACTACATTAGTTTCTTTCCTATTCTTGTCATATGGCATTGCCCTCAACCCCATTAAATTGTTCAATGTTATGAGTTCTTACTCCGCATTTAGTCTTTTGCTCATCTAGAGTGGCACCTTAACACGATCAAAACTCAGAAACAAGCTGGCTCAATTTCAGCATTAACCTTTCACTTATCCTGGTCCGGACAAACAATACTATGATGCACTAGCCATGATGCGGTCATCAATGGACATCACTTACTTCAGATCCCACATTTGCTCTGCTAATGAAGGCAGACTGCAATTCAAGTTGCAAAATAGAATACATTCAAACTTTAACATATATCGCCAAACTTATATCACTTCATCAACATAAACTTCGCAAATCAACCTAGATTAACATATACTTCACCATCCATTAACGAAATGATAATATTGTTTACATGACACCAAAATGAGTACAAAGCACATAATGTTATAACCAATTTTTTTCTAGTTAAAAATAAAACGTTAACTTGTCAAAGTCAATCAGGGACTAAAATGAAGTAAATTATTTCACTAGGGTTTATTTTACAGTTGAAATTATTTGAAGGTTTTTGAAGGATAAAACTTAATTTTAGGATCTACTTATACCTAACTAAAATAAAAGATGCATTTGTTGTGGCACTGTTTTTATAAAGTCGGCCCAATTATTGTTTGCCATTCTTTTCTTTTTTTTATTAAGCATTATTGACTTTCACAAGCAATCATCATTTTCTTTTCTCTTTCTTCTCTTTATTGATTTTCACACGCAACCATCATTTTCATTTGTCTGTCTTATTTCAGTTTTTTCTATTTTTTCACACAACTATCTACGCTCTTTACTCCACTTCCCCACCAAACCAAGACTTCTTCTTTTTTCTTCTCTATTTTAAAGATTTTCAAATCAAAATTTTATTTGTCCTTTGTTCTTGAATTTAAGTACAAACGATATCATTTCCCGACATTGAATTGCAAAAAGCAGTGTTATTCCATTAATATGGCAAAAAAATTGAATATAACTTATATATAATATGGAAAAATATTAATATTTTAATTAATGATAATTAAATCTTGATCAATATATATTATATTCACTCATTACCTTAATGTTTGAGATGAAATTTAATTCTGAAAATGGAAAAAAAAAAGATAATGACTAAAATTGAGAATCCTAATTTTAAGGATTATCCTTCTCAATTGCATCTAGATGGTATTTCATCCTACGAATGTTCAAATGTTAGAATATTGCACAAGAGATAATGAAATAAAGCATAATCTCAAAAAATTAAACGAATCAAATTGTAACTATTATTTTACACCAATATACTAATAAAAAAATAGATGATTTAACAAATTAAGTGCTTGTTTGTGCCCCCATTATTTGTGTGTAGCATAGTATAGAATAGTGATTGATATTAAAATGTATGGTTAAAAAATAAAGATTTTTTTTGTTTACGTGTAATATTATTTTAATGAAGAATGTGTAGGTGAAAATGAGTACAATAGAAAAAATAATGTGATAAAATGTGGAATAAGGGAAGACAAACAAAGCCTAAAAAACAAAAAAAAACAAAAAAAAGAATTGCAAGCAAAAAAAAAAGTTATTATAAATATTTTAATTAAATTGAAGTAATTAAAATTAAAAATAAATATTATTTAATTAAAACTGAAAAAATTACGTTTTATCAGAAAACAAAAAGAACTAAAAAGAATTTTAAATCGAACAAAAAATTATTTATAATATTAAAAAAAGAAATTTTAAAACAATTTTAAAAATATATATAATAAAAACTAAACAAATTAAATAAAAGAAAGATACGAAAATTAAATAAAGAATATAAAAATATTATTTAATTAAAATTAAAAAAATTAAGTTTTATGATAAAGAGAAAATAATTTTAAATTAAAAAATATTTATAACATGAACAAAACCAATTTTAAAAAAATAAAAAAAAATGGATAGTTTCTCTCTCTCCATGTTATGGAGAGAATTTCTCCATATTATGCAGAAATCTCTCCATAATTTTGGGGAGATTCAATAAAAGCCATTTTTTTTTACCATTTTACATATACTAGTGACTAAACGTGCGTTGCACGTGTAGTGGGTAATGTAATGTAAATATTAATGTTGGAATTCGATAATGTAGTATTTTAATGGAAAATAAGACCTAATCGAAAGGATGATTACATTGAATTACATAGAATGTATCCACAAGTCTGCACTTGTGTGAATTTGTTTCCACATGTATAACTCCATATGGTTATTTTACCTACTCTACACTGGCGTTAATGTGTTTCCACAGTGTATAATCAATTGTGATGATTTACTCGCTCTGCACTATTGTGAATATGCTTCCATAGTGTATAACCATGTTATAGCGTTCGGGCAGCTTTACGCACCCATGACCAGAATTTCAAAATTACAGAATTACAGAGTTATAGAATTTCAAAATTACAAAATTGAATAGTTTTACCGTATATATCGATACAAATGGATACACGAGTCAAATTATTCCGTGTACCTTTTTCATGTGATTTTCTAGTAGTTACAGCTTATCAAATTTCAGACAATAGAATTTAGCTTATTCAGTTTTTAGAGTAATGATTTCATCTTATAGTTCTGTGAAAGGATATTTTCACTTATATCTACTGATATCAGATCATTTATAGTTATTATACCTTACAGTAGTTTATCTAGAATTAAGGACAAAAAATTTTATGATACAATCATGTTTAGTTTTTAAAAGTGTTACTAAATTTCGGAATTTCTCAAGTTTTAATAGAGAATGAATTGTTAGAAAATATGCATAAACGGAAAAGGTATACTTATTAGCAAATTATCCAATCACTGAACTATAAGCTCATATATCTTTTCACATTTTTCTTTATCGAATAGTAGATTTGGAGCCTATTGATCCACTGAATTGAGCCATATGTTATTAGTGTATCACATTCTTTATCAAATTATATAGTACATGTTTCTTTTGGGTTACATGTAGCTTATGTCAGGAAATATTATCTTTGACTCACTGCATACTTGGTATCTTTAGTACATTTGAGGATTGTTGATTGTAAAACAAGTAAATATCGATTCGTCGGTATTTTATTTTGAATAGTTAGTATTTTGAAAGATTGGGGCATTATCTAACTTCTATTAAAAAGGGGAATGGGATGATATTGTAGAGGGAACGGTAAAGTAATCCCATTTCACTGTTCATTTTTTTCCCTTTCTTTTTCATTTATTGCCTCGTCCATACTTACGACCATGCTGACAACCAAACTAACCATATCCCTTATGCTCACAACCATACTCCTTATTTTCAGTTACAAAATTGATTGATGTCTTCATTTCCATTTTATTTTTGTCTTGGTGTTGTGGCATTTAGGATTTTCTTCTGTGTTTTTATTTGACCCACATTCCCGATCTCTTCTTTTATACAACTGTCAAACTTCATCTTCGAGCTTTCAACGAGTCATTCTCTCTTTTTTTTAGCTGTTCCACTTACTGTCAGCAAAACGGTTATGGGAAGACAACGTTGGATACCTACATTTACGGAGGTTAATTTTCTTCGGGTGCATACTTGATGGAGGAAATAAAAATCCAAATAATACAGAAATTCTATACATAGTGTCCACATTATTGCCACATAATCCTATTATTTCAGAAAAAAATTGGTAATTGGTTTAAAAATAGACAAGCTTGCAAAGAAAGAGAAAGCAGATGTTTATGAAGAATCCTCAACTGAAAAATCTGATGCATGGAGTGCAGCCTCATTCTACTGATCGACATTTGAGGACCTTCAGTTTAAGAGGTTTATATTTTGCAATACTTTTCAATGCTATATGTTTTTTATGCTTGCATTTGTTTTAGTTTTTCATCTCACTTCTAGTAAACATGTGCGTTCACGTCTCCAAATGTGCGGGGAGTCCAATGTGCAGAGACTTCGCACAGATTGTGCGAAGTCTCCGCACAATGTATGGACAGTCCGCACATTGCAGACACTTTGTTGCGACTGTTCGCCTCTCCGCACAATGTGCGGTGCTGACAGTTTGTGCCGACTGTCCACATTTTGTGCGGACTCTCCGCACGAAATGTACGGAGTGTCCACACATTCTCTGCACAATGTGCAAACACTCCGCACATTCTGTGCAGAGTGTTCGCACAATGTGCAGAGAGTCCGCACACATCTATGCAAAGTCTCAGCACATTGTGCGGACTCTCTGCACAGTCTGTGCAGAGTTGTGCCAGTGACTTTTTTTGTATAATTTAATTATGCAACCTAATATTTGTTGTTTAATTTGTTATTTTATTAGTGAAAAATATGCATTAAATCTAATAAAATATATAATTACAAGAATAAGTTTAATTTCAATATATTATTACAAAAAAAAAACTCTCAAAGAAATCATCATTGCTAATTACTAACAATAAAAGCATCTAAAAAGAAAACTCCACAATGTGCTGTCCGCGCAAAGTGCGAACACTCCGCACGAGACATTGTGCGGATAGGCAGAGAGTCCGCACAGATGTGTGTGGACTGTGCGGA
Source organism: Olea europaea var. sylvestris (assembly GCF_002742605.1). Classification (NCBI taxonomy): domain Eukaryota; kingdom Viridiplantae; phylum Streptophyta; class Magnoliopsida; order Lamiales; family Oleaceae; genus Olea; species Olea europaea. Next base: position 1,034,888 of record NC_036242.1, on the reverse strand, counting down.
GTGCCTGCACATTGTGCGGAGTTGTGGAATTGCACTGCGACTTTTTTTTGTATAATTTAATCATACAACATAATATTTGTTGTTTAGTTTGTTATTTTATTAGTGAAAAATATGCATTAAATCTAATAAAAAAATATAATTACAATAATAAGTTTAATTTCAATATAATACCAAAAAAAACTCTCAAAAAAATCATAATTGCTAATTGCTAACAACAAAAGAACTAATAAAAGTATCTAAACATATGAAGAAGACAGTAAAACCTATGAAAAAAAAGAAAAAGAAAGGATAATGCCAAAATTTATTGTTTGAATGGGAAATGCATTATTGATACACAAAAGACTTTGCAGTCACTATGTTAAAAGTATGAATTTATTGTGTAGTGTTAAAAAAATTTTAAATAATCATAATAAATCTTCTTATTACGCTAATAAAATAACAATACTTTTTTATTTTTTTTTACAAATAGCAAAAAAAAAATCATTTTTATTTTTAACAAAAAACACATTTACAAATTAGCAATTTCATAACCACCTTTTTTTTAAAAAAAATTCTCGAAAATACAATTATAAAAAAAGAAACAATATTGTAAGAAATTCTAAATAATTTTTATACATTTATAACAAATTATAATTCCGTATATGCAACTTACCGTTGCTTACCGTATTTGCAACTTACCGTATATGCTGCCTACTGTATTTGTAACTTAACGTATATGCTGCCTGCCTATCGTATTTACGGGCTACCGTATTTGCACACAACTTACCGTATTTGCAACTTACTGTATATGCTGCCTAAAGTAATTGCACCTTCCCTGTTTTATTTCTGCACTTACATATACCGAGAATGCACAACACAATACATTTACTTATCAAATCGAATGTCAAAAAAAATTTCTCGATTTTTATTTTTTCAACATAGGCATAAAATAAATATTAAAATATATGTATGAATATGCTAGTCGATTTATAACTTTGTGCTCAATCTTTAGTTTTTCAATATTGAATTACACAAAATTTAAAAATATAATATTCACATTCAACTCAATCATATCAACACTATTAAATAATACATGCAAAATATTTTGTATATTTCTTATTCAAGTATGAAATATACAAGTATATTTTTTCTAGATAACATACTGTTATGCAATTGTAAAAATAATTTGCAATTATTTTTTTATATCATGGAATATTTTTAGATATTGCTTCAAAAACTTTTCAAAAAACTAAAATTCATACAATAATAAAAATACGATAAATACAAAATTCGTGCAACACACGTGACAGCGGCTAATATTTTAAATTATATGTACGCGTTTTTTCAAATTGATTTATATTTCAAGTGGTTTTAGTCCATATTCAGAGAAAGCTTTGTCAAAAATTTTATAAAAATATGTCACAGTTAAAACAGGTTAGAGTTACATTGGTGGTGGGTCTGACGTTTAGCTGATATTTACTATCAACGCATGACACATGTCGAGTTCATTAAGGTGATTCGAGACGGATCATGACACATAACTTCCAGTATAATGCAAATTATACAATTTGATTAGCTAGGTGTATCGTTGCATAATATATAGCATCTAAGTGTGCAATCCTACCAAGGCAATAAAGTGTATACTGTAAACGGGAGAGACAAGTTATGTAATTTGTGGGAGGCTAAATTATTAGTGGCAATGCATTAATGAAGTATTGGCGCACACAACCATTACCATGTCATTACCCTTATTGGACTTATTTTCACTCTCTAATTTTTTTCCCTATTTATTTCTTTCACATTACATTAGATGACATGTCTGTGAGTGTTATATATTTTGCGCCGTATTATATGTAATTTTTATTGACACACATTCCTGATTTCGGGTCTATGTGTAATGTACTGTAATGCCAATACATTTTAAGTACATATTCATCTGTGTGTAGTGTGTATGCTGTGTTTGACGTGACATGAGATGTTATGAATGGTTTGAAACATATAGCATCAATGAGATGTAACACATTAGCAAATTCCAAGTCTTAACCAAATAGTCTCACTTTACAGTTTAATAAGCAAGAACCAAATTTGACAAGCTTTAACCAAATTCAGAGCATTGGACTCTTGCTAGTTAGTACCCACTTCAGAGTTTAAAAGGCCCAGCAAATATAAGCAAAAACAAATTTATATAAAAGTCCGTCTCATAACCTTCTATCTACTTCTCATACCCAAGCTTGAATAGTTGTGCAGCTAAGTAAGACCTTGAGATGTTCATGTTGAAGTTTTCTGCCATCATCAATCCTCTGGTTGGAAGTTGATTAAGAATCTTTTTCTTATTGGAACTAGGGTTAAGAACAACCATTTCTATATGCCTCTTGGAGGTGATTTTTTTTTTTTTTTTTTGGATCGCTACGTCTCCTTGATGTGAATGGTTAGAATTAGGCAGCCTAATTAACATTGTTCCTTGTATCTATCAAGTTGCTTATTGAACAAGTGATGCGTCTTGAGGGAGTTTCCAGATTTTCATTCTTGGTGTCCAATATACTCCATTGACGATGTAGTATACCTTGTTCTTGTCAAATCCTATAGTTGAAATGTATTTTGTAGTTGCTATCTAATAGGTTAGAAGCTTGATGCCGGGAATGTAATCTCTCAAATAAGATTTTAATATATTATTTTATTCAGAGATTGCAAAGAACGAAGTTTTATAGAGATTGGAATCATTAACTCTCTCTACGCATATCTTCAGTAGATTTACATGGATCGTGAGGCTAATGGAAAATGCAAAGAATCAGTGTGTGTTTGTGTGTGTATCAAAAACGAACATTTTTTGGATGAAAAATATGGCGGAATAACATATTGAGATATGATTTGCAGAGTTCTTGGAGTGTATTGAAGATTGTTTTGTTTTGATTTGCCAATTTCTTGGTTCCGTGGATTAATGGTAAAGGTGGGAGATTGGGAAAATGGGACGTGAATTGGGGATGGTTTACGAGGCGTGTCTGGTGATGTGATTTCAGCTTTTAGTATATTATATATGGGGTTGAGAATATTTTTCATTTTTTATTTATTGTAGTATATTCGGTGGAAAAAGTTTGGAAAGGTCAAGAATGAATTTTTAATAAATTTGAAGTACCTGGTGACATTTTCGTTTTCCTTAATTGTCAATAGTTGGGCAAGGCCCGTAGTAGGCAGTTGCTAGACCACATCAATTGCATATGTTATTTTTTTTATGCTTATGCACTAAATTAATTAATGTCGGTGTGGCAACCTAGTCCTAGATGTAGACAGTTGTTTAATGTGTTATAACGTGAGATTATCGTTAGTATATTTTGTTGTCAAAATTAATTTTGGGTGAGTGAGAAATTAAAGTCGAAAATTAATCTCCGAAAACATGGAATGAGAAGGAATTTTAATATTAAAATATGGTGAAATATTCAATTAACCTAGTAGGACACGTCACTGAACATTCTACAAATTGTTTATTTGAAAAGTCATGCCCGAATTATTGTAGAAATGTCATTCCAGGACATATCCTTTCTAAACAGAAATGTCTATTTGAAAATGAGAAAACTTGCCACGTTTTTAAGATAGTTTATATATATGTGACCAATTAATCGTTTCAATTTTCAACCACTTTTCTTTGTCCCTGCATTGTCGGCATGTAGTTCTAGTTCGATTTCGTTCAAAGATACTACAAAATGTTGTCTAGTTGATTGTTCTCGTAATTTGAATTACTACTATAATGAAAAGTGGTCGTGGAATACTAAGAGACAATTGCCGTTAATCCCTGAACACTCAAAAAGTGTCCTACCTAAAACTTTGTTGAATTAATGTTTCTACCACATTTTCTTCTTTCTCCTTTATTTTCGCTTTTGATACTTTGCTTAGAGAAATAAAAATACTAGTAGTTCGTTTTGCTATAGGTGAAAGGAAAGGTAAAAAATAAATTATGTTTCACTTCATTGCACTTGCCCAATTGGGTGGAGGGAGTAATTCATTTTGCTTTAGGTGGAAACGAAAGAATGAAAGTAATTATGCTTTACTTCAATGCACTTGATTAGGTATTAATTGGATGGAGTGACTAAAGGCCATTTGTCATTATTTTTGCTTTTACTTTTTATAGAAGAGCATATCTATAATCTATAATATATTGAGTATCACGTTAAGAGAAAATCATTTTTTGAACGATTTTAACCTCCCTATAAGTCAATTATTTCAGTAATACCTTACTTTTATTTTTTCGATATATAATAAATACTACATAATTATTGTCGTTTATGAATTTTCTATTATTAATTCTCAATTAATTAACATTCACATTAATCCAGATTCAATGAATTTTCACTTGATGAATCTTGAATCTAAAGTTATTATAAATGAATTTATTCATATTCATGTTTCTAAAAATTTTAATGGGCGTTTAAATTTATTTATTAACAATTAATTTTTATGTATCAAATTTAATATGAAAAGATTGCTCATTTATATTATTTCATCATTATAAAAAATTTGAATTATAGAAATTAAGTTTTGAGAGTACAATTTTCTTCTCTTAAATTTGTATGTTAAATTTTACTTTCTTTAATTCGTTCGAAACTTATCAAATCATCTCATAAATTGGTATCAAGTATTACTTTTATATCACTTATAAAGTATTTTAGAATAACGTATAGTGCACGTTTAACTTTGACTAGTGGAGATAATTATCTTAATTTTTGTTTGAAAATTAATTTTTAAACGAGATTTCTATATTGAAAGTGCTTTTAGAAAAAGTCAAATTGGATCACTTTCCGTTGAAAACTTTTCTAATTAAAAGAAGTACTTTCATAAAATTGGCAAAATGAATCGTAAAATAACTTTTAAGTTTTGAAAACTCATTTTAACTTTCTAAAAATCATTTCAAACTACGCTAATTAATTTTGCTATAGGCGAAAGTAAAGGCTAAACGTAAATTATGTTTCACTTCATTAAACTCAGCCAATTATGAATGGGATGGGCTGGTTTTAAGATTTGAATAATTCTATCCACTTAGCCAAATCTTCAAAATTAAAATGACCACGTGCGTTCCTTTATTTCGCACGTGTATCTCTTTATGTATAGGCAAATAGAAATAACCAAAATTTTAGTACATCGAATAAGAATAGTTGCTTGTTTGATAAAATTTTTGTTTATTTAAAGAAATATTTTATGATATCCACAATTATTTTATATATATATATATATATATATATATATATATATTTATTTATTTATT
>NC_036242.1:1018340-1029458 GCF_002742605.1 Olea europaea var. sylvestris | reverse complement strand
TTTATTTATTTATTTATTTATTTATTTATTATTATTTATTATTTTTTTATTTTTTTAACAAAATCTTTGTCAAACAAACCCCTTATGCTAGGATTAGATTGATTAGTAAATATCTAACTTTCCATCTTCGAAATTATCAAAATTTGCTATTCGTATTTCTCACTCACACGTATCAGTTTTTAAGTTTATAAATTATCAAAATTTGCTATTCATATATCTACATGTCATAGAATTCATTATTTATAATCTAAAAAAGATTTATCAAATATGATTCAAGCAGATTCAGGAAAAAAAGTTGTTCCTAGAGTGAAGAGAGTGGGCTCGATCTAAGTATTACAAGGTTTGTAAGGAATAATATACAACTCATACATACAAGAATTACAATTCAAAATTAACAAACTTGTCAAATTAATAATTAAAATAATTTCAGTTAATAATTGGTTGGCATCCGTACAAGAGAACATGGCTATGGATAAGTAGAATGGTCACCGAGCGATGCGCGCTGCATCTAAAATGATGTTCATTGCAGCGTTGACCACTAGATGAACAAGAAGGAGGGCAGACAACAAGTTCTTTCGTCTACCTCACCTTCTTGGCATTGCAACGGAGGTGAAGAACAAGGTAAAAATTGGACACCTTCTAGATGTTGCAGTCAACAATGGGTGCGGTCGTCCTCGAGGTGGTCAGAGTTGATTATGTCAACTGGAGTTGGCAAAGAGAGAGATACGTAAAGTTCGGGTTGTGCAGGGGTGGGATGATGTTGGGTAGGGTCTCGTTCTTGTATGTTTTTGGGTTGTTTGGGATGGGGTAATGTGGTGTTGGATAGGGTAATTTTGTATCGATACTTGACTTTTGAAAGAATTTTATTTGAACCATGATTTTTGAAATGTTAAATTAAAATACACGGGTTTCATGTAATTTCCTCAACTTAAAGTTCTACAGATAATGAACCATTTTTTTCCCTTTGACCCAATTAACTATTTTAAACTCAAATAAATCTGCAAAGCCCAATAGTTATTTTAACTATCATTGTGTTAAATAGAGATTTAGATTTATGGAGCGAACGAAAAACATCTCCAATGAAAAAATATAAAGGAGATGCAAATCGCATTTTTTTGACAGAAAATATAAAAAAGATGTAAAATTATAATTTTTTGTTCGTTTTTTACCTCCACAAAAGACAAAATGTGGATTTAGATATTTCAATTAAATCATAATTTGGTTTAGATTCACTGGGATGATGCAAAAGTGATTTTGAAGATATCAATTTATACTCTATTTTACACAATTATTGAAGATGCTGTAATACCTATCTTTGAACCCCATTCTATAACGTTGATTATTTGCCAAACTTATATTTAATCATATATTTTCTTAATAAAATAATTTTATGTGTAAAATTAAAAAAAAATCCTACTTAAATACAAGTTATCCGAAAAATCCCTATTGAAAAATCTATTATCCCAAAAAATGGGCTCAAACAAACTCAATATATTCAACAAATTTACTCTTATAGTAAAATTGTGAATTGGTCCAAAACTTTCGAAAATTTGCAAAAATAATTTTGAACGTCACTTTCCAACTTATACAAGCCTATGATAATCATTAACAATTTAACATGAAACTTTGGGTCTGAAAAACTCAAACATGCTGCTTATATATATTCAAACTTATTGATCTCCAAATTTTTTAAACGGCACTAACCCTACTAATTATTCTAGCAATTGCACGAATAAAGATATACTCTTAAGTATGATGCAATGTCTCAATTAGACATTTTAAGTATAAAATTAGGGATATAAGATATTTCAAGTTGGAAAGGTTTAATACTAAAATCCGACATGAAAAAAGGAAGAAAAAATGATATAGGTAGCCTGGGGCAGATCTAGATACTTTGGGTTGGAGGGTCACAATCAAACTTTCAAACGATAGGTAAATCGTAAATGATAATGATAATTCGTAGTCGACAGATTAGGAGAGGGGAATAAAAGCACAAAGTTGAATTTTAAGTTGTCGGTTGGATAATATATTTATAATGTAGATTTTAAACTTCAACATTCTAAAAAAAGGGAAGGAAAAAAAAAGCAAAAAAAATGGAAGAAGCTGGGGGGTCAATTGACCCTACAGGAACCTCCCGTCCGCCCCTATAGGTAGCGCGACGAATTTGTCCTTTTCAACACGCATTAATTTTACGCAAATTCATAGGACCTATTTGATGTGAACTTTTATATGATAGACTTGAAGAATCGTGTACCAAATAGGGGCTTACGATTTTGGTGCGTGAAATGTAGTGGCTAATGCAGCAATTTTCCCTAAGAAAAATGAAAATGTAGCATTTAAGAAAAAATTCTAATAATTGCGGATTGTTCTTTGAAATGAATAATACAGTACATCTTTTGAAGTTTTAAGATATTTATTGTTGTCTCCTCTGATAATGAAGCAGGGATCTTGAAAACAATCTCTCTTCTTCTTCCACCCTCCTCCAACCTCTCTCTCTCTCTCTCTCTCTCTCTCTCTTCTTGTTTATTATTATTATTATTTTTTATTGTTTTCAAAAATTCATAATTTTCTGCTACCATATCGTGTAAAAATTGAAGAAAAGAGACAGATTTGATACTGATTGGGCTTATTTATTCACAGTATATTTATACTCTCGTGATATGATGTGAGTTAGTAATAGTGTAAATTTCAAATCTGTGCAAGTGCGGGGAAGTACCTTTTGAGATCTGAAATGAGCCAACACAGCATTACGGCATCGTGTCCATTTCTGCTGACCTGGAGGTTTTGCTAGGGCTTTTTGCCGCTTGCATCCCTCCCTCCCGACCGATTTTCCAGACCTGCAAAATGTCGACCACCACCAAACGTGCTTACAAGCTACGTATCCTTTGTTTTTTTTTCTTCTTTTTTTTTTTTCAAATACTAAATTCTAATCGAGAAATGAAACTGCGATGAATTTGATTGGATCTAGAGGGACAAAAATTATGGTCTCGATTACATTATTCTGTTTTCAATTATTAATTTTATCATTATTGATGTTAAGGCAGCTCTTGTTCTACTTGGACTACATGTTTCGGTTGACATCTTTTATATTACCAAAGACTTCTCTTGGTAATGTGACGTAGTGTACCTGAGTGGAAGAGCTAGGGTTTTATGTGCTTAGGAATTAATTTTATGAAATGAGTAAATACCTAAGTGGATATTTCTTTTTCCTATTTTATTGAGGTTTTCTTTCTTATGCTTTTGTGATTACGTTTTTGAAATTGATTGGATAGAAGTTTGGGAAGAAGTAAGAATTGATATTGAAAAATGGCTAACGAAGAGCCCATGAACATGACTGTTTTCAACTGCGAATAAATTTAACTGGAATGTTGCTGCATGGTTTTGGGTAGACAAGCATAAAACTTATGGAGTCAAACCATTGGTAAACTTAGCTAGGGCGCCCTTCAATAAGAGCATCACAATTTTGACTGAGAAACAAGGGAATCATGTGAAGCTTCTGGTTTTGCTGGCCTCAGCTGTGAAACATTGCACATACAATAAATACGTTAAACTGTGTAGTTCAAGTATTAGTTGGTAGCCTTAATGGTATATTCAGAGGAATTTGTAGCTCATTCTTTAAGTGTGAATTGCTTAAAGATTGGGAGGAAATCATCAAGGGTTCTTGTGACTGGAGGAGAAGATCATAAGGTCAACCTTTGGGCCATTGGCAAGCCCAATGCCCTACTGGTTAGTTCAATTCGCACTTTGCCTTTTTCTTTTTGGGGCCTTCATATTTTCTTATACCCTTATTCAACCTTCGTATATTAAACTGTACTTTTTTTGGGTTCTACAACCTGCACAACAGGGTGCAGACCCTTGCCCTTCCCAACCCCTATCTATAAGATGCAGACTTTGACTACTTGCAGGCAGTATGATAGCCCCGTAGATGATTTATGTCCTTTATAATACCTGCATCACCTTTTTTACACCTTAAGAGAAACATGCGTTGTTCTGAAACTATGGATTACCGTATCTGATAGTTTCTTGTTTCACATAATTCAACTATTTTTTTCCTTTTTCTTGGCTATCACAGTATTTATAGAAGCATTATTGATAATGACACCTTGCCCCTTATCATTTCTCATTGGTTATTGTACCCGTGGTTCACTGCCTAGAGTTTGTCGGGTCATTCAAGTGGAGTTGATTCCGTAAGCTTTGATTCTTCTGAGGTGTTGGTAGCTGCTGGAGCAGCGAGTGGGACCATTAAGCTTTGGGACTTAGAGGAGGCTAAGAGTATGCATTCTGTAACCCACTTATATATGCATGATGGATTGTATTTTAACATTTCAAAGAGAGGAAAATCACTGTGTGTTTGACTTTGCTTTTTGTGTGATTGATAGTTATTCGCACTCTCACTGGTCACCGCTCCAATTGTATATCGTTGGACTTCCATCCCTTTGGGGAGTTCTTTGCATCTGGATCTCTGGACACAAATCTAAAAATATGGGATATTCGAAGAAAAGGGTGCATACATACATACAAGGGTCATACACGGGGTGTTAATGCCATCAGATTTACACCCGATGGCCGCTGGGTGGTGTCTGGTGGAGAGGACAACACCGTGAAGGTCATATCTTTCAATTTCTTGGTGTTCTTTTTCCTTTTGGTTTTCTCATCCTTCTGCCTTTGATTTATCTAGAAGAGAAAGGTGAACTTCAATACGTTCATTGCTATACATCTTGGTGTATTTTTTGTACTCTCTTCTCCACATGTAAATCATTATCTCTTGGTCAAATGTCTTGTTTTTGCTAGCATACTACTGAAGTCTCAGAAAATTACCTATTGAAGGTCTTAATTTATATTTTGTATCCCTTTTTCTTCAATTCTGAGATGAAGCCTTTTTACAATTTCAGCCCTTGTGATCATAACTGGAGGTTTACACGAATTTGTGCCCTGTTGTTCCTTGTGTTTTCGTTTCTCAATATAAATTCCTGTATGACAGCTGTGGGATTTAACTGCGGGCAAGCTGTTGCATGAGTTCAAAAGTCACGAGGGCCAGGTTCAATGCATTGATTTCCATCCCCATGAGTTTTTACTGGCAACAGGTTGGAAAACTATAGTCATTGTATTATAGGTCTCCAAAACTTATGTTCGCAATAGTATGCTGTCTGCCAACTTCTTTGATTTACTGCTTCAGCAACTGTACATGTCGTATTGCTGGTTTATATTTTCAACTTAAAAATTTGATAAATCACAATGGTGGTTGAAGGTCCTTAACAGTAGTATTATTAGTAGGGGTGTGGCTACGTTGCAACCAAAACATCATAAACATTTCCATTTAAGAGTATGCAAAGACAAGACTGAAGCGTAATTTTGGAATTGTAGGATTTTGAATAAAAATCTATAGTATTTTATATTTTTCTTACAAACAATTGCTATCAGTATAGATTGTATCCAAATATGTAAGTTTCATTCTTCAAGTGTTGAAGTTGAAACCACTATTTAAAAGGCAGTGGAATAATTTGTCAATTTTATACGCATGACATTGCATTTTCATAAACTTATCTGGAAGTTTCCCTTTTTTGATTCTTTTGAACTCATCAATTATACTGTACTTTAAAACCATATTTAGGGTCTGTTCCTTTTATAGGACTGGTGTAGAATGGGATTTTCAATGTGAGATACTGCTGGTTGAATATGTATCTTATTGCAAAAGATGAAAACTATGATAGGAAGAGGATAGAATAAGACGTGAGACGGCGTTAATGCCTACTGCCTAGAGTCCTACAAACCCATGGGTTTCTTGATTGCAATAAATAGTGCAGAAATAGCTAGGAGGATGTAAAATGCTCCTGAACCTGTTTACTGTAATTTTGGAGTATTTTACAAGAAGAGTTGTTAAAATTCTGTCTTGAGTCTCTTAAGACTGTCAATTAAGCATTTTGACTTTATGTGTTTCAGGTAAAATTGGATAGAACCATAGAAGTTGCTAAATATGAAGATACTATGAATTATATAAAATGAGGCTTACCACTTCTAGCTTTTGAAAAGATTCTACCTTACTTGTGAAGGGAGGAAATAGATATGCAGAAAGTTTCTATGTTATTCATTTTCAAAGCTACATCATGGTTTCATATAAACTCACTTCCTTATCCATTTGTTTTCCCTCATGAAGTCACATATTGATTTTCATTTCTATAACTTTAATCACGCCGTTTTTGAAGTCTGCTACAGTAAGTAAATTTTTGTCACCCTTATGGTTGCTGCATATCAGAATCTTAGTTTGGGTTATCTACTCGTTTTCTGTTCTGGTTGAAAGTCTTACGCATGGAAATCTGAGATAGTTACTTTTTGACTCAGTGTTGTAAAATATACGCACATACAGAAACTTGAGGGTTTCATGTTTTAACTCACTCTTGAACTTATATAACATTGAGTTTGAGAATCAATTGTCCTTTTTTTCCTGCTTTTTTCCTTTAAAACTATAGAGAATCAACTTTCACCCACCATATGTTGTAGCAAAAGATGCTTTTCTAACTAAGCCTTAATTTAGTTTGTAGACCTTTACTTTGCCGTATATGTATTCATTCAATTAGGTCTAGTTAAGGTTGCCTTTGCTGATCTCCTAATAAACATTTAGTGGCCTTTCTTTTGGCAGGATCAGCTGACAGGACTGTTAAGTTCTGGGATCTTGAAACATTTGAACTAATAGGTTCAGCTGGGCCTGAGGTATCTGTTCTTTGATGTCCTCGATGTCTTTCCCGCTAATCTTTGCTTTTTACAGCTTATCATGGGCCAAAATTTTGGTGTTGCCTTTAAAGTTTGATCAAACTCCTTAATTATCTGATGAGTTTGAAATAAACTGTTTACTCGTTTTCAAACCAGTCCACAGGTGTGCGTTGTATGACCTTTAATCCTGACGGGAGGACCCTTCTTTGTGGCTTGCATGAGAATTTGAAAGTATGCTTTTGTATGCTTTATGTTTATTAGGAAATAATAAATTTATGTATTGTCATTTGTCTCACTTTTTCTCTACTATCGTGTATCTTAGGTCTTTTCATGGGAACCAATTAGATGTCATGATACTGTAGATGTGGGGTGGTCTAGATTATCAGATCTGAATGTTCATGAAGGGAAGCTTCTTGGATGTTCGTATAACCAAAGTTGTGTTGGAGTATGGGTTGTAGACATCTCGGTATAAATGAATCTTTTTCAGTATCTATTGTCTACTGCTCTTAATCTTCTTCTTATTTGATATTTGAATTGATGATTATTTTGTGACCATATGATTTTGGCAGCGTATTGAACCATATGAAATTGGTAGTGCTGCTCGTTTGAATGCCAACTTAGAGCCTAAATCTAATTCTGGTGGTTCAACAATACTTACTGAGAACACTATTAAGGGCAACTTGGGCAGGCTTTCCATTTCACATAATTCTGATTCTGCAAAGGAAACTAGACCTCTTGCAAGGCTTTCAGTCTCACAGAATTCAGATCTGAATAGGGACTCTAAATCTCTTGCATGTAATTCTTTACGATGTCTCCTTGTTTAGGATTTGTGGTTAATTTTGTGACCTCCTTATCAGATTATTCTTTTTTAGACTTCTTTAACAGCATGATACGAGTATTTCATCCTTTTGTCAGTCCATTTTGCTTCTCTACTTAATGTGGTTCTTAAGATGTATTAATGTTGTATGTGCTGCATGAAGCTGCTGTATGTGCCCCTGCAACTCCACAGAGGGGAAATCTCAGTGTTGTTCCAAGAACTACTCAAGTCAATTCAATGGCAGTTTCCAATGTGACAGCCCCCAAGAGGCATCCTGTGAAGGTCCAGTCAACACCCAATATTTCAGTATTCAATAGATCAGAAGTTATACCTGTGCTTGTGCCTAGAAATAATCCGAGAATGGAGCAGGCTGCTGAACAAAGAAAAGGAGGAGCTCCACTAAGAACACTGCCACTGTCTATGCAGTCAAAAACATCTGATGATCGAAAATTTTCATCTGTCAGAGATGACTTGGAGAGGTCTACTATTTCTTCGTTGTCTGAAAGTCAGGACCCAAAGGCTATTGATTCTAGTGAGGTTTCGGATAGGAGTACCTTTACTGAAGTTAGGAGCTCAATTATTGGGGTTCCTGCTGCTGAGAGAAATGCCAAGGATGATAAGCGTATGCTTTCTGGAAAAGTTGAAATAAATGCATCGGTCGATGCTCTTGCTACATGCCCTCGTGAAAGTTGTACGTATTCCTTTTCAGCACATCTTTCACCTTGTGTGATCCACGTTATAAATATGTGATACATCTTATCCAGCCTTGTCCTTCCAATCACTTTGTGATTATGTGTTACATCTTGTCAAGTGCAGAGGTGATGGTGCCACATAAAGCCTTGTCAAGGTTCATTATATAACTGTTTTTATTATGGACCATCAAAGCTACAATGAGGCCTTATTTGGCACAGGCCCAAGTACATGGAATTTCTTGTGGGAATCAATCAATTTTTTGGATTTGGTTGCTAATACTAATAGTCTGCCTATATATCTTTGAGTATAAATTGTTTGCTCTATTTGTTTTGTTAACCAGTTTTCTTTTTGGTTGCAGATGAATTTCGTGGGAACAACAACATGCATGGGGATACCAATCTCATGGAAAGTAAAAGAGGAGGTATAACTACTTTTTCTAATAGACACTTTAGCAAGCAATTAATGACCCTTTTTTGAATGAACACATCTATTTGTTCTGTACCAAATTTAGGTAGAACACGACTTGCTGCAAATTGGGAGAAGAAAGACATAACATTTAACCATGCAGTTCTTGCTTCTAGCACTCTCTCTCGAAACTTACCTTCTGTAAGTAAACTCTTTGTTACATGGATTCTGGGTTTTATTCTTTTCTATTTTCATAATAGTATTTCTAATGTGGCTGGTAAAGTAATGAGTTGTTCATTCAAGTGCCTACTTTAATTATGCTTAAATAATTAATTTGACAAATTATGTTATATTCTTTTTTACCTTCAATTCTAGAACAAATGTGGTCTTTTCAAGACATGACCACATATACAGCTGCAACATTTTTAGAGGTAGGGAGGAAGAAGCTGAAGCATTTGTTGCATGTCTAATGTGTAAAATCTGCAGGAGAGAGAGGGGACGAGAAATTTTTTAGGAATAGAAAAATTTGAAATGGGAATTGGGGTAAGCAGATGAATGCTATCTGTAGTCATTGTTGAAAGGAGGAAAGGGAGATTTTGCTTAGACTTTTGTGGCTTGTTGATTTAGTTTTGCGCCTTCCTGACAAGATTTAATGGAGATCATTTTTTCCTTGAATTTTAGTTGGGAGCTGATTGGCAGTTTTGCTTCTTCTTCCTCCTTTTTTTTTCCCCCTCAAAAATTAATTAACTACATTATCTATGAATTGTATTCCCCATAATGCTTTGTGATTTCCCCCCCTTTTTTTAGTATTATAACTTTATGCGGGCGGCAGATGTGTAAGCTGACTTTATGTTCAAAATCATGTCCTTTCTGTTCTATGATAATTGCTTTAAGAGTTCTTCAAGGCCATTTCAAGTCACCCTAATGATATTTCTTAATTTTTTTAGTGTTTAAATTCTAGCTTCTGTAATATAATTTAGTAGGTATTAGCACTTTCTACCTTACACTCCATATTATGAATCGCTCATGTATTTCTTCATGTCTACAATGACAGAGAGGCTATCATTCAACAGGCGAAAATGAGTCAGTGTCAGCTAGCGAGGAGAATGCTATCGCTGACCTGATGGAACAGCACGAACAATTTGTTGGTTCAATGCAGTCTCGTTTAGCCAAACTACAGGTACCTCTTAAGGTCTTTATTTCATATCCTTATTCTTAGATTCATCACGCTGCTGTACATCTACGCGCTTTTGAAATAGAGAATCTATTTGATTTGTTCAGAAAGATCAGTGCACACGGATTTTGGGATTATCCTCAGTCCACAAGTTACTTTTTTGGGCAAAATAGTATTGTGTACAAAGATCAAGGCCCCTTCCAGTAAATTATTAAACTCAGAGAAAAGATTATTTTGTGAATCTCAGCATGAGGAGAAATGAACTCTCATGTTACTCTGGTTAGTTAAAAATTTAGGAAGCCCAACTGATTATACAATTACACATGGCAAACCCAAAGAGCATGATGTGTCACCTACAATGTTGTCATTTTTCAGCAAAAAATAACAACATTCCAACCTGCAACATCAGTTTAAAATCGTCCGAAAAGGAATGAATGGCAGATGCAAGTTCCACTTGCTACACAACCGTAAAATGACGTGGAATGTAATTTACCCAATGAGGCTTGCTTCTAACAGGAGAGTATGAATTCTATTCTGAAGCATCTCAGTATAAAAAGTGGTGTCAGTGCATGATGATAAGTGAACTTCACTAATTGCTTATACTGGGAAAATGAACTTCACTATCTAAATGGTTCGACTCAAGGCCATGGTGAAGATGAAAATTGGCTTGGAACTTTAGCAAAGTGACTCTTGAAGAAATTCCTCCTTACATTTTCTTTCCGTTCGTAGATTGAGATATGAAACGTTGTCTGAAATAGAAAGATCCTTGTGGAAGTTAATTTGTTTTAGAAAAAGCATAATTCAGTTGCTGATTGCTGCTGATAATGCCTGCTGCTTTCTCATGTTCAGTTTTGCTTCTCAATACCTGATTAGGGTAATAGCAGGGTGAGTCATCATTGTTGTGTAATGTCATAAGTTTCTTTTATACTTTTTCTTCATTACAGTAGTCAGGAGGGCAGGACTAGTGTGGGGGAGGTTTGTTGATACCATTTTCTTAATTATAATTATAAGCCAGTGTTTGGTGTGGATTAGAATTTAGATAAAAATCTTAGTTAAAGTCAACAATTAATTTTAATCATATATTTTATGGGACTTACCATTTTTCAACCACACGTTTCATTAACTTTTATTAAAATTTACTAAAAATTTGATTTTAATCAACACCAAATAGGGGCTAAATATGGTGTTGAACACTGTTATGATAGAAGATATGGATGTTCTCAATCAAATGAGCAACCCAATTTAATTGAGGTCCAATGCTACCAACATTGGTGGAAGTATAAATGCATTTAATACTAAAGAGGGACGGGGGGGGGGGGGG
>NC_036242.1:999435-1018110 GCF_002742605.1 Olea europaea var. sylvestris | reverse complement strand
GCACACGTGTGTTTGTCCTGGATATTTTTACATTCTTGAACCAACTTTGGTAAATTATATCAGTAAGGCGTAAGATGTTTAAAGAAATTGTCGCTATTAAATATTTTAATTATTATTTTTTTCAAGGAAACTGGTCTCTTGTCGTATTGAGAATGTGATTTGAATTTAGCTATAGAACCGTTTAATCAGATTTCGTCTCTTTGCCAGGTCGTCCACAACTACTGGCAACGGCATGATATCAAAGGGGCCCTTAGTGCAATGGAGAAAATGGCTGATCATTGCGTAAGTGTTGTATTTCTGATTCTGTATGTGGGAAGAAAAAGTAGTTTATATTTCCCCTATTTCACCAATATCTGTACTAATGTAATGTAAACTTCAAATTTTCAATGCAAAATGAAATCTCAATCTCATATTCTTCATAATGTTCTTCGGAATGCAGGTGCTTGCTGATGTAATGTGCCTTCTAGCAGAAAAAACTGATATTGTCACATTAGATGTTTGCACACGTCTTTTGTCACTGCTCTCAGGACTACTTGATAGTGAACTGGATAGGTAAACGAAATTTCTACATATTCTTTTAACACCTCTGACATTTGTATCCATTGAATACTGTTTGTAGAGGATATTGTAGCTGAGGTGATAATTAGCTCAACAAGCTGGTTTCCTGGCAAAGCTGATTATCGTTTGATGAGATTTAGATATTCTATGATAAATATTGTTCTAGTGAACTAGAAGCTCCAGTTTGATTCCTAACCTGTATATTTTATATACCTATCCCATTTGCCTTGTGAAATATCAGATATTCAAATCTGGCGACAACATTCCCAAGATAAGCCACGTGTCTATATATCTAATAAGAAATACCTTAGAAGAGGTTAAGTTCCTTACTTTTCTAGCCGTGGCATCTTCCTTAATTTGTTTAGGGCTACTCTCATATTTTCGCTGGTAAAGAATCATTTAGTTTACCATTGGCAACTTTTTTGGTTTACAGTTTGGGGTAATTGATGCAGTAATATACCATGGTGATTCTAGCTTGACTAACGACCCTTTTTTCCCCCAGTTGTTAAAAACCAATACTAGCTGGTTCCTTCCATGTCAAATCTAATGAACTGTTCATCTTTAGGCATAAAGATATTTCTCTGGAGATGCTGATTAAACTGGTCAGAGTATTTGGTTCGGTGATCTATTCTTCATTGTCTGCCCAATCGTCTGTTGGTGTGGATATTGAGGCAGAGCAAAGGTTTGATTGATTTTTCCTATATTACGCAGTTGATTTTATATTTTGCCCCTGACTTCTATTTACTTTCATCAAAAGGCTGGAACGTTGCAACATGTGCTTTGTGGAACTCGAGAAAGTCAAGCGTTGCCTGCCGCTCCTTTCCAGGTGTGTGTGCTTCCCATCATTTACTCGTCATTTGGGACAAAGATTACATTGATTCGATGCCTGTTTGGGTTGTGTTTTTTTTGCAGAAGAGGGGGTTCAATTGCCAAGTCTGCACTGGAGCTGAGTCTAGCACTTAAAGAAGTTCAGTGAATGAACGAGAGACATACTATGGATACTGCTTCTAGAGACTGCAGATTGGGAGATGGTAGTCCCGTGTGTATATTAGTATCAAATGGGATTGTTATCTACTAATTCATTCATTTTTAACTGAAAGTTGATAGCTGAGGGACAATCCGACTCGCTTATTGCCATTCAACAATTTCGCACCTAAAGGTGGCCGATTGGAGGTGAATCTGTCTCACCCCGTTCTTGTCTAACCCATCCCAAATATCTACTTGTTGATTTGTAACTGTTGGTTTCTTCAAAATGGTGTTAATTGGTGTTATTAATTATGTAACAACACAAATGTGTCCATAGCTTTTTCGAATGATTGAGGTGTCGTGTTATAGTTGCATATGTGCTAGAGTTTAAAGCACAGAGCAATGGAATTTAGTTGTAGTTTGATCGAGTGATGAAAAGTTCGGAGGAATCAAAACAGGCATTGTATTCTATTTCTTAAAATGCTTTTTGTTAGATATTATGAGCCTGTTTGGGAGTAATTTTGAGAATTGATTTTTTGATCGTTAGAAGAAAATTGAAGTCCACCTATAAGAGAAGAAGTCAAATAAAACGGTTGGAATGGTGAAATAACGGTTAAAAATATCACTCCCAAATGGGCTCTATGTCCTGTTTCACATCCATTATTTTCGAACTCTTTTTTCCATGTGGCTGTAATTTGTGGGAGGGGGGCCATTTTGAAGTGATGTTCGTCACCCTATTGATCTTCAACTTTGCCATAGGAACCAAATTTTGTCATTGTCTTCGGCTTTTATACGCGTGGTCTCAAGTTGTTCTGTCCTTTGGTGTTTGGTTGTTATTAATTTATTTTTTATTCACACATTTATAAAAATTCATTAGTTATAGGTTCTGTTTGGGAGTGATTTTGAGAATTGATTTTGTGATCGTTAGGAGAAAAGTGGGGATCATTTGTGAGAGAATAAGTTAAACTTTACGGTTGGAATAGTGAAATAACGGTTAAAAAATTAATTATTTGGAGTGAAAAATCACTCTTATACAAAAAGATAATTTTTCATCATTGATCTCTGACACTTTTCCCATTAGATATCAACAATTTCTTCGATTTTGAGATCCTATTTGCACTTCTTGTAAAATTTGATTTAAATTTAAATCATTTTGAATTTATAAGAAAACATGAAAAATCATGATTTTTGAGAATGGACTGATTTTTGTATCATAATTTGAAAATCTCATCCAACCTAACTCCTTTTTCACATTGTCAGTGGATGAAAATTTTTTAGTTGACAACCATAATGCAATGGATCTTCCATAATCACTAAGCTAATTTACCATCACGCTAAATTAAAATAAAAAATATTTAGTTTTACCTTTTAATCATATATCATTGTCATGACATTTGATTTATCGTTTTCATTTTTAGGGTGCAACGTAGCAATTGTATAGAAGAAGATCAGTTATGGGAGGACTGTAACTCAAGCAATAATGAAATATAATAGCGTGATGAAATTCAATATTAAATTGAAGTTTAATGACTTAATTAAGAAATTTAAGTTTAAACACTCAATTAAAACCTAATATTAAATATTTATATTATAGGGAGGATTGACCGAAAATAAGATCGTTAGACCACTTCTGTCTAACAATATCGGAGATAATTCAATGAGATTGATTTTTAAAAGTTAATTATGAGTAAAACGTTTGTAGAAGTAATAACTAGGCAATAAGTAAACTCAAATTAGGTGGGAAAAAACTAGGCAATAAGGAAAAGGAAAACCAAAGAAGTATTGGACGAAAATACGGAAAACGGACGAGTGCCTGGATGATTCGAAAGGTTAGCAATAGGACTATTTATTAAATAACGATACTACAAAATGCGATAACTTGAAATGTTAAATGAGAAACAAAGTAAGAAATGTCGTGGTATTACGTTTTGAATGATTCTAGAATTAAGTACTATAATTTGAATCAACTATCTATCTTATATACTTTTCTCTATTACTAGTCTTTGACACACGCGTTGCTCGAGTTTTGTATTTATTGTATTTTTATTAGCATCAAAATTGTAAATTTTTCAAAATTGGTTGAAGATTCGAAGTATTTGGTGAAATCTAATCGTTTAGTTCATTACATTATCGTATGATGCATGGAGATTTCTTTTTTGTTTTTTATTATTTTCCTCATTTTTTTATTTTTTATTTGTTTTGTTTGTATTATAAATATTTTTTTTCAATTTAAAATCCTTTTTAATTCTTTTTTCTTTATAAAAAAATTAGTTTTTTCAATTTTAATTAAAAAATATTTATATGTTATTTATTTAATTTTCATAACATTCTTTTGTTTAATTTGTTTTGTTTTTATTATATATTTTTTGAAAAATGTTTTAAAAAAAATTCTTCATATTATAAATAATTTTTGTCTGATTTAAAATTCTTTTCGTTCTATGATTCAAATCATTTTTTCTTCATATTATAAAAAAACTAAATGATTTAACAAATTAAAGATATTAGCGTCAAAATTGTAGATTTTTCAAAATTGGTTGAAGATTTGAAGTATTTGGTGATAAAATGAAAAGAATTTGTTGTTATAAAGAAGAAAAAAATTACAGGCAAAAAAAAAAAAGTTAATATAAAGTTTTTTAATTAGATTGAAATAATTAAAAAAATTTGTTTAATTAAAATTTAAAAAATGATAAAATGAAACGAATTTTAAATCTAAAAATAAATTATTTATAATAGGAAGTAATTTTTTTTAAATATAATAAAAATAGAACAAATTAAAAAAAAAAGTTATGAGAATTAAATAAAGAATATATAAATATTATTTAATTAAAATTAAATTTTATCATAACAAAAAAAAAATTAAACAGAATTCACTCTCCTTTCAAATGAGAGAATTCAAACTCTCAAAAGGAGATTCTCTTTGTTTCTCTTCGTGGATGGAGGAGAAAAAAAATTTCCTTATCTATTTTTTTAAATTTTTTTCATATTATAAATAATTTTTTTCAATTTAAAATTGTTTTTAATTCTTTTTTCTTTATGATTAAACTTAATTTTTCAATTTTAATTAAATAATATTTATATATTCTTTATTTAATTTTTGTAACTTTGTTTTCTTATATATTTTTTGAAAATTGTTTTGAAATTTCTTTTTTATTCATATTATAAATGAATAATTTTTTATTCGATTTACAATTCTTTTCATTTTATGATACAACGTAATTTGTTCAATTTTAGTTAAATAATATTTATTTTTAATTATACTTATTTCAATTTAACTAAAAAAAACTTTATAATAACCTTTTTTCTTTTTTTAAATATTTGCCTGCCATTCTTTTTTTTTCTTTAATTTGTTAAATTATTTAATTTCTTTAATTCTTAAAAAATTAGAACCTCAAATTAAAAATAATCTACAGCTAAAACAAATTATTCCAAAAGACAAAAATGACCTACCTAGTAAGAGGAAGAGGATGAAGATAGGGTAGAGTGGAGGGCCACTCCACTGACATTGTAGTTGTAATATTTTCACATAATCCACTTATTATCACACCTTAAAAGACAACAAAAATCATGCACCAACACCAAAGACAATGTATTAAATATACAAAAAAAAGAACATACCTAAACTCCAATTTCTTATAAGATTTCACGGAGCTATTTGTTAAATCTCACAAATAACAAAAATCAAGATTTATCAGTAAAACATACAGCAGAAGAAACTGAAGGTTTAAAGATTGGGTATACAAGTAATTGTCTCAATTGTGCGTAAAGTTATTGGGTATTTTTGGAACAATCGAGAGATGGAGATTGAAATTAAGGTTAAAGGCCGAGAGAAATCAATATCGTAGCAATGCAGAGTAAAAGTGAAATTAGGGTTAAATGCAAAAAAAAAAAAAGTGTTTTAAATGGAAAAAATTAAGAAGAATTTTAAATTGGAAAAAATATTTATTCAAAAAAATATAATAAAAACAAAATAAAAGAAAGTTACAAAAATTAAATAAATAATATATAAATATTATTTAGTTAAATGTGAAAAATTAAGTTCTATTATGAAGAGAAAAGCGTTAAAAGGAATTTTAAACTGAAAAGAAAAATTTATTTTTATAATGTAAAAAAAAAATTATATATATCTCCATGCATTGTCTCCGTGCATAGACAATGCCCCCGTGCACAGAGACTTAGATTTAAGATTTTTTTTTTTGTATAGTTTTACGTTATAAATAATTTTTTTTTTCAATTCAAAATTCTTTTTAATTCTCTTCTCTTCAAATTTTTTACTTATAAGTAACTTTTTGTAAAATATTTTCCGTCTTATATTATCTTTACTTTTTAATTTTTTAATATAAAAGTGATTTTTTTCTTATATCCCTACTATATATATATATAAGTGGCTGAACACGAAGTGGTGGGAGGAATGGAAATTGCGTGTTGCAATATTTTCTTATTGTATAACAAAATATATATCAAGTAAGGCAAACAAAGTCGTTTTGCTCCCCAACTTAAAAAAAAAGCTACAGTGAGACAAAATGGATTAAATCACCGTTACTTTCAACAATAACTTCACATTCTCCTTTACACGAACAAAATGTTAAATCTCACAAAAAACACAAAAATCAAGATTTACCAGTAAAATATATAACAGAAGAAATTAAAAGTTTAAAGATTGGGTATACAGGCAATCGTCTCAATTGTGCGTGAAGTTGTTGGATATTTTTGAAACAATCGAGAGAGAGAGATTGAAATTAAGATTAAAGGCCGAGAGAAATCAGTATCGTAGCAACATAGAGTAAGAGTGAAATTAGGGTTAAATGCAAAAAATAATGTGTTTTAAACGAAAAGAATTAAGAAGAATTTTAAATCGAAAAAAATATTTATTCAAAAAAAGACAATAAAAGAAATTTATGAAAATTAAATAAAGAATATATAAATATTATTTAGTTAAAATTGAAAAATTAAGTTTTATTATGAAGAGAACGAATTGAAAGGAATTTTAAATTGAAAAAAAAAATATTTTATAATGTAAAAAAAATATATTATATATGCCTCCATACATGGAGACAATTGTCTTCATGCACGGAGACTTAGATATTTTTTTTCCTCTCCATGTACGTAGACTTAGATTATTATTATTTTTTTTGTGCCGTGTAGTTGTACGTCATAAATAATTTTTTTCAATTTAAAATTCTTTTTAATTATTTTCTCTTTAAATTTTTTACTTATAAGTAACTTTTTGTAAAATATTTTATGTCTTATATTATTTTTATTTTTTAATATAAAAGTGATTTTTTTCTTATATCCCTACTATATATATATATAACAGTGGTTGAACACGAAGTGGTGGGAGGAATAGAAATTGCGTGTTGCAATATTTTCTTACTATATAATAAAATATATATCAAGCAAGACAAACGATGTCGTTTTGCTCCCCTACTTAAAAAAAAAAAGTTATAGTAAGACAAAATGGATTAAATCATTGTTGCTTTATACAGTAATTTCACATTCTCATTTATATGAACATAATGAAACAAAAAGAATAAAAATAAAAAATTATAAAATGAACAAACTTAAGATCCCACAGCCCAACTTCTGGCAAAATTTTGTGGTATTTTGATAATAATTTGTTAAATTCTCGGAAAAAATGTTGGAAGATTCACGACAAAAAATACAAAAGAACATACCTAAACTCCAATTTCTTCTGAGATTTCATAGTATTTTGGGAGCGAATTGTTAAATCTCACAAAAAAACAAAAATCAAGATTTAACAGTAAAATATATAGCAGAAGAAATTGAAGGTTTAAAGATTGGGTATACAAGTAATCGTCTCAATTGTGCGTGAAGGTGTTGGGTATTTTTGGAACAATCGAGAGAGGGAGATTGAAATTAAGGTTAAAGTCCAAGAGAAATCAATATCGTAGCAACGTAAAATAAGAGTGAAATTAGGGTTAAATGCAAAAAAAATTGTGTTTTAAACAAAAAGAATTAAGAAGAGTTTTAAATCGAAAAAAAATATTTATTCAAAAAAATACAAAAAAAATAAAATAAGATAAAGAATATATAAATATTATTTAGTTAAAATTGAAAAATTAAAATTTATTGTGAAGAGAAAAGAGTTGAAAGAAATTTTAAACTGAAAAAAAATATTTTTACGACTTAGATTTTATTTTATTTTTTGTGGCTCTCCATGCACGGAGGAAAATCCTCAGTGCAAGGAGACTTAGATTTTTTTTTTTTTTTGCTGTGTAATTTTAAGTTATAAATAATTTTTTTCAATTCTTTTCTCTTTAAATTTTTTACTTACAAGTAACTTTTTGTAAAATATTTCTGTCTTATAATATCTTTATTTTTTAATTTTTTTTTTATATAAAAGTGATTTTTTTGTTATATTTCTACTATATATATTTATATAAGAGTGGTTGAGCATGAATTGGTGGAAGGAATGGAAATTGTGTGTTGCAGTAATTTTTTACTGTATAATAAAATATATATTAAGTAAAACAAACGACGTCATTTTACTCTCCCACTTAAAAAAATAAAGTTACAATAAGATAAAATGATTTAACTCATTGTTGTTTTTTTAGAGTACCTCCATATTCACCTTTTTATATTATATAGGTGATAAAGCGAACAGTACAAAAAGTCACACAGTTTGTGACCGGACCGGTTCAAATACCGTTTTGAATGTTGTGCGTCAAAGTCGTCCTCAAAAATCGCCTTTTGTTCAATTTCTAAACCCCGTAGACTCCAAATAAAAATGCAGCAGGCAGCACCACCACCGTCACAGGCGGCGACAGAGGGAGATGCGCCGCCGAAGCAGGTCGCGCAGGCCTTGGAGCGTCTGGGGCAGGCGAGCCGCCTTATCGCCGACATAAGGCTCGGTGCGGATCGAATGCTGGAAGCTCTCTTCTTCGTCGCCTCTGAGCCCTATCACCAGCAATCCTCCAAGCCCTTCAATTTGATCCTTAAAGAAGAGGCCTCTATGCGCCAGCATCTCCTCAACCTCCGCATCCTAGGTATGTAAACGCATACGCATCTTTATATTAAATTCAGTTAATATCTTTTTGTAGCATTTTCTAGTTTATTTTATTACTGTCCATTAAGAGGAGATATTTTCTCAATTTTTGTTATAGCTACTGCAGTCGCTGAAGATGCTATTTGACCGACATTAATTAATAGTAACAGTCTAGTAGAGAATCTACTTGTATTAACCAATCAAATTTGTTGAATAAATAGTATTAATTATGTTAAGTAGAAATTCAAATAATTTTAAGAACCCAAAAGAAATTTTTAATTTCCAACACATGTATGGTTCATATTTCTGGAAAGCTTGTACCCTGTGGATTGCTCTGGAATGAAGTTCTGGATCTTTAGATCTATTTTTGGAATTTTAGTTTAACTGAGGCCCGTGCTACAACTTTGCCTTTTTGTACCTTAAACAGTCATGCTTAAACAGAGATATCTTGAGATCAACGTTTCCAGCGTTCATTTTCTATGTATATTGAAAATTCCATGAAAGGGTTTCAACTTATTTGAATTATTAGATTGGTGAAAGATAATTTGGGAAATTAGTCTATTTTAGAGCATGTAAAAGAATGTAAGGTGTTTCCAGCAGCCATGAATACATGTATTGGATTACCGAAAGTTTTAGAAAAATGACATGTTAAATAGTCATAGCATGCGTATCTTGTGTTTACTTGTACAATTGCTTTAAGTATTTTTTCAACAATCAGGATGCTTGTCAGGGTGACAGACTGACACTTGATGGAGTGAGCTATTTCTTGCATAGGTGCTCATTGTGATATGAGTAGCGACATTGGCTAATTGTATTATTTGCTTCTTTTCTTCTTGATTTCCTTGTTGTAGACTAGCTCTTCTTGGCCTCAATCATTTATGTATTAATTCTTCTTCACTGAAATGCAAAAGCCCTAGCTACAAAGTAATCTGAGGTCGTCGCGTATGATGTTACCTGGACTTCATATAGCTGTTGATATAGGAGTTTATTATTGTATATGTATCTTTTTTTGTTTAAAAATCAGGGGAAGTTGAAATATCGGTAACCATTTCAAAATATTTTGAATTTGATACGAGATTGTATACAGAATTACAAGTTATAACGGTGCACTCAAACACACGGAATGAAAAGAACCGGTATAGAAATGCAAATAATAAATTAAATTGGCTGACGACAAAAAGAAGGGAACATAAAACTAATAATTTGACTAATAATTGAAATAGATGAACAACAAACCTTCCATCTGTAAGAATTATTCATGGTTGAATAATGACACCAATGGTCTAAGTCCATTGAACTTCTACTCTTTTAATAGATGAATTTTGGAGGATCAAGAAGATAGAATGAACCAACACTTAGAATTTTGAGTCTATGTAGAAACACATTGATTATCGCATCCTCGAGTAGCTGAGAAGCCAACTGGTTATGGATAGAAATTATCTGGATTGATTGCCAGAGAGTTGATAAAAATGCAAGTGGGCGTTGCTAACCAGACCCAGCTATGAGTATGGTAACAAACTCAACTTTCACTACTTTGCATTTCTTTTGTATTCATCTGTTATTATGGCTTATGATAGAGGAGTTTGACAGGCATAGTTACTGTGGAAGGTTGTAAGAAATTGTTCTGGCTCTTACAATGTTTTATTGTAATTTTAATTTTGAAATTTGAGTTACTCTTCTACATTAAAGTTACATAGAAACTAATAAGTAGGAAAATGGCATATTATTTTAGTTGATTAAATCACTAAGCCCTTGTTTGACTCGCTTTAAATTAAAACTCTTTATTTCTTGCACTCATTCATTCAATAAAATATTTTGCATGTAAACTCAAAATTTTTCCTACTTTTTAACCACATATTCTCCAAAAAATACTATTCAAAACATCGTTTTCCCCAATTTATAATGGCCATCAAATAGGAACTAAATTAATTATAACGAGACGGTTATAAGGTTATGCATTATCCTGAGGAAATCAAAATACTTAAACACACGCATACATACAAATATATACCCCCCCCCCCCCCCCCCCGGGGGGGGGGGGGGGGGAATTATCATCCCTGGAGGGAAAAAAAAATATAAAATAGAAATATGAATGTCCACTTGGATAACAATTATTTAAAAAAATAGTTTACAGAAAGTTGGATCATTTGATTTTCACCACCTGTCAATTACTTGGACAAGTGATCTAGTATGGCACGTGAATAAACATTGATTATGCAATGTTTCAAGAAGTAATTAGAAAGAAGAGGATTGAGTTTCTATTTATGATATGCACAACTGAATTAAAGATGTGTCAATTACATGACATGCTTTACTTAGCAGGTGATGACAGTATTGTTTAATGCTGAGAGTTGCCATCATTTTACGAGAGAGCATTATAATCTGATTGTGTGCCTACTAAAACAACATTTTCAATAAGTAACTTAATAGAAATCTAGGGGATGCTCTATTATTCCGTATCTATTTAATGTTTAAATGCTTGTTCTTAGGAATAGCACCAAAATTTAGAACTAAGTAGTATTTCACGACTCTTTTAGAATTCATTCTTCCAGAATAAACACTGGAAAAACAAGTTTGTGATATTACCGAGTTACAATTTTTTTTTTTTTTTTTTTAAAATTGTGCAAGAACTATTTTCAAGGGAAATTCTGAACTACCGCTTGTTGATTTTGCAAGTCCTATGTTCCTCTCTGGTTTTTTCTGTTAATCCTCTTATGATATAAAAATATAAAATTACCCAATCTCTATGTCTAATCTACAAAATTAACTGAATTTATTGAGTTTGGTGAGGAAATAAACTTTGAAAACTTCGTTGTTTAAGTTATCTAATAATTCGTCTTCATTATATCTATTAAAAAGCCTTTAATGGTAAGTTGAATGACATGGGTAATAGAAAGTTGAATATTAGACATTTACCTATTCAGATGGCTGACAGCATGTATTTTGACTCACAGAAAAATCAGGCACAAAATATAATCACATTTTCGCAGTAGATAAGACGACTTATGTGCTGCCTGTTTTGGATAGGAATGTTCTTGCTGTAGTTAGACCTCTACTAAAAGTTCCCTGTCCTTGGAATCAAGGAATAAATCAAATATATAAACAATAGTAAATGGGGAATGGAAAAGAGATAAGAATGATGTTGCCCCTCTATTGGTATTGCTACCACCTCATTTAAAATGATGTAGGGAGAAGCTAAAATCCTTCACATATATTGAGTCACTTAGGGTGCCTGCATTTTGTTCCCATTCATGGATGTACTGTGTTATGTTTATGCAAATGACTCAACAGTTACAACTTGCAAAAGATATAATAATTGTTAAACTGAAAAATTGATAGTGAACTGCAAAGGTGTTTTGACTGCTTTTGCCCTTTTAGCTTTGTACTCTCTCTTGATATGGTGGTTATAAAATTTCTACTTACCTTCTGAATTTTTTGTAATGTAGATAAATATAGCAAGTAAATTCTACTTTCTTTTTTCCCCCATTCACAAAAGATTATTTTCGCATGCAGAATTTGCAGGCCTGATTTCAGTATTCTTTTTCTTTTGTTAGGAAGGCAGCTAGAAGAGTCTGGCGTTTTGAATGATTCTCTTCGTTCGCGAAGTAATTCTTGGGGCCTCCACATGCCTTTGGTATGTCCAGATGGTGCTGTTGTTGCATATGCATGGAAGCGGCAACTTGCTGGCCAGGCTGGTGCCTCTGCAGTTGACAGGACCAGGTAACTTTTTTGATTGTTTGATCCACTCTTACTAAGGCTCTACAATTCTGATGCAATATTGACTAATGCAATTGTAATTTGACTTTAAAATAGAGTTTAAGATAGAGAATTGGTATGATTTTAAAAGAACATGATCGTTTCTATCAAGTTTTTATACGGTTAGTACCAAATGTGTGAATGATGCAACTGTCATCTCAAGTTTCTGGAGTGCAGTATTTTATAATGAAAGGGAAGTTCTTCAAGAAGTGTTCCCATCATTCAATGGAGAGAGGTTATTTGTAGAGCAATTGGAATGACTGACTGAATGTGATCAGATTCCCTCCTTGTAAAACCTTTACACTAAACTTGGGTCTGCAGCTGTTGAACTCCTAACTGGTGAGGAGATGATTTTATGTGCAAGTTGGTGCTCTCTGCTGTGTTAGGTTTTTGGTGCCTTCACAGTGGGACAATAAATTTATGTCCTTGAAATGAATTTGTCGTCCTAGAACATCATTTGACAGGGTAAAAGTTTAATGCAAATACTTATTTTGCTTTGACAATATATGGTTTAGGGTACCACGCTTTGTGGATATGTTAAAGACTTGGTGGTGTGCATACAGTTGAAAGTAATTGTGTTTGGATTTAATAAAGACGATGAAGTTGTCGAAGAGAGTTCTGTAAAAAAATTGAACAGAGATATTCGAGAAAACATGAAATCTGAAATGGTTTGCGAGACCCTTTATTCATCGTCGAAGAGAGGTCTGTAAAAAAATTGAACAAGGATATTCGAGAAAACATGAAATCTGAAATGGTTTGCGAGACCCTTTACAGAGAATAATACTGAATTTCTGAAGTAGTATTATAGGGACAAAATTTCAGACCATGCTAGCTTTGTGTACTGTTCTGCCAAAACTGCCGGATTTTTGTGAAGGAAACTGTGCTGAATGCTTGAAGCAGTTTTATGCTAGTTAGAAGTTTGGGAAATATGACAATTCTTTTTTGTTTAATCCCTAAAAAAGGAGAGCTGAGGATAGAATCTAGGAACCGTCTGTAAGTTGAAGCAGGTGATTGGCCAACTTGTGTTTCAAAATTAAGAGTACTTTTGCAGTATTGATGTATTTAGATTCGTGCTATAAGGCAATAATGTATTAATTGGGGATTGGAGTCAAATAATAGTGCATTTTCTTCAAAACTTTTGTATTGTATCCGTAAAATGGTACGAGATAGTTTAAATCATGTTACTTTGTTGTAATTGATCTGGCTTTTTCATTTGAAATTGTATCATGTGTCATGAATCATATCCAACCCCGTTGGGTTTGACATAACTTCCATATTGACGAGTACTTTTGCGGTATTGATGTATTTTAGATTCGTGCTATAAGGCAATAATGTATTAATTGAGGATTGGAGTCAAATAATAGTGCATTTTCTTCAAAACTTTTTTATTGTATCTGTAAAATGGTATAAGAGAGTTTAAATCCTGTTACTTTGTTGTAATTGATCTGGCTTTTTCATTTTAAATTGTATCATGTGTCATGAATAATATCCAACTCCGTTGGGTTTGACATAGCTTTCATATTGACCACTGGTGAAATTGGTATGACATGGTAACCAAACAACTAGAGTAAGATAAATGATGTAATATGGAGCTTCCATGCGTCTTTATAGCACTTCAAGGATCACCTTATCTCCCTTGTTATTTATTTCAGTAATGGATGGTATTAGTAGTTATAGTAAGAAGGGCTGAAGGTGTGGGGAGCCTGAAGCATAGACACTCCTACTTGGGTGGTGTGTCATGTCGACACCAACAGTACTAAACACCCTAGGACATATCTTTGACACACCGCATTTTTCATATCATCTTAAATTTTCGACACGCGAAGGATACTTTAGGACTCTCCTCGAGCCTTGTCCGACATGCCAGGTTGCATGTCCTATATATTGTTTAAATTATTTATTCTAACAAGGGAGGAGCATATTCTTTACCCATGATGGACGTGGAAAGTCCCATTTCATAAATTTTGGTATTTAAAATTAAAGAATTTTTTAATTATTAGAACGTTTATTTGAAATTGTCAAATTCATGTTAGAAAAGTTTTACAAACTTCATATCTAATTTGTTTCACTTATATACATATTTCTTTTGGGGGTAGTAATAAATCGTTTGACCCAAGTTATTTTAATATATCAAATTTCTACTCCCTGATTTAAAAGATTTAACCTACAAAAATCAAAACTAAGAAATGTGTGGATTTTATTAAAAATAAAAAGTATAAATAAAGATATACTATGCCCTTGTTTGACCTCTATTAAATTTAAAATGCATTTTTCTCTCGTCGTTTCAACCGCACATTCTCCAATAAAATAATATTACATGTAAATCCAAAATTTTCCATTCTTTTTAAACCACACGTTCTTCAAAAAATCACTATATTTTGACCCAAGTTATTTTAATATATCAAATTTCTACTCCCTGATTTAAAAGATTTAACCTACAAAAATCAAAACTAAGAAATGTATGGATTTTATTAAAAATAAAAAGTATAAATAAAGATATACTATGCCCTTGTTTGACCTCTATTAAATTTAAAATGCATTTTTCTCTCGTCGTTTCAACCGCACATTCTCCAATAAAATGATATTACATGTAAATCCAAAATTTTCCATTCTTTTTAAACCACATGTTCTTCAAAAAATCACTATACCTAAATACATTTTTTCGCAAAATTTGATTTTGATGGAGACCAAACAAGGACTATATGAAGTGTACTATTTTAAAGAATTTAAATCGTGTCCCGACGTGTGTGCATCCTGCATTTTTGAAAAAAATAAAATAAAAAAATCACGTGTTGATATGTCCGTGTCGTGTGTTTGTGCCCTTGTATTTAGATGGGAGGTTATTGGGGGCATCAAAATGGCAACATGTGCGAGCAGGTCATTACTCTCAAGCCATTTACTACTATGTTAATTTCACATTATTTTTTTTCTATACTGACAAAGCCCAATTCAGATTAAATTAGGTTTGGAGTTTGTACTTTAGCTTTGAAATTGGTTTTGACCTGAAGATTGTTGCTTGTTTTAACGAGATGCATAATCAGCACTATTTTCGTTTCAATATGGGTTGCAAAGTTGCATTCTGATTATTTGGATGGCTTCTACGTATAAAATAAATAGGTTGTATGGATAGCTTCCTGCCAGCTGGAGAATCAGTGCTAGGAATCAAGCCAAGGAAGTAAATTGACACTGAGACACTTGCTTTATCTGCTCTTTTGTCTAATGCAACTTATTTTTTAATCCCTGCATTGCTGCCCATTTACAATAGCGATAGAGAGACTTTTCTCTGGGAAGCTTCTACCCAAGAGATTTAAGTATTGTTTGGTGTTGTGAAGTGGAATAAGGTTTGTATATCTTAGAATTCAATCGAGTTTTACTTGGAAAATGGTTGTGGAGCTGGTGCTTGTCCGGATCAGAAAGCCAGATATCATGCACTTATTATGGGTCAGCTTTTGCTTTTCTTCTGTTTTCTGGTCAACGATGGGACTCGCTGTTAATTGGTTATGCCGTTATCATTGGCTAGTTTCTATAACCTTTACAATAAACACTTTGATATTTTTTTCTTGGTTGTAGACTTAAATTAAGTTAATTATGGAACAAGGAAAACTTAGCTCATGCTTGAGTCTTTCAATCTTTGTAATGGCCATTTGTTTTATATTCGTTTATCCGGTGCTTGATTCTTTTCAGCATATCACATCCTTACATGTCAATGGTTCTATGTACAGGTTGGCTCTCAAGGCTTTTACAGATCAAAAACTGCGATTCTTTCCCCACCTTGCTGATGATTCTGATGCGGAACCAGCTACAAAGAAACCTCGTGTTCCCCTAGTATCACCAGCAAACCTCCAAGAAGAGCTAAGTGATCAGAGGACAGTAGCTGATTTTTTGTCACATTTGGAAAAAGAAGTTCCGCAGCTCAGAACATCTACTTACCAGCGGTTGGATTGGTTAAAGCAAGCTTTCTCACTGCCATCTGCTGTGACGCAAAGCAACATTGAGTCAATGAAAGATCACGGATTTCACAGTGCAAACCAATTAAGACAAGGATCTGCTGACCATGTTGCTGCCGATAAAGTAGCTGTGATTGAGTTGTTCTTTCCTTCTGTTTTTAGAGCCATAATATCATTACATACAGCTGGTTCCATGGAACCTGATGCAGTAGCCTTCTTTTCGCCGGATGAGGTGAATTCACTATTAATTGAGCACAATTTTTCTTTTTTTCTTTTCGTAATTTTGATTTCAGTTAATTATTAATTGAAAGTGTGTGTGCTCTTCAATTCTGTTGCTTACCATGATAGAATTTTCTGAAAGCTGTGTTCTACTGTCCTGGCTAAGTTTGCAGGTGATGGAGAATGAAGATAACAAAAAATGGAACTCTTGGTAGATTAGGAACCTTTTCCTAAAAGAAACCTCCTTTTTTTATGATAATATAGTTTTATCCAAATTAGTTTGTTTTTGTCCATTATAGTTTTTAATTGACTACACTTAGGGTTTATTTCCTTAGTTTCCTACTTATATTAGATTTATTTAGACTCTATATAAAGAGGGTCATTACATTGTAATAGTTAGATTTGATTATTGAATAAACTCATATTTTTCCCTCTAATTTCTCTTGATTCTCTCCCCTTTCTTCTCCTTTCTCTTTTCCTTCTTTCCCTTCTCGTGTAATTCTGGATCTCTGTTGGTTGCTTCCTATGTCAATTGACATCAAAGTAAAATACAACTTCACATGATGAGTGATATTGGTTTCTCATTAGGTAGAATTATTTTGTATCTAACTAAATCAGAAATTTTATTTACTTACTATATATACATCATTACGAGGGCATTCCGAAACTACTTTATGTTTCTCTTTATTAGTTCAGATTAGGGAAACAGGATATAACTTTGGAATATAGGCAAGAAAAACAGTAGGAATAGTCTTTGTACAAGGTTTAAAAGATGAGCGTAAAGTAATGTGGGTTGGGAAAGGATTATATTAGTTAGATTGCATATAAGAGAAGAATCTGTTAGTGTTATTAGTGCGTATGCTTTGGAGATAGAATTGGATAAGACATCAAAGCAACAATTTTGGAAAGACATGGATAGGTTTATGATGTAGAACGAATAACAAAGAAAGAAAGAAGAAGGAGAAGGGAGGAGAAGAGAAGGGGGAACCGAGAGGAGAACACAGAGAGAGGGAAGAAGGGAGGAAAAACGGGGCTACAACCACTTTATTATTCAATCAATTCATCAACTGAAAAATAACAATGTAAAATAGGTTTAAATACTGAAAATACTGCAAACCTAGGGCCAAGCCCAATACACAAGTCCATAAAAATAAAATAACTTAAGTCCAACTAAAATAATTAAAATTGGGATGTCCTCATCAATTCTCCCGGGGTGGGAGAGAAAACTCGACCCTGTTGAGTGGCTATATCACCATAGGCATCCGTCAATCTCCCAACCATAGGCTGAGTGGCTGGGCAAGCTTCTTCCGACGTCTGTAGAAATGCTTCAGTGGCGGTCTGAACCTGGTGTCCTCACCAACTCCTCTTGGGTGGACGGGAGGCGATCTGGGCCAATGAAGATCCTGCTGACTCCGATAAAACTCTAATAAATCTAGATCCAATTGCTGTAGTGTCTCCCTGGAGATCCATGCACAGTCACAATTTGGTCGACCAACCCAACGAACAAGAAAGCGCTGAACCTCTCCATCATTAGTGAACACAGTTTTTTCATCTAAAATAACATCAATTTTTTCTTTGTGTGCTGTGAGAGATGGTAGTGGATTAGAAGGAGTCAAAGAATCAGGATCAAGGTCCACAAAAGGAGATGACAGAGGATCGTCTGAGGGAATGAAATGGCTTTTATGAGCTACAAGGTCCTCAACATTGAAAGTAGAGTGGTAACTAAGGTGTGGTGGAATGTCAACAATATATGCATTTGGACCAACCTGCTTTAAAATTTTAAAGGACCAGCACTACGAGTTTGCAATTTAGAGGCGGGTCCATGTAGACGCCGCTCTGGCCTAATACGAACCATAACGTAATCTCCAATGTTAAACTCAATATGTCGTTTGTGTAAATCAGCTTGGAGTTTATATTTTGCATTACTAGCTTCAAATTTTTTATTGATCTCAATATGCAAGTCACGAAGATGTTGTGCAAATCTTTCGGTTGATATTGACACTCTAGCCTGTGGGGACATAGGGATGAGATCTAACGGTTTCCTAGGCTTGTACCCATGAACGGTTTCAAATGGACTCATACCTAGCGAACGATTTATGGAGCTATTGTACGCAATTTGAACTACAGGAAGGATCAAATCCCAATTTCGAAGGTTTTCCTGGACCAAGCAACATAATAGGTTACCAAGATTTCGATTAACTACTTCAGTTTGACCGTCAGTCTGAG
>NC_036242.1:992107-999416 GCF_002742605.1 Olea europaea var. sylvestris | reverse complement strand
ATGGACTCATACCTAGCGAACGATTTATGGAGCTATTGTACGCAATTTGAACTACAGGAAGGATCAAATCCCAATTTCGAAGGTTTTCCTGGACCAAGCAACATAATAGGTTACCAAGACTTCGATTAACTACTTCAGTTTAACCGTCAGTCTGAGAGTGGTAGGCCGTAGAAAATTTCAATTTGGTACCCATCTTGTGCCACAAAGTTCTCCAAAAATGGCTAGTGAAACGAACGTCCCTATCAGACACGATGGTCTTGGGAAGCCCATACAATTTAACAATTTCATTAAAGAATAACAGGGCAACCTTGGACGCATCCGACGTCTTACTACAGGGGATAAAATGAGCCATCTTTGAGAAGCAATCGACAACCACAAAAATAGAGTCATGCTTCTTTGGAGTGTGTGGAAGTCCTAACACAAAATTCATACTAACATCTTGCCAAAGACAATTAGGGACAGGGAGAGGGGTGTATAGATCTGTGTTCTGCTTCTTCTGCTTACTCAATTGACAAGTGTTACAAGTACTAACAATCTTAGCCACATCTTTCTTCAAGTTAGGCCAATAGAATTGACGTTCAACTTCCTCTATGGTCTTATCACGTCCAAAATGGCCGACTAACCCTCCCGCATGAATTTCCCACACGATGAAATCTCGCACTGAAGTTCGAGGGATGCACAATTTATTGGCTCTAAAGAGATAACTCTCCTCAAGTCGGAAGCCATCTGTGGCGCTTGATTGTCCTTTTTGTAAATCAAGAAAGATATCTTTAAAATCGGGACACACCTCTTAATCCTCCTTAAGTCTTTCAAAATCGATGACCTTGACACTCATGATCGACAAAAGGGAGACACGACGATTTAGCACATCAGCTGCTTGGTTCTCTACGCCCTTCTTGTGTTTTAAAACAAATGAATAGGCTTGCAAATATTCGACCTAACGACCATGTCTAGAACTTAATCTTTTTTGGGAGTTAAGGTAACGGAGGGCCTCGTGATCCGAATAAAGGACAAATTCCTGGGGTAACAAATAGTGGTGCCAATAGCGCAAAGCGTGGACCACTGCATACAGTTCCTTATCATAAGTGGAGTACCGTTGTTTGGCCTCATTTAACTTCTCACTGAAATAGGCAATAGGGTGACGATCCTGACTTAAGACTCCGCCTATACCTACCCCGGAGGCGCCACATTCAACTTCAAAGACTTTGGAAAAATCGGGAAGACGCATGACAAGGGCCTCCGTCATTCGTTTCTTGACTAACTTAAAAGCCTTAGCCGCCTCTTGTGTCCAATGAAACTCCCCTTTCTTCATGTACTCCGTAATAGGCACAATGATAGTGCTAAACCCCTTGATAAAGCGACGGTAAAATGTAGCTAAGCCGTGAAAGCTTCTGACGTCATGAATAACTTTAAGCTCGGGCCAGTCAATAATCGCCCGAACCTTAGCAGGGTCAGCGGATACCCCTGTCGAAGAAACAATGAACCCCAGAAAAACGACTGTGTCGGTGAAGAAAGAGCACTTCTTGACGTTAGCATATAGATTAGTTGCACGAAGGGTAGAGTAAACTTGTGTGAGGTGGTCAAGGTGTTGCTCCTTAGACTTACTATAGATGAGGATATCATCAAAGTAGACGACAAGAAACTTTCCCATGAAAGGTCGGAGAGTTTGTGTCATTACCCGCATAAAGGTACTTGGTGCATTACTTAGCCCAAAAGGCATGACCAGCCATTCATAAAGACCATCTTTCGTTTTAAACGCGGTCTTCCACTCATCACCTGGGCGAATTCGAATCTGATGGTGTCCACTCTTCAGATCAATCTTCGAAAAGATTGTGGCACCAACCATCATGTCTAACATATCGTCAAGTCTAGGAATGGGAAAACGATACTTCACCGTAATCTTATTGATCACGCGACTATCCACACACATTCTCCAAGAACCATCCTTCTTGGGCGTCAACAGGGCGGGGACAGCACACGGGTTTAAACTCTCACGAATGAATCCTTTGTGAAGGAGGTCATCCACTTGCCTTTGAAGTTCAGCGTGCTCGGTAGGATTTATCCTATAATGAGGCAAATTTGGGAGGAATGCTCCTGGAACGAAGTCTATGGCATGTTGAATATCCCTTAGTGGAGGTAGATGATCAGGTAGGTCCTCCGGAAAGACGTCTCGAAACTCTTGGAGGACCGATAGGACTTCAACAGGGCTCTCTATTGTGGAGTGTGATGGGACCTCCATGACCACCAAAGCGAACACAACCGAGTCACCAACAAGTGTACGCTCAAATTCCGTAGGACTAATGATGTGCAATCCCTTTCGTTCCACACTTTTCTTCGTTTCCAGTGGGCCAGCAGGCTTCGGAGGCAGTGGGTTAAGGTGAATCTTCTTTCCATTAAACACGAAGGAGCAGGAATTGGATCGACCATAGATGGTTACATCTAGGTCAAATAACCAAGGTCGTCCCAAGATGATGTGCCCGACATCCATTGAAATGACGTCACACCATATATGGTCCTTATACTCGAGAAATTGGATAGGGACTCAACAACACTCCTTGACAGCTATGGAGGAGGTATCAACCCAAGAGACGCTGTATGGCTGAGGGTGAGGAACAGACTTCAACCCTAGACGGGATACAGTAGCCATCGAAACCGCATTAATGCAGCTGCCACTATCCACGATAACTTTACAGTCCTTATTATTAATCTTGATGTAAGTGTGGAAGATGGCATGACGGCGCCAATCATCAACATCTCTAGGCTGGGTAAAAGTACAACGAACGACACCGACTCTAGGCGTATGTGGGAGAAGGGGACTAGCCTGAATACAACCCAAGAAGGTATCTTCACCATCCTTCAAGTCATCAAACTCTTCTAACTTAGGCTCATAAACCTGATCCTCTAGTGGCTCGTCAACTATACCTTCACGCTCTTCCAAAACTAGGGCTTGGCTAGGACACTTAGAAGCAATGTGACCAAAACCCTTACAGTTGAAGCATTGTAAACAAGAGGACGTTCTTGAAACCTCAGAACCTCTACCTTTACTATCCGATGTAGGGGTAATATTAGAAGGAGGAGGTCCTAGAATAGACTTAGGGGATGGAGGGGATGCAGAAGAGGTTGCAGTGCGGGAGTCACTACGACTTCTGTACGGTGTCCTAGTCACTAACTCGTAATCCCAAACGAAAGAGTAGGCGTGGTCAAGAGTGGTGACACCTCTAAGAACAAGCTCACGTCTAAGATCATCCCGTAGGCCTTGCCTAAACCTACTCAAAGTCATGACTTCATCCTCAACGACCTGACATCTCATTCGAAACTCGTCAAACTGAGCAACATATTCGTTCACAGGTCGACTGCCTTGCGTAAGTGCATTCCATTGATCCAGCAAGTTGCCCCTGTAAGATTGAGGTAAATATTTTTCTTTAAGGCGACGCTTCATTTCATCCCAGTTCCCAACAGGGGGAGCATGGCGCCTCTCTAGGAGGTCCTCAACACTTTCCCAAAACAGTTGAGCTGTGCCAGTTAATTTCAAATTGACAAATTGTACCCTCCGATCTTCAGGGACCCCATACCAGGCAAAGAAGCGATCCATATCTCTAACCCATTGATTGAATACACTAGGATCTAGACAACCATCAAATGTAGGGGCATCTAACTTAATATTTCGAAAGAGGCGCTCCTCGTGGCGAGGGGGAGATAGTGTACCATGACGGTGATATTCCCGCTCGCGTCCATGAGCTTGATTTCCTTCCCTACGATCATGTCTAGCATGATATCGACCACCTTGTGGACGATGATGTGGTCTATTAATGGAAGCGTCAGAATTTTCAACCTCAGTTGAGGATTGGGTTGGGTCAAGAGTGTTTACCCTAGCGGTTAGGGCTCTATTCTTCTCACGAGTAGCGGCTAACTCAGTTTGGACAGCCGTTAATTGATTTTGTAATTGTGCCAACTGTCGGGTGATAGCTTCAATGTGGGAAGGGTCCATGGGAAGGGTACTAGAGCTAGAGGTAGTAACGCGACCACTACGCAATTGCATACACGGTAACACAAACTAGGTGAAGTGCCTATTGAGATCAACAACCAACGAGTGCCAGCAGGGAAGATAGTCACTAAAATTTATCTATTATTATTTTATTTTATTGTAGGGATTACGTATGGCCCGATCGCAAGTTAATATTACTAATGCCAATAAAATAAAAAAGCAAAGGTACGAATGCTAGCTCTAGTCACGTGGGGTAAACGAGTGAACAATGGGTCGGTTCGTGAATTTCAATCCAATAGATTTAAGGCTAAAATTATCAAAATAGTAGCAACACAAAGAATTAATTGATGCAATTCTAAAATACAATAACAGTGTCACTAAAAATAGATAGAAGCAGAGGCTCCTTGAGTTCAGTTGACCCGAGTCGTCCTAGCGTCGAATGCCTCCACTTTTTGAATTGTTAAGCGCTGAGATGCCAAGACAAAAAATTCCGTGTTCGTCGAGGAAATAATGTACCTATAAAAGAATGTCAGGAAATTCTCAAAATTCAAGAAATTTTTTTTTGACTCTCTTTTTTTTCTTTTTTTTTTTTTTTTAAATAATACAAAATCAGAACAACAAAATAATAAATGAGTCCATTTCACAAATTTGGGCCTAAATCACACTCAAAATCTCAATCAAGCCCAAACCCAAGCAATAACTAATAAATCCAACCCAATTGAAATCAAGCCCAAACCCAAGGGATACAAATAAACTAGCCTGATTGAAATTGAGCCCAAACCCAATTGATAACCAATAAACCAACCCTATTAACTGATAACCCAATCATGCCTAAACCCATAACTCATAAACCAACCCAATTGAAAGCTGTGGAAGTCGGCGTCTGGGAGCTGGCCGACGAGGAGCGTCTCAACGATGTGGGGCGTCGGTTTACTAGCAGAAGTCCGAACCGTAGTCAGAGAGATGGTTCCGTTTCTGGTTTTGGATGAAGGTAATATGTTGGTCGACTGCGGGTGTGGGTGCCGCGTTACGGTATTATTGTTTTCGGCAGTTGGGCTTGGACGGCCATCACTGGAACAGCCGGCAGTTGATTGCAATTTCAGTGCGTGAGTTGGGGAGGTGATGGTCACAGGTGTAATTGTTGTGCAGCAGACGTTTTGCGTTTGAAGAGGCAGCGGGAGTAATTGTTGATTTGGGGTCGGAATTTGTAAATTGGGCGAAAGGTTGTGGCCTTGACAGTTGGTGGTAGTTTCTGGTGATGATGGTTTTGGATTTTGAAGTAGCCGTGGGGAATTGTAGCAGATGGTTGTTGGGGATTTGGTCAGTTTATAGGTAATAGGTGAAGACGGCAACAGGGGTGGACTGTATATTCGATTAGGTTTTCAGTATATGCTCCAGTAAGCAATTTTAAGCAACACCTTAACGAAAGAAACCAGGTTTTAGTTCTGATACCAATTTGATATAGAACGACTAACAAAGAAAGAAAGAAGAAGGAGAAGGGAGGAGAAGAGAAGGGGGAACCGAGAGGAGAACACAGAGAGAGGGAAGAAGGGAGGAAAAACGGGGCTACAGCCACTTTATTATTCAATTAATTCATTAACTGAAAAATAACAATGTAAAATAAGTTTAAATACTGAAAATACTGCAAACCTAGGGTCAAGCCCAATACACAAGTCCATAANTTTTTTTTTCATGGGATATCTGAAAGAGTACATGGGGATTTCAGGTTTTTGGAATCAAAATGAAGAAAGTAATACTACTATAGACTTTGGGAAGCCTTATGATTTGGTGTTATAGAATATTGGCAATATAAAAGAGACTTTCATTTAAAGAATTCTAGAAATGGGTAAAGTTCAACAAAATAAAAGTTATTTACTGGGAAGGATGAGAGACTTTATGTGAGATGGTAAGATTCCTTACGAGAACTTGACAATGCATCTGGTATCAAAGCTAACATAGTCTGATGCAGTTGCAAAGGATCTGAGTTCATTGGAGATTGATCATGTA
This sequence comes from Olea europaea var. sylvestris, assembly GCF_002742605.1. Lineage (NCBI taxonomy): Eukaryota > Viridiplantae > Streptophyta > Magnoliopsida > Lamiales > Oleaceae > Olea > Olea europaea. The sequence continues at coordinate 993,424 of NC_036242.1, read as the reverse complement.
GTTACTCTAAATCTATAAGGAACAAGGTAATTTGATTTCCTTGGAAATGATTCATGTGGTTACTCTAGTTCTACAAGGAACAAGGCTTAGTTTATTGTTCTTGTATTTCACAAACCTTAGCATCCGAGAACCTGAATTGCTTACTGAATTTGATGTTGACTATGTTTGGTTAAGTTTACAAGTCATGCTTGTAATTAAATTTTCAATCTTAACATGTTTATGTGCACCTATAAGTATCTTTTCTTTAACTTAAAAGAAATAATTTACTTGTTTTCCTAAGGGAGTGGATACTGTCAAAATAAGTGACTTATTTTCTTCTTGGCATCAAGATATGTTTTAGCTTTTTATATGTAGTTATGTTTCTCTTCAAAGAAATAAAACTAATTCTTGTCCCAAGATTTTGGAAGCTCTAAAAAGATTATTATCATTTGAGAGATTGTTGGTACGGATACTTGATTGAGAGTCCTCCATCTTATATTTATACTTGTTTCATCGCCATATAAATTGAGGTGAGACTTCTAACTGAAGTATTCTAGTTCTTTTGAAATTGTTATCATGTAGTAGACTGAATGGCAGAAACCTATCATATCTTTGTGTTTATCTTTCTATTATCTTTGTCTAGTTTAATCTTCGTTAAATTATAGTAAAATTTGTTAATGGGCTACAGAAGGGAAGTAAAAGATGAGTAAGAAATCCTATTCCTTTGTTATACGACTTCCATATAAATTATGCTCGAATGTTCCCGAACATTTGACATATTGAAGGTTTTCCGTGTATGTAGGGTGGAAGCCATATGCATGCAAGGGGCTTTTCAGTACATCATGTATTTAGGCATGTCACGGTAATATCTTTTTAATGCCTTATGTTTTTTGGCCTCGTTTAGTGTTTTGACGTTAAATATATCATATCTTTGCCATTGGACAAATGCAGCAACACGCTTCTATGGCTCTGCAGTATTTTGTGACTGTGAAACCTGAAGCGGCCTTGCATCTTTTATTGGTATTCTCCGAAAACTCAAGGATATGTATAGTCATTTTTTAATTGGATGAATTAAAACAGAGAAGTTGTGAGCATTATTTTCTGTTATTGTAGGAGTGGATATGCAGTTACCGGAGTTTATTCATGAAAGTTTGCAGCAAATGTGGGCGGCTGCTGGCGATGGACAAACAGGCAGCTTTGTTATTACCTCCGGTCAGGCGCCCTTATCATAATTTTTCGAAAAACTCCTCAGATGACGTTCAGACATTCCATATTGCCTGCTTTTCAGACAAAGAATAGATGCATGTATTTTTAACTCTCTTTTTTCACCAAACGCAG
>NC_036242.1:981944-986777 GCF_002742605.1 Olea europaea var. sylvestris | reverse complement strand
GGTTTGAAGCCGGTAACTCTACTTGTCCCGTAACTAACCAAGTCTTGAGAAATCTTGAGCCTATACCAAATCATGCCATTAGGTTAATGATTCAAGATTGGTGTGTGGAGAAAAGGTCTTATGGTGTAGAGAGAATTCCGACTCCTAGAATCCCAATAACATCGGACGAGGTTTTGGAGATTCTTTCAAAAGTCGGGGCCGGTGATGAACAAGAATGCCGAGAATTCGTCGTGAAGATAAGGTCATTAGCTAAAGAAAGCAAGCGAAACAAGCGATGCATTATGGCGAATGGCACCGGGAGGGTCTTATCGTCCAAGTTTGAGGAGTTTTCGAGAGATTCTATCGATAGAAATGTCACAATCTTGGAGGAAATCATGTCTACTTTGACAGTAATATCACCTTTTGATGATGAGACAAAGCTTATTCTTGGATCAAAATCATCCTTACGTTGCATTGTTTGGTGTTTGAGGTGTGGAGATTTGGCGGCCCGAAGAAATGCAGCATTAACACTAAGATCAATTCTTCCATCGGATCAACAAAAAGTTGGAGAATTAATCGAGATCGAAGGGACTCCAGAAGCCTTGGTGAAGCTTGTGAAAGAACCCATTTGCCCTACTACCACAAAAGCTTCATTATTATCCATATACCATATGGTTTCGTCGTCAACTCCAAATTATCAAGACGATGTCATAAAAAGATTCGTAGACACAGGGTTAGTCGAAGTTCTGATAGATACGCTCGTGGGATGCGAAAAAAGCATATGTGAGAAGGCATTAGGTGTTTTGGACGGAATTTGCAATTCTAGTGAAGGGAGAGAAAAGGCCTACGACAATGCTCTAACTATGCCTGTTCTAGTGAAGAAATTATTACGCGTCTCGGATTTATCGACCGAGTTTTCAGTTTCGATTATGTTTAAGCTTGGGAAGAATGAGAAGAGAGAAGAGAGGGGAGTGATTTTTGAAGCTGTAGAATTAGGAGCTTTTCAGAAGCTGTTACTTCTGTTACAAGTTGGTACAACTGAGAAAACGAAGGAGAATGCAACACAGTTGTTGAAGTTAATGAATTTGTATAGGAATAGGGTCGAATGCATTGATTCCTTGGACTTCAAGCACCTCAAAAGGCCATTTTGAATAAAAGATGGGGTCGGAAAACTTATTAGATTTCGTCATTCTGAGGTCATATCGTCGTCATCGGTTCAATTCCAATACCCGGGTTAACATAAGTCAGAGTTTGTTATTCGTTGATTAATTATTCTATATATACATGTATAGAAATATACACAGGAAAGGTCTAAAGATTGATGCATTTGTTCATTATATATTTGACTGTCGTTAGTGATTACAATAGGGGAAAAATAATAATAACTGATATTGGATGATTGCTTATAATTTATGTCTTATATAATTTGGTTTGATATATGCTATTTATCAAGGTTCTAAAATGAGTAATGCGTGGCAGTGCGTTTCAATCAAGCATTACAAGAATATACGTGCCCGTGCAAAGCACATTCGTAATATGTTTTCCAATTTTTAATATTATTTTTAATATTTTAAACTAATAAATAAATTAAACAATGCATTTTTTAAACCTTATATATATTCTTCAAATTTTGAAGGAATAAAAATAAAAATATTGCTCATAATTATAAATATTATACTTACTTGAACTTTATATATATTCTTCAAATTTTTAATAAAACATAATGCTCAAAATTATAAATACTACAATTATTTGGTAATAAATTCCTATAATTATATTAAACATGAACATTAGCTTAAAAAAATTCTAAATATTGTCTAACTATTTATCACATTCTAATTCAAACTCCTCTTCATCCAATTTATCTTTCCTGTTATTTGATGTAAATTTATCTTCATTGAACTCTCTTATTTCAACTTGAGAGTTTCTATTATCTTTTGTTTATTGTGGAATATCATTATTAATCTCATCTTCATCGTCACAATTATCAACAATCCAAAATTGTTCATTACTAGCATAACTTGCTAGTAAAATTAGAGAAAGACAAAAGAAGACGACTCGAGCTCAATGTAGATAGTTTGCAACTATAAGAAAATTTTGTTTAGGTTCTTATTATTTTTTTTTTTAAAACGTCAAAACCTTGCAGATTGCTGTATATAATTCATGGGATTGGATGATTTAGATTAATTTTATTTTTGTCGAGCTCAATTTTCTTTTCTTTTTTAAGTTATAAAAAGGGAATAAGTTTTGTTAAGCTAATTTTAACACAAAGTTTAATACAAATGCGTACGCATTTTGACGTTTAAGCATGCATATGCGGTCAAAGAAATGAGTTGACTGTATTATCACATGCATACCCTATATATGAGGCGTTTTGATAACGGAGCGCGAAGCATATGTGCGCATTTTAGAACTCTACTATTTATCCATTAACCTTCTAAATTATTTGACACTTTAAACATATTCGTAATATGTTTTCCAATTTTTAATATTATTTTTAATATTTTAAACTAATAATTAAATTAAATAATGCATTTTTTAAACTTTATATTTATTCTTCAAATTTAAAAAAAAAATATTGTTCATGATTATAAATACTATACTTACTTGAACTTTTTATATATTCTTCAAATTTTTAATAAAAGCATAATGCTCAAAACTATTAATACTACAATTACTAGGTAATAAATTCCTATAATTATATTAAACATGAACATCAGCTTAAAAAATCCTAAATACTGTCTTACTATTTATCGCATTCTAATTCAAACTCCTCTTCATCCAATTTTTCTTTCATATTATTCAATGTAAATTTATCTTCATTGAACTTTCTTATTTCGACTTGAGAGTTTCTATTATCTTTTGTAGATGGTAGAATATCATTATTAACCTCGTCCTCATCATCACAATTATCAACAATTCAAAATTGTTCATTACTAGCATTACTTGCTTGTAAAATTAGAGAAAGACAAAAGAAGACGACTCGAGCTCAATGTAGATAGTTTGCAACTATAAGAAAATTTTGTTTAGGTTTTTATTTTTTTTAAACGTCAAAACCCTGCAGATTGCTGTATATAATTCATGGGATTGGATGATTTAGATTAATATTATTTTTGTCGAGCTCAATTTTCTTATATTAAGTTATAAAAATGGATTGAATTTTGTTAAGCTAATTTTAACACAAGTTTTAATTCAAATGCATATGCATTTTGACGTTTAAGCATGCATAAGCGGTTAACGAAATGAATTGACTGTATTATCACGCACATACTCTATATATGAGGCGTCTCGATAGCGGATCGAACATATACGAGTATATGCGAAGCATATGTGTGTATTTTAGAACTATGCTATTTATCCATTAACTTTCTAAATTATTTGACACTTTAAAACTGACTTGGACATCGAATTGCAAAAAGATTACAAGGTTAATGGCCCAGATCTTTGTTTTGAATGATTAGGGACCCTAGAAGATGTTCTATTGCCACATAAGCTTGCGCCTCTTTTAGTGAGGAATTAGTGGCTGTTGGCCGGTTGACCCGGCCAATTTTCCAAACTGGCCTTTGACCAATGAAAAAAAAAGGCAAAATTATAAAAAACAGTGAAAACAAAAAAAAATGAAGAGAATCCCAATTTTACCCTCACTTGAAAACGAAGCAGAAGTCGAAGGAGACGGGAAAATACTGTAGCACAGTCGACCCAGTCACCGACAAATAAGGAAAAACGGGAGACCCACTTGGCCAAAATCCCTCTGAAGAAGGTAAGAAATTTATACAAAAAAAAACCATGTTTATATTTTTATTTTTGGAAAAAAGTATGATTTTATACATATTTCTTGAGAAATCATTGTGTAAATGTGAAATTTTGGGTTGTTATTACTTGGGAAGGAGTGGAGATCGTCGAAAATGGAGTTTTTCGGCGATCTCCTCGACCGGAAATGTGGCAGACAGACGGAAATGGCGACTGGGTACGCCGTCTGGGCGCCCTCTCCACCTGGGCATAGTAGTACCCATGTGCCCAACTGGGCACCTGGGAAGCTGGGCCGGTCGGCCCAGTTGACCCAGTTGACTGGGCCGTCTGTTTTTTTTTCGGTAATTATTGAAGTTAATTAAATAATTATTAATGGCTTATATTGTGTTATCTAATATGTAATTATTTATTTAAATTGCTTAATTTGAATGTTTATCATGTATTTAAAATTATTAGTAAATATAAGATGTAAATGTTATATTATTTATCGAAATATTTATTAGTTGCTAATTTAGATTAATTAATTATTTTATATTAAGTAATAGTAAAAAAATTAAAAGAAATAATATAATATTAAATAATTAATATATCTAAAGATTTGAAAAAAATATTTAAACATTTGTAAAATAATAAAAATAAGCAATTAAATTTGTAAAGTAAATTAGCAAAAAAATTTATTTTTTGAAAAGCAATTAAAATAAATTTGTAAATATGAAATAAGCATTATGCGTAAAGAATTAAAATTAGTATTTAAACATTCATTAAAATTAAAAAACTAAATTAAGTGTTAGAAAGATAATTAAAATATTAAAATAAGCATTTAAAAATAAGTGTTACTAAATTAATTTTAAAAAATGAAATATTAAATAAGATATATATAAAGAATTTAAATACATAATTAAACATTTGTAAATAATTAAAATAAGTTTTAAAACTTCATTAAAAATAAATAAGTAAATTAACTGTTAGAAAAAAAATTAAAATAAGCAATTAAAATATCAAAATAAGTGATAGTAAAATAATTAAAGAAATAATTAAATATTAAATAACATATATATATATATATATATATATATATACATTTGTAAAAAAAAAAAAGGAATA
>NC_036242.1:977365-981881 GCF_002742605.1 Olea europaea var. sylvestris | reverse complement strand
GTCTAAACATTAATTAAAAATGAAAAAGTTAATTTAGTGTTAGATAAATAATTAAAATAAGCAATTAAAATATTAAAATAAACCATCAACTTAGCAAATTAAGTATATGGAAAATAGTAATTTACGTTCATTTTGTTTATTCCGTTATCGGTTAGTTATTGCATCTAGTAGCAGTGTGTTAGTATATTTTTTTAATATTTTTGTTTATCGAACGTTATTTGCATAGGGTCCTAGTATTTGAAATTTTGCAGGATGGAATATCATCTGGACGACGCTGTCAGACAGATCACTGGTAAAGTTACCTTGAATTGTAACTTTACCAGCTTCGCTTTGGTATTGGATTTGCTGGACGACGATCACGCAGATATATTACGTCGATCATGCTTATGGCCATTGTATTCGTTGCGTGACGTACAGTGGTCTGGGCAGCTGCTGGATGCCCTATTATGTCGCTTGCTGAAGCCAGTTGATGGAGACGCCCTCCATTTTGATCTTGGGGGCAAGGTACCCACGTTCTCTATATTTGAGTTTGCTCTCGTCACTGGACTGCGATATACGGATGATGCAGAGGCGAGGGCCTGTGTTCCGAGGAACAGGAGGCTGTTGAACGAATATTTTCATGGACAGACGACGGTTACTCTAGCGCAGCTAGGAGAAGCATTAAGGAGATGTGATTGGATGTCTGATAGGTTGAAGTTAGCATTGGTGCTTATCATCGAGAGCATACTCCGGTGTCATCACAAGAAGACATCGATTGCCATTTTTCATTTGGAGGTTGTTGAAGATATTGATGCCTTCAACAACTACCCATGGGGTTGGAGATGTTTTCTTGATACATTACGCGTGTTTAGGAGGGGGTTTTCAATGCTAAAGGGGGATAAGCCCGAGCGCAAGTACGATGCATATGGACTGTCGTTGGCGCTGCAGGTATATGTTTAAGTTAATAAATTACCTACACTTTTTTTATTGAATTCTATACATAATAATTGTAATTGTTTTAGATATGGGTGTATGAGACTGTCCCTATCTTGGCCAGTCGGTATGCGAGGAGAGGAGAGACACACTATCCTCGGATGCATCACTGGCGAGCACAAGACAAGCCGCTTGCCAGACAGTTATCGGCTCTACTCGACGATCCTGAGGTACGTATTATACAATTGCTATTTATGTTGTACGTCCTTTTACAATCTGAATACATAGTCATTAACTGTAACATATGAAAATGACAGCTTGAAGTTCTCACTGAGTTGGCACCGTCGATCGAGGAGGAGAGTCAGTTTTATGTTCGCGAATTGCCTCTTCGTACTGCGCATGATGATCAGATGCCTGAGTCCAGGATGGATCGAGATAGGGTATGTCACTGTGCAGGATTTATTGAATATCGCTTCGATCTTGTAATTAAGTGTCTCACTTGTAATATTTATTTTTTCAGGAGGATCGTTCAGTACTACCTCCGTTGAGGATGTCACCTCCGCTGAGAAGATCACGTCCAGCTACGCCAGAGGTTCAGATGCCTGAGTCCAGCGTTGATCGAGATAGAGTATGTTACTTAAAAATAATTCTTCGATTGTCGTTTTATTTTAATTGTTAGGTTATTTATTTGTAATAGTTATTTTTTTAGGAGGGCCGTCCAGTATCGCCTCCTGCACCTAGTCCCCGTGCTTCGACGATTGATTTGTTCGACCTCCTAATGGAGATGAGAGGAGACATGGCAGAGTTACGGGATAATGTCGTGACACTACGAGCTGAGTTCGGGGACATGGCAGAGTTACGATATGATGTCCCGATGTTACGAGCTGGGTTAGGAGACCTCCATGCTGAGGTTGCAGCGATACGGGGTGACATAGCAGGCCTGCGTGGGACGAGCGATTATCGAGATGGAGGAGGTAGCAGAGGAACAGGTCACTATCGGGACGGAGGGGTGACTGATGGCTATCGAAACGGAGGGACTGGCGGTTATCGGGACGGAGGGGGTGACGGAGGGGTCGGTGGTTATCAGGGGGGAGGGGGTCAGATGGGGTATGTTGACTCATCGTGGCCATCAGTTGCTGCATTTGATTCATTTTTAGATGACACGATGGGGATGGAGGAGCGAGAGAGGATACCTGTGGTGGAGGGGGTGCCCGCGCAGGATATACCTGAGGACGTGGAGGGGGTACCCGAGGAGGAGAGGGTACCGGAGATGGAGGTGGAGGTGGTATCGAAGGTGGGGGTGCCCGTGCAGGGGATACCCGAGGGCGTCAAAGGGGCATCGGAGGTGGAGGTGGTACCCGTGCAGGGGATAGCCGGGGATGCCGAGGGGGTACCGGAGGAGGTAGGGTACTGGAGGTGGAGGTGGTACCCGTGCACGGGATACCCGGGGATGTTGAGGGGGCACCGGAGGAGAAGACGCCAAACTCGCTGGTCGTGGTCTTTGTGTCGAAGGAGGTGGTCCCGACAGCGGGCGAAGGGGTCGTCCCGATGGCTGGGGAGATAGAGATTCCCGAGGCGCATGAGGAGCGGGTGGTCGGCAAGAGGCCGAGGGTGCCATCACAGTACGTTCTATCTCTCTTTACCGCGGAGGCGAAGAGGAGAAGGTTCGTCGACGGGACGCACCCGAATTTATTCAGGGAGGTGGACCACGCCAAGTGGAAAGCCGTTGAGACAGAGTGGAGAGCACTGCAGTCTGGGTCAGTTTTGTATTTTATGTAATTACTATAGTACGCAGACGCTGACACATGTATACTTCATATAACTAAAAATTCTGTTCTTATTTTTTCAGGGCCAGCCGCACGATTGCTGAGAAGACGATCTCAAATGCTTACAAGTGGTTTCACGACATCACCACTTCGGGGGCTTGACTCGCCGACGATGTAAGTGAAATGAAAATATTGTTATTTATTATGTACGTTCAAAATCAATTTTTTGAATGAAATTCATAGATTAACTCCTTTCTTTATTGGTGTTTCTTGATGTAGCACATCGACTTGAGCATGGATTTGCTACGGGATCGTGCTGAAAGACATCCAAAATCGTTCAACATTCCTGGCAGACTCATATTGAACACCGAGTTCATCCGTGCCATTGACATTGAGTACCAGTCGTTCCAGGCTATGGGTAGCGAGTACACGGTGCCGGAATATATGATGGAATGGGTCGTAGGGATGTGGCCGAGTGTCGGTGGGAAGCCATGGGATGGCTGTACGCATATGTACGTACCAGTATGTCTGAATCATCACTCCATTGCAGTGGAAATCGTATTCGCCGACTCCACGATGTATGTGTATGACCCCGATCATTCATGCCTGACACAAGACCAGCTCGAGCAAAATCTAGAGTCGCTGTCTGTGATCGTTCCCATGATCTCTAGACGAGTGAACATCACTGTACAAGACAGATTGGCCACCGTGCGGAACACGACGACGACGAGGCAACAAATATCGTAAGCGTTTGTAATTTTCTTTCTGCCATTTACATCTTAGTTTCTAACTAATTTTCGATGTGCTAATACAATATTGTTTAATTGTAGGGGTGATTGCGGCATGTTCGTCATCAAGTACATAGAATTTTTGAGTGTGGCACATAAAGTTGATGCAATCAACTAGGCATGAATACAAAATTGGAGAAATAAACTAGCATGTGATTTATTTGAATTTAATGGGGATCCGTAAATAATTGTACATATTTTTACATTTATTTAAACATTGTACAATTCATTCATTTATTTGTAATTAGGAAAAAAATGTAAAATGTTGATTGCATATGTAATATTTAAATATTTATTTTACAATGTAGCCTACCGTATAATGTAGTTTCTAGAAAAAGTTTCGATTTCAAATAATTAACATAAATAATATGCATAACAAATGAATGTAATGAATGAAATGTTTGAAAAAAATACTAAATCTAATAATTCGCATAAATAATATGCATAAATAATTAACGTCAATGTTATAAATAATTACATTGCCAATAGTTATTAAAATTACACATCCATTACATTGTCATGTAGAGGAATCTGACTTGTACAATATCTTCTAGTATGCCCTATTGCACCGCACCTACCGCACTTACGAGACTGGGGAAACTCTCCGGTAGATGGTACTCTAGACGTACGTGTACGTCCAGGAGTACGTGGTCCAACTGCTGGTGGCAACAAGTTATTCAGTGGGAGAATGTGGTCGGGCACTTCCCATTCGACTTCATTTGGTACAGGAAATATTGTTTCCGCATATACTGCTCTCCAATAATCAGTCATGTAATACACACTGCATAAAGTGTGTGGTGGTAATCCTCTATGCATAGCCACTGCCACTGCATGTGTACATGGAAAACTCTCCAACTGAAACCGTCTACACGTGCACGTGTTATCATTCAAGTCCACAATGTATCCGAAATTACGTGCACATCTCACGGAGAAGCGAAATTGTTCCAGTGGTTCTGCATATACCTTTCTTGCCACATCTAGAGTCTTGAAGAGCTTATCTTCTTGAGCCGGGGTTAGCACACTTGCACAACTCTGTGATTCCTCATGTCG
>NC_036242.1:936060-975846 GCF_002742605.1 Olea europaea var. sylvestris | reverse complement strand
ATTTATTTCAATTAGTATTTAAATATTCATTAATATTTATTTCAATAAACATATATTAATGAACAAATAAATTCTAAAATCTGAAGGGGGAAAAAAAAAGGGGCTGGGCCGGCTGGAAAGACAACTGGGCCGGCTGGAAACATTTGGCCCAGTTTTTTTCGTCCGTTTCATCTGAAATTTACGCTCGAATTTTTTATTTTTTCCCTTTTTCAACGAAATAATGTTTAAATATTTATTTTACAGACACTTATAAATTTTTCTGTAAAATATATGCATACAGAGATGAATTTTTTTGTTGTTTTTGCTATAAAAAAATTATAAATCTGTGTTTAAATACTGTAAAATTCATCTGCCTTTCTCAAAATAATTATTTACAGATTCAAACAGTAAATTTAACTAAAACAAAATTCAAAATACGTATTTACACTTACCAATTTCCAGTGCCGACTGTGAGTATTGTTTCTTTCTTGAACCTTTGATAATTTTGGGAGATTTCAATATTTTAGCAGATGGAAGGAAAAAGTTCTTTTTTACTGTATTGGAGAAACTGATAACCAAAACTGATTTTGAAATTTACGTATGGAAGTAACAGAATTTATTTAAACTATTAAGGGTATTATTGTCTTTTAAACAATTGATATACTTTTGTAATTATTAAACATGAATAAGGGTAGAATTGTCTTTTTAATGACAATAGGCCAATGTGGTGAATACAAAAAAAAAAAATGGTCAAAATGAAAAATTGGTTGTTTGACCAAGCTATTTTAAAAAGTACCCCTCTTTTAGTTCGTCCTTGATATTGGGATAAATTTTTCTTACATCATCAGTACTATTGAAAGAATTTCAACAATTATCTTTGAGTTGAATTGAAATAATTATTTCTTAGTAAATTGTAGAAAATATCAAATTATTTTTCTGCATAGTAATATATATTATTATTTTACTAATAAAATATTAGTAGTAAACTTAGTATAATTGAATTTTATTTTTCTTCAATAAAGTAGATGAATTATAATTATTGTCATAGCAATTATGAATGTTCTCAATTTTTAATTAATATTGAGACGGGAGTGGAATAATACATTCCCGTCTACTGGTGGCGTTTGGCGTTCCTGCTACTCCATTGGGCATGTGTAGCCTAAAAAATTTCATTGGGTGTGTGTAGCCTGAAAAATAAAGGCGGGGCTTTCTCCCCCATTTTACCTCCGGCGCGATAACCAGTAAATGATACTGGAAAGTATGAAGATGAATTTAGATGACTAAAAAAATGCTATCGTCCATTCCTGTGTCGCCCTCAGGGGTATTTATAGGCGTTGGAAGCCGTGTGGTAATGGTGTCATGTGTCCCACGTTGGCCTCCCCACCATCTCCACGTTCTGAGTGGGGGATCTCAACATCCCGCTCAGAGGTTGGGTCTAAGGTAACCATCATATATTCTCGTCAATTCATCCGAAATTTTGTGGCTAAGTGTTGAGATGGCCCTATAGACAATTTCACGTCGGTCGGTGATCTTACGTAGAGGTAGAGTGCCCCCAGGGGGGTCGTTGGTCGTGAGTAGATATAGAGCCTCCCTGGGAGGTAGGCGACAACCTCTCATTGAGGTAGAGCACCTGGGGGGTAGGTAGCCTAGTGTGGAGGTAGAACGTCTCGGGAGGTCGACGATTTCGTATTGGCGTGCAATGATTTACATTGCTTATCTTTGGAGGTGGTATCTTATATTAACTGATATCATTAGCCCCCTACCCCTCTGTCGATATTAGCAGCTTACTTTATCTGGATTTTTTATAATATAAATAAAACTAGTTCAAATAAGAGAGTCGAGTAATACAATTTAGCCTGGTAAGCTATTTCATTGTACATTTGGCACCCAACCAATGGGCATAGTCTTGGAGGGAATTTTCTCCCTAAAAATTTTGAATCCCTTTTGCCTATAAAAAGGGGGTTGTCTCCTATTTGAAATCATTTCCACTCATCCTCAACATCCTAGATTTTCTCCTCCTCAAGGTAACATTCTCTTCTTTCATTCCAAGATTTTTTACTTAGAGTTTTTGCTTTTTCCCTCTTTTTTTTTTTTTTTTTTTTAATGTATAAGACTATCATCACCTCTTCCTTCAGCGAGAGTGGCGATGGGGAATGTAATGGGCGATCGAACCTTTGTCGGAAGGGCTGGGCCGGTCGATCGGTGACCAGCCATGGGGCTGGTCGATCGCTGGTCAACATCGCGGCTGGTCGAAACCCGACTAGCCTCGCGGCTATTCGGCCTCCCCCCGAGCCGATCATTCTTCTGACTCCTTCGATAGGCTGCCTAGCGAATCCTCCCCTTCATCTAATAGATCCATTCGTGATTCCGATAACAGGATTTCTTCAACCGAACCTCAAATGTTTGTTTCTAATTCTCCCAAGAGGCATATTGGCTCTACCAAGCTTCCCAATCAAAACTTAAAATTGGGTGGGATCCGGCTAGTGAGATTGTCACTCTCAAGATTCCAAGAGGTTATGTCTTGCTAAGTATGACCGGGTCGATGACTATGTCTATAGAGCCCCCGGTTCCAAAAAGAGGCTCCCCGGGTTCGATCCCCGTGAGATAGCAGTGTATAAGGACATCATGGATGGCGGTTTTCGGCTACCTATTCATCCCTTCTTTGTGTCGATTTTCAATGAGTTTCATCTAACTCTTGGTCAAATAAACCTCAATGCTTGGAGAAAAGCATTGTACTTGTATGTTTTCCTTAGGAGGAGAATTTCACTTTTCATAGATCTCTTTAGGTGTGTCTTTGAGATGCATGAACTAGTTCAGTACAATGCATTTGTCTTTTTTACCACTAGGGTCCCTTTGCTATTTCCTAAGTTTAGGAATCCGAATAGCGGGTGGAAATCTCGATTCTTCTTCACTCGACCTTCAGTAGGTCGATTTCTTTCAATAACAATCGGCAGCATCCTCAAATTCACCTTTTCAATAGTCAAGTAGAAACTTCCTCTACTCTAAAAGCTCAAATCCAACAGTTGGTTGATATATCCCCTCTCGCACCTGACTTATGATCGGTCCTAACTATAAGGAACTTGTTGATAGTGGGAATGAGTCATCCTACTGGTAGGTTGCTTCCGCTGGTTTTTATTATTTTTGACTTGCACATATTTCTTATTTATTTCTTTTTAGGACTAATCAATTTGGGCATGTGCATACAGATATGGATTTTGATCTAGACGAGGTATTGAAGACCCTGTCGGGAAGTGACGAGGGCCTTGCTTCCATTGACGGTAAACTCTTGAGCCCCTCTTTCTTGTTTTGTGTTTTCACGCTCTTTTGTTTTGCGAGCCTGACGGGCATTATCTTGCATGTAAAAGGGTGAAATTTGATCTGGAGAGGACCATGGATTCTATGCCTGAACAAGGGCATATAAGTGATATTGAGCCATCCCCCACCCCCTTAAAGAGGAAAAAGGCAGCTAACCAAAGGAGAAGGTCTCAGGTAGCAAAAGAGACTCCCTAGCCCTCAGACGAGCCTATCGAAGATGCTCCTATTCCTAAGATGGGTTCTTCCAGTCGCACGCGGGGGGAGCGTGAGGATTTACTTCCTAATTTCGGGTTTCTTCCCATTCGAGGTTATCATGAGATGGGGGTGCTTAAGTCTTTGGTGACACTCGCACGGCTAGGGCGATTGCAGGATGTAGAAAGACGACATCGAGAGGGCTGTAGCGGTCTATCTCCAGAGGGTATGCTTCTAATTCTATATCTCTTTTACGCTGAGTCTTATTTTTTGAGCATGGTTTTACCATTTGACTCTCACATTATCTCCTCATCCTTTTGGTGATGGTCCTTTAGACCGGGCTTGCTGAATCGAGTCATCGTCAGGCCTTAGAGTTGAAGACTCTTGTAGAAGAAAAGAAGAAAGTGGCTCATCATTACAAGAAAAAGATATCTTCCTTGAAGAAATCTCTAGAGGCGTCGGAGGCTTGGGCCCGCGAGCAGGAGACAGGGAGGTCAGTGTTGGCCCGTGCTCCGGAGGAGGCGGTCAAGAGGTATAAGGCCTCTGCTGAGTATACTAGGGACTTAGAGGCATCTGTGGAACAGTACAGGTCATCGTCTGATTATGCCAGGGCCTTGCATTCGTACGGAAGGAAGGCGATGGCAGCATCTATCAAACTGACCAAGGAGTGGATATCGACCGAGCACCCTTCTATTAACCTATCAGGTTTTGATAAGTTCCTTGCGCAGCACAAGGGGAAGGAGAGTAGGCGCAGCCATCTAGGTCACTTGGTCATTCGTCGCAGGGCGGCAGTGGTGGTGCTTCCCCTTTGAGTTGAAGCATGGCTTAGTAGTAGCACCTTTGGTTAGTTCTCCTTTTTTTGTGTCGCCTTTTATTTCTACTTGTAGCATCATTCCTTACTTGTCCGAGGTGTGGGCAAGAGCACATCACATGCTTTTTGTATGAATGCTATATTATCAGTGGTTATTAATGTTGAACACATCGTTCTTTTAACTTGTTTTTTCTAGTGTTGTCTCCCACGTTTAGTTGTTTGATAACATGGGTAAATGTCATTCGCCCCGCGCGCGCTAAGTTTGATTAGAATGGTCGACGGCCTTAGCCAACATTCTGACCATTTAAGGCTTTTCGCCTAGCCACGTGAGCTAAGTTGGTCCTTGGGAGAGAAGTCTAGCGGTTAAGGGCATTAGCCAATTTTTTGACTTTTCAAGGTCTCCGCCTAGCCATGTGGGCTATGTCAACCGTCAGGAGGTGGTCTGGCGGTTAAAGATCTTAACCAATTTTTTGGCTTTTTAAGGCTCTCCGTCTAGCTGCATAGGCTATACCAACCGTCAGGAGGTGGTCTGGTGATTAAGGGCCAATTCTTTGACTTTTCAAGGCTCCCAACCTAACTGCGTAGGCCATGTCGATCGTCAGGAGGTGGTCTGGTGGTTAAGGGTCTTAGCCAATTTTTGGCTTTTCAAGGCTCTTCGCCTAACCGCGTGGGCTATGTAGACCGTCATGAGCTGGTCTGGTGGTTAAGGGCCTTAGCCAATTTTTGGCTTTTCAATGCTCTCCGCCTATCCGCGTTGGCTATATCGACCGTCAGGAGGTGGTCTGGCAGTTAAGGGCCTTAACCAATTTTTTGACTTTTCAAGGCTCTCCGCCTAGCTGCATGGGCTATGTCGATCGTTAGGAGGTGGTTTGGCGGTTAAGGGCCTTAGCCAATTTTTTGGCTTTTCAAGGCTCTTCCCCTAGCCGTGTAGGCTATGTCGACCGTCAGGAGGTGGTCTGACGGTTAAGGACCTTAGCCAATTTTTTGACTTTTCAAGGCTCTCCACCTAGCCACGTGGGTTATGTCGACCGTCGGGAGGTGTTCTAACGGTTAAGGGTCTTAGCCAATTTTTTGGCTTTTCAAGGCTCTCTGCCTAGTCACGTGGGGTATGTCGACCGTCAGGAGGTGGTCTGGCGGTTAAGGACCTTAACCAATTTTTTGACTTTTCAAGGCTCTTTGCCTAGCTGCGTGAGCTATGTCGATCGTTAGGAGGTGGTCTGGCGGATAAGGGCCTTAGCCAATTTTTGGCTTTTCAAGGCTTCCCGCCTAGTCGCGTGGGCTATGTCAACTGTCAGGAGATGGTCTGGTGGTTAAGGGCCTTAGCCAATTTTTTGGCTTTTCAAGGCTCTCCGCCTAGCCGCGTGGGCTATGTCGACTGTCAGGAGGTGGTCTGGCGGTTAAGTGCCTTAGTCAATTTTTTATCTTTTCAAGGCTCTCCACCTAGTCGCGTAGGCTATATCGATCGTATGTCCTCACGGGGTGAGCATGGAGATTCAAGATTGCATGTTAGCATAAAAAATACTTGGATTCGTGAGCTCAGTAGGTGCACTGAGACGTCCCAGCTAGGCTATCCCTTCCTTAGCGCCCTCATCATCCGTCACTACCAAGGTCTTTTGTTAAACACGATAAATAATTGTAACTAAAGGCACCTTTGTGCGGCGTTACATGAAGGGAATTAAAAACGCAACCTATTCTACTGTATTTACAAGAACATAGCCTGTGCACCTATCCTGAAATCTACTGGTAATATCTTTTGAGATACTCTGCGTTCCATGGCCTACACAGTGGTGTTCCTCTCATGTTTTTCAAGCTATAAGATCCCTTCTCCACTGTGGATTACTTCATACGGGCCTTCTCAGTTTGGTCCGAGTTTTGCCGTGGGGTATCCTGCTACTGATGCATCCCTTAAAACGAGGTCTCGTGGCTGAATGATTCTTGGTTTCACACTTCGATTGAAGTACCTAGCGACTCTTCATTTATAGGCCATCATCTTGATCCTTGCCTTCTTCCATACCTCCTCAAGCAGATCGAGTTTATCTCTAGTCGCAGTGTCATCCGGCTGCTTAACTTTTATCCTTTCAGTCTCGTTTAGAATCTCAACTGGGACTACTGCTTCCATCCCAAAGGTTAGTCTAAATGGTGTTTCTCCGGTCGTTTCTCATGGAGACGTGTGATACGCCCATAGCACATTAGGCAGCTCATCTGCCAACAGCCAATTCTCCTTCTCCAATCTAGTCTTTAGATCCCAAAGAATGACTCAGTTTGTGACTTCGGCCTACCCGTTTGATTGAGGGTGCGCGACCAAGGTCAATCTATGATCAATGTGATAACTTGCACAAAAGGTCTTGAAAGTATGATTATCAAATTGTCTGCCGTTATCCGTCACCAATACCCTGGGTACTCCGAACCAGCATATTATATTTTTCCATCCAAAGCCTCGTATCTTTCCTGTCGTGATGGTTGATAGTGGCTCCGCTTCCACCCATTTAGTAAAGTAGTCGATGGCGACCAACAAAAACTTCCTCTGCCCTTTGGCCATGGGCAAAGGTCCTAGAATGTCCATTCCCCACTGAAAAAATGGGTGCACCCCAAACATGGCTGCCTGCTGTTCGGCTGTGACATGGATCACATTTCCATGACGCTGGCATGTGTCACATTTCCGTATCAACTCTTTGGGATCCTCTTTCATAGTTAGCCAATAGTAGCCTTGTTGTAGAATTTTGAAGGCAAGGGATGTTACCCCTTGGTGGTTACCGCAAGTCTTGATATGTACCTTAAACAGTACCTCATTAGCTTCGATGGGGCATATGCATTTCAGATATGGCATGGTAAAACCTCACTTATAGAGCTGTCCATTGATGATGGTAAATGAAGCTGCTCGAGCTTTCAATCTCCTCGCCTCTAGGGGGTCTTTTGATACCTTATCTTCTGCTAGATATTTGATTATCGGATCCATCCAACTTTCCTCGTGTTCAATATTCTTCACCTCAGCTCAGCACCTAATGCTGGGTTGTTGTAGGACTTGTACACTAGCCATCCGAGGTAAGTTTTTTGGGTTGGCCGATGCAAGCTTTGCTAGTGCATCTGCTCCCTCATTATCTCTTCGCGAGATCTTCGTCACCTTAAAGCTTGCGAACCCTCTTTGCAAATCCCTTACTTTCATTAGGTATGATGCCATTCTTCTATCCTTTGCTTCGTACTCTCTCGATACCTATCCTACTATTAGCTGTGAGTCACTGCATACCTCCATTGAAGTCACTCCCAGCCTTGCTGCCAAGCCCAAGTCTGTGATGATTGCTTCATACTTGGCATCGTTATTGGTAGCAGGGAACTCAAAGCGCAAAGAGTATTCCAATTCTTCGGAATCTGATCCGATCATTATGATTCCTGCTCCTGATCCCTCTGCATTTGAGGAACCGCATATAAAGATCTTCCAATCTGCCTTGTGCCCTTCTGGGAGCTCTGTCAAGATGGTGAGCTCAGCAATGAAGCCTGCCAGAGCCTCTGCATTGATGGCCGTTCTGGGCCTAAATTTAATGTCAAACTCACTTATTTCAATTGCCCATTTCTATAGCCTCCCGGAGGTTTTCGACCGATGTAGGATCTGCTTGATGGGTTGGTCAGTCATTACTTGCACCGTATGGGATTGAAAGTAATGTCTAAGCTTTCTCGCTACAACAATCAATGCGAGCACCAGCTATTCGGCCAGATTGTACCTTATCTCTGTGCCTTTGAGGACCTGACTGATGTAGTAGACTGGTTTTTGTGCCTTTGAGAGTTTTTTTCACAAAAACAGCGCTAACTACCCGTGGTGACACCGCGAGGTAGAGATACAGTACGTCATCCGAGCATGGGCTGGTCAGAATAGGAGGCTGCTGTAGTGACTTCTTTAAGGATTCTAGTGATTCTTCGTACTTTTGAGTCCACTCAAAATTGGTGGAGCCCCCTTTGGCTTTAAAGAAGTGGTAGCACTTATCCGCCGCCCGACTTATGAAGCGATTGAGAGGCGCCACGCGCCCTGTCAGCCGCTGAACCTCTTTCTTATTAGTGGGGCTCTTCATTTTCAGTATCACTTGTATCTTGTCAGGGTTTACCTCAATTCCTCTTTGGGTGATCATGAAGCCTAGGAACTTCCCACCGGCAGTACCAAAGGCACACTTCTCCGGGTTGAACTTCAAGTTATTGTGTCGAGCCACATCAAATACTTTCTATAGACAAGCCACATGATCGATAGCTTTGACACTTTTCACTACCATGTCGTCGACGTAGGTTTCTATGACATTTTCGATCAGCTCCCGAAAGACTCTATTAACCATATATTAGGAGGTTGCTCCTGCATTTTTGAGGCTGAACGGCATGGCCGTGTAACAATATGTCCTAGAATTTGTGATAAATGATGTCTTCTCCTGGTCGAGCTCAGTCATAGATATTTGATGGTACTCGAAAAATGCATCTAGGAAGCTAAGTCTTTCATAACCTAACATGGCATCGACCAAGTAGTCTATCCGGAGGAGTAGGTAGGAGTTCTTTGGGCATGCTTTGTTGAGCTGAGTGTAATCTACACACATGCGACATTTCCCGTTTGACTTCTTCACTAACACGACATTGGCTAACCACTTAGGGTACTATACCTCTCGAATAAAACCAGCTTGCAGTAGCTTTTCCACTACTTTTGCCACTTCCTGCCTTTCGGGAGTGAGGTTCCTCTTTTTCTGCTTCCCCGATTTAGCTCCAGGAAGGACGTCGAGGCGATATTGAGTGATGGCTGGGCTGATCCCAGTAATGTCATTCGGGCTCCATGCAAAAACATCTAAGTTATCTGCCAGGTACCTTATCAACTTTCCTTTTTCATCAGATTCCAAATCGGCCCCGATGCTAAACTCCTGTCCTTCTGCTACGGAGATCCTTTCAATCATGTTAAGTGGTTCGATCCGCCCCTTTAGAGGTTCAACCTCCAACATCATGATGATGGTGTTCCCTTCACTAATATATTGTCGACATAGCATTTCCTGGATGCTTGCTGGTCCCCTCGCACACACCCAACTCCCCTGTTGGTTGGGAATTTCATGACCTAGTGATAGGTTGAGGAGATGGCTCCAACTGAGTTTAGTAATGGCCGACCGTAGATCGCATTATAGGCTATGTGAGTTTTTACAACTAAGAAGCTTACAACAATTACCACAGCGGTCGAATATGTGCCGAGCATGACAGGGAGTTCCACAATCACTTCCGGAATTATCGTGGCGCCTCCAAAGCCCTGTAAGGGGGTGGTTACTATTTTCAACTTGTTAGGAGAGATCTTTAAGCTTAAACCAGCATCCCATATAAGTACATTTGTAGCGCTTTCCCCATCAACCAACACCCTCTTGATGTCAAAATCAGCTATGTCGCCTATTATCACCAAGGCATCGTCATGGGTGGGCTACGCCTACCAAATCCTCCTCGCCAAAAATGATGTTCTGACTAAACCTCGCTTTCCTTTGGATGTAACAGATCCCAAGAGAACGCGCGTAGCTTTTCCTTATCGAGTTTGAATTTCACCTCCTGCTATCCCCCCTGCAATCACGTCTATCACTCCCATCCTAGGCGGGGAGCAGTCCTCCACTTTTTATTTACCCCAATTGTCCTTCGCATATTTGTCCAAGAGCCCTCATTTCAGGAGGCGCTCGATCTCCTCCTTCAGCTGCAGGCACTCTTCCATATCGTGCCCTTGATCCTTGTGGAAATGACAATATTTGGCTTGGTTTCTCTTGTCAGGTGGCGTTGCCATGGGCCTCAGCCATTCAAGCTCCTTCATATCTCGTATCTCCATCAATAACTTCACGCGCGGGGTGTTTAAAGGGGTGAACGTCCTGGGCTCCTCCCATTTTTGCCTGACTTGTCGGTCTTGGATGGTTCTCTTACCCGTCTACTCACTCCTTGGCTTATTTTTGTTGGCAGATCTCCGCTTGTCACTCGCCTTTCACTTGTGACTCTCCATTTTCCAGAGGTGTTTTGTGAACTTCTCCACTTCTTCGACATCAACATACTTGTCTCCCTTTTTCAATACGTCGTGCATTGACTTTGGAGGGTTCTTGAAAAATGACATCTTGAAGGCCCGATTTCGAGTTCCATTCATCAATGCAGTCACCACTGCTAACATTT
The DNA here is from genome assembly GCF_002742605.1 of Olea europaea var. sylvestris. NCBI lineage: Eukaryota > Viridiplantae > Streptophyta > Magnoliopsida > Lamiales > Oleaceae > Olea > Olea europaea. The sequence goes on along the minus strand of NC_036242.1, from coordinate 965,405 downwards.
GAAGATCCTTTATTCCAAGGGTCGCTCGGCTAAATCTGGCCAGATACTCTTACAAAGACTCATCCTTCTCCTAGACCACCTGGATCAACCTGATGGTCTTCCTCTTTCTTTTACTACTGAGAAAATAGGCCACAGCGCTCATGGAAAGTTCATCAAATGTTCGGATAGATCAGGGGGCAAGTGTCGCCATCCAGTCTCTAGCTTCTCTCCTGAGAGTCGGGGGGAAAGACCGACTGCATCAGGTGCTGCATAGAGCCTCATTAAATCAATGAAGGTTCGGAGATGGTTAAGTGGATCTGTGACCCCATCGTAAGCTTCTATCATAGGCTGCTTGAAGCCCTTAGGCAAGGGGACCGCCATTATTTTAGGAGCGAATGGGTCCTCTTCTAAGACCATCTGCCTACGCTTATTCTTTATCTTTGATATTGCATTATCTATTTTCTGCGTCATGATCTCCTCCAACCTCCGTTCCAGATCTGATATGGGTGGGTTAGGCTGCAGGACCGTAACCCCTGGAGCCCCCAAGCTTGCAATTACCGGTTGGATGACAGACGGAGTTTCTATGAGCGCCTCTTGGGGTGGCGACGCGGCTTCCACCAAATGCGGCAGAAGGGTGGCTCTCCGCGTTTGATTTTGCAAGAGGGTCATCATAGCCGCCAGTTGGGTCTCCAGGGCGCTGAACTGACTTTGTGTCACATACTGTAATGGTGGTGGTAGAGGGTCGGGGCCCCTACGACTGATTTCGATTCCGTCTCTGTCGTTGCTACTCTTAAGCGCGTTTCACTTCTTGTTCGTTTTCTTAACATGGCTTTGGTGTTCAATAGAAAAAACTTCCCACAGACGGCGCCAATGAGATGGTAGTGGAATAATACCTTCTCGTCTACCTGGTGGCATTTGGCGTTCCTGCTACTCTATTGGACATGTGTAACCTAAAAAATGATGGTGGGGCTTTCTCCCCCGTTTTACCTCTGGTGTGATAATTAGTAAATGATACTGGGAAGTATGAAGATGAATTTAGATGGCTAAAAAAAATGCTATCGTCCATACCTGTGTCGCCCTCGGGGGTATTTATAGGAGTCGGAAGCCGGGTGGTCATGGTGTCAAGCCTCCCCACCATCCCCACTTCTGAGTGAGGGATCTTAACTTCCTGCTTGGAGATTGGGTCTGAGGTAACCATCATGTATCCTTGTCAATTCATCCGAGATTTTGTGGTTAAGTGTTGAGATGATCCTATAGACAATTTCACATCGATCGAGGATCTTACGTAGAGGTAGAGTGCCTCGGGGGGTCAACTGTCATGCGTAGAGATAGAGCCCTCCCGGGGGGAGACGACAGCCTCTCGTTGAGGTAGAGCACCTGGGGATGGGTAGTCTTGTGTGGAGATAAAACGTCCCGGGAGGTTGACGGCTTCGCATTGGCGTGCAGTGATTTACATTGCTTATCTTCGAAGGCGGTATCTTATGTTAACTGATATCAAATATTATATTAATCTATCGCGAAAAACCTCCAAGTCATAGTAATAATATGAAGATGTACAATTTTTTTGGTCTTTTGTCATGGTTAATCGCTATTATAGAAATGCAATTTATGATCAATACCGAATCGTCATGTAAGGTTATAAAATGGGTGTAACGGTTGTTATAGAAAGCTTTTATGATAGATGTTACGACCATATGAAATGCTATATTTTAAAATCATATTTAAATTACGACTATGTTTTCATTTATAATGAAAGCTGTAGTTTTCGAAAGCATCCACTTCTAAGTAATGCACCCTTATGTTTACACATACAAGAAGAAAATTGATCCAATTTCAACATTGCGAAGATTAGCATATTAAGTGGAATAACACAAACCATAAACTCAAGGTCATGCAGATCATGTCAATATAGAACTTTATTTTTGAAAGCACAGTGTAGAACTTTTGTTGGCACATTCCCATTAATCTTCCTCGTATTATCATATTCATGTTGTTGATATGGACATAGCAAGAACACTTGTTAAATTTTGTCACCCAAATTTTTTTCCCTAACTAAGAAGCAATGTCCCAAACTTATTAATCTCTGAACATTTGGTAGATGATCTCAACAAATTTTTGGGTCCTAGTTAATTGTGATGGTAGAAGATTTCGTAACGATGGAGCCTCTGTGGTAATCCTAGCTCAGCACGTCACTTTAATATTTTTCTTCAAGGGTATTAGGAAGAGTTTTCATTATGTGTATTATAGTGTCAAGAATACATAGGCAATGTGCGTCCAAAATGCATTGTAATCTCTTATTCGATATTGTGTAATTTCAACAGCATCACCTAGAGTAATAGCTCTCTTCTTGAGCGTGATGCATGTTATATCGCGTATTATTCTTGCCTTTTTTCTTAAATTGTGTGACTTTTTTGCTCTTTGTAATATGGATTATTCATTTAATGCATAGCATATAGATATAGAGTAGTGCTATTCATTGTCTTTACTAAGGTAATCGCCTTACATGACTTCCTACATTGCGGTTTGTCGCCTTACATGACTTCCTACATTGCGATTTGTGATTTGATACATTAATGTGTATTTTTTTTTTGTCTCACGCATCAAATTACTAATAGCCACATGTATGTCATATAAGTCAACTGCAAATAATAATATTCATAAAAGTAATATAGATTTTGATAGAGTGCATGATCTTTTGAATTACCATTTGGGTTTTAACAATGACATTTCTTGTAGTTCTTTTTCAATGAGAACAATAATATATCAATCGACTGCTAAAAAATATTAGCAACAAAATTCAATCCATCTCTAATTATTAATTTTTCAATAAAATATTGCTTCAACGGCTAACTAAAATCTCTCTTATATTTCTTAACAATGTGACAGTGATATAGATATTCTTAATTTTTCAATCATATTTCTGTCTTTAACATTTCATTGACTGACAAATCTTGTCCTCAATACTATTTTTCGTCCAGACATAGTATTAGCATTCTCTAAAATGAGTGATGAATATTTAATTCAATTTATATATTTTTTCCTTATTGAAAATTTGAGGAAAAATTTAATTTTTAATCTATTTAACAAAAATCGTAATTGAGGAAAACTTGTTTTGATTTATTATAAATAAAAATGCAATTAGAAAATATGGGGAACATAAAATTGATAATTGGGTATAGGTTATGGACTTTTTATGCAATTAAAATATGGAGTAATTAAAAAATGTAGCATGAACATGTTTAAATATTATATAAAAGTCTCACTATAACACCTCAAATTTTCATAAATTTTGAAGTGTTACCGAAAACTTTATTTTCTTTCTATCAAAATAAATTTCTTTAAAAATAAAGTCACTCGAATATCCACAAATCTAAAATTAGACATGAAAATTGTATCTTTAAAAAATATAAACATATTCAACTAACTAATAAATTTAAAAGCAAAAAAACTAAATGTGTATTTCTCCCTTTTTCTTCGATCCACTTGGCGATCCGTATCACCACCCCGCCACAGATCCAATCGACTCGTGCTAACTATAAAAATTATTGTAAGTGTAAATATTTACAAATACCTAATAAGATACCTACAGTTTTTATAAACAATTATACAATAATAAATAAACACTCTTATTAAATATATCAATGATTAAGCGATACGCCCATCTTAAGTTCTCTTAAATTTTCGAAAGATTTCATATCTCTTATTAATGAACTCAAAATTCCACTGACAATTCATGCATATTTAATTGAATACATAAAGTATAAGGAAACAAAACCACTTGCTCAAAAACATCTTACCTCGTAAATAAAATTAATTTTTGAAAAGATTCCAATATTTTTCCTACCTTTTCGATTGCATCAATAAAATAGTGATTGGCTTTTCAAAATTACTTTCTCTCTATCTACTATTTGTTGTGTAAAATTTTTCGGTGGAGAATTATGGGACAATTGCACACTATTTTTAATAAAAAAAAAATATTAGTTGAGTCCTAGTACAATTGTAATGGAGGAAAACGTGTACCAGACTTGGATATGAATTGAATTTTGATAAAACAAATCATACTATGATACACACGTACTTGGATTGGTATGGAATATATAATTAATATTTATCTCACCAAAAGTAGATTCGCTAAGAAATACAAAGATAGAATTTGGATAAGAATTACTTTCAAATAATGGAATTAGAATTAATATAAAAATATGACTAATATTTATATTACATGTTCCCAAGAAAATTGAATTTGGTTATAAATTATGTAAAATTTTATTTATCTTATTTTCTTCAATTGGGTCTAACTTAATGTGTTATTATCTAATATAACTTTTTATCGAGCCGAAAACTTCTAATTAATTAAGACCTACAAAAATAGTCCAATATTGATAAACTTATTTTCCATATATCAAAATCTAATTATTTGGTCAAAATAAAATTAAAATTAAATTATTTCACTTTAGTCCCTCAACTTTCAAAATATAAATATATAGCATACATAATAAATAAATTTTATTTTATAAAATTTTCGAGGCGTCACACTTATTATGTCTAATTGAATGCATTTCTACTCCAAAAATGATACATAAATAGTTATTTAGACTAACTTAACAACAATAATAAATAATATTAATCTATAAAAATTAAATTATCCAATTCAGTGCATTTTCACTCCAAATTAATTATTTACACGGATTTGACAATAATGAATAACATTATATACAAAAACAATCGTGTCAACAAATCACAATTACTAAAATAATGTTTAAATCACTTTACAACAAATAATAACTACTTAAATCATGTTTAGCAATTATTCATAATAATAATAGTGTTAATTAATTGTTACCAAAATGAATAATGTATGCAAAAGGTGTTGAAAAAAATTGAGTGAGCGGCTCACTTTTAGCACAATTTTCGATGGGACCCGTTGGTCCAATGTAGAATATCAAAGTTGATATGTGTTCTCCTCCGTGAGAACATCAATTTCATGTATTTATTTGCCAAAAATGAAACTCGGGTAAATGAGAGATTGGAGCTCAAAATTGGTCATTGGAAGTTGATTTTGTGGGAAAAAATGCATTTATCCCACATAGGAAAATCAAGGAAACTTAAACCACTTTATATATGGCTATGCTTTGGAGATGTGTAATCATGTATAGCATAGAGACTCTCTCCACGTGCGCGCGTAGAGGGGATGCAAATCACGAACCAAAAAGGCTTTCGAACCTTGAACTTGGGTGCGGGCGCAACTTGCACACACGAATGTCGGACCGAACAAGGCAAAAATGGCTCCATCGGAGAGCCCACGTTTTGCCAATTTTTTTTGCTTTCTCCAATGACTTTTGAGTTTCTAAACTGCAGAAACTCCCAATGTTTATTACTAGAACTGAAAAGCTGAAACTCCAGTGGTTAATGTCGTAACGAAAATTTCTCTCTGCATACGAAAATATTATTCCCAGTTTTCCACGCAGTGTCTTTTTTTCCAGTTCCAGTTTCCATACAGTGTAGTCTCTGTTCCCTTCCAGTCACGTGCAGTTCGCTAGAGTAGGACCGCGGTACTCGAATTCTGCTTATTATCGTTGTATCCCGGGAGACAACCGCTTGAACTGAACCTCCAGCACCTACGGTGAGGGGGCGAAATTGTCTTAAGGAAACTGTGCACGCACAGGCCTCGGTTTGAAATCTGCTGCAGTTTGTGTTTTCTTTCTGCAGATTTATTTCATTGCAGTTCGTGTAGTTTCTTTGCAAATTCAGTTTATCCTTATAGTTTCAGTTTCCATTTATTTCTACAGATTATTTTCATATCAGTTTCCATTTATTTCTGCAGATTATTTTCGCATTACTATTTAATTCATGCAGTTTGTAGTTCCATAGTGTGCAGCTTCCAAATTCATCATTTATAGTTTTAGCTTGCAGTCAATTTATATTTTTGATTTTATGTTGCTAAACATTTTTTTTTCAGCCATTGGAAAATTTTGAAACGGAATTTTTTTTTTATAAATTGAAATCATTTGCCTTGTAGTTATTAATTTCAATAGTCGGCTATTGCATTTGAATAAAACTTATACAATTGGTTTCATCCACTAGGGACTTGTTTTCTTACAAGCTTAAGACAGTTTCCGAATTCGGAAAACAAGAGTTGGTTTTTGGTTTAACTGAATTTTAGTTGCTTGGAACGAATATTTGGTTTTCAAAAACAAGAGTCGTTTTTTTTTGTTTCATTGAATTGTAGTTTCTTAGAACTAATATTTGGTTTGTTTTTAGAAATGGCAACCGAATCGAACAACATGGATGTGACCCAAAATGTTCCCGCTGGAAATCAGGCTGTGGGTTCTAATGTGGCTCAAGGACCAAGCTCCGTTGTGGCTCAAACTGTGGCTAGAATGCCAAGTCATGTTGTGAGCCAAACTGTAACTGTTCCGGTTAATCATGGAGAAAAATCAGAGAAATTCAATGGCTTGAATTTCAAAAGGTGGCAACAGAAAATATTTTTTTACTTGACCACCTTGAATCTTGCGAGATTCTTGACTGAAACTACTCCAAAGCTTAATGAGGGCAAGGAAGATGTGCAAGCATTAAGTGCACTTGATGCTTGGAAGCATTCGAACTTTCTGTGCCGAAATTATGTCATGAACAACCTAGCAGATGCGCTGTACAATGTGTATAGCACCATGAAAACTGCTAAGAAATTGTGGGAGTCCTAGGACCGGAAATACAAAACTGAGGATGCCGGGGCTAAAAAGTTTATAGTCGGCAAATTCCTAGACTATAAGATGGTGGACTCCAAAACTGTTATCAGTCAAGTGCAAGAACTCCAAGTGATCCTTTACGAAATTCATGCCGAAGGAATGATGTTGAGTGTTTCAAGTGGCTGCAATTATAGAAAAATTGCCCCCGGCCTAGAAAGATTTCAAGAACTATTTGAAACACAAACGAAAGGAAATGAACGTCGAAGAACTCCTTGTTAGACTTCGAATCGAAGAAGACAACAAAAGTTTCGAGAAGAAGTGGTTCAATCCTGGTGTAGCCAAGGCCAATGTTGTGGAGCTTGGTCGAAGTAGTAAGAACTACAAAAACAAGTCTGGGCCATTCGGTGGCAAAAGAACCAAGCAAGGACCGAAAGGTGGAATTGTCAAGAAGAAATTCCAAGGGAAATGCTTCAATTGTGACAAAGTGGGTCACAAGTCTTCGGAGTGCAGATTACCGAAGAAGAAGAAAGAAGCGAACGTGGTTGACTACATGGCATAAGATGTGTCGGAGCTAAATCTCGCAGTAGTCATTTCTGAAGTAAACATGGTGGTTCAAACCCTAAAGAGTGGTGGATTGACACCGGTGCTCCAAGGCATGTGTGCTCTGATAAAGAGATGTTTGATACGTTCGAAGCTGTTGAGAACGGAGAGAAGTTGTTTATGGGAATTAGCAACTTCTGAAATCAAGGGTCAAGGAAAAGTGGTTCTGAAGATGACCTCGGGAAAGAAGCTGACTCTCAACAACGTGCTTTATGTGCAGGAAATTCGCAAGAATTTGGTGTCCGGGTCGCTGCTGAATAAGCATGATTTCAGCATTATTTTTGAGTCAGACAAAGGCATTTTGTCAAAAAGTTGAATATTTGTCGGAAAAGGTTATGTTTCCGATGGTATGTTTAAACTCAATATAATGGTTGTGAAACCAAAAATAAATAAAGCAAGTTCTTCTGCTTATTTGCTTGAGTCTTCCAATTTATAGCATGGTAGACTATGATATGTTAACTATGATACTTTACAAAAACTAGTTAACTCTAACTGCATACCTAAGTTCAATAACGATTCCAAACATAAGTGTAAACCTTGTGTTGAAACAAAATTGACAAGGTCATCGTTTAAATCAATTGAACGGAACACAGAACCACTAGATTTAGCTCACAGTGACGTGTGTGATCTAAAACTTGTACAAACAAGAGGTGGCAACAAGTATTTTATTACTTTTGTCGACGATAGTAAAAAATACTGCTATGTATATCTTCTTAAAAGCTTGGATGAAGCTATAGAGAAATTTATTCTCTATAAGAATGAAGTTGAGAATCAACTTAATAAGAAAATTAAGGTGTTGCGAAGTGATCAAGGTGGTGAGTATGAAGCACCATTTGCTGAATTCTGTGCACAACACGGAATCATACATGAAACCACCGCAACAAAATGGTGTTGTTGAACGGAAAAATCATACCTTAAAAGAGATGATGAATGCAATGCTCGTAAGTTCTGGGTTACCTCAGAACATGTGGGGGGGAAATTGTGTTATCAACAAATTACCTTTTAAATAAGACGCCCCAAAAAAAATCGAAAAAGACCCCTTATGAGTTATGGAAAGGAAGAATGTCTACCTATAAACACTTGCGAGTGTGGGGGTATCTTGCTAAAGTGGCTGTTCCACCACCAAAGAAGGTAAGGATAGGCCCAAAAACTATAGATTGTGTCTTCATTGGCTATGCACATAATAGCAGTGCGTATCGCTTTCTTGTGTATGATTTAAAAATTCCAAACACACACAAAAACACGATAATGGAATCAAGGAATGCTACATTCTTTGAAGAAGTATTTCCATACAGATCCAAAGAGGAAGCAAGTTCCTCTAAACGAACATATGAAACAATGACTGAAAATAGTCAGAATGAAGAATTAGAAGAGGAGACTGAGGTTAGACGCAGCAAGCGAGAAATGACAGAAAAATCTTATGGTCCTGATTTTCTGACCTATATGCTAGAAAGTGAACCTCAAAGTTATCAAGAAGCAGTGAATTCTTTGGAAGGACCTCAATGGAAAGAAGTCATTGAAAGTGAAATAGATTCCATACTGCAAAATCATACATGGGAACTAGTGGATCTTCCTCTAGGAAGCAAACCACTAGGTTACAAATGAATTTTTAAAAGGAAAATGAAAGCAGATGGAACTATCGAGAAGTATAAGGCCGGATTAGTAATTAAAGGTTATAAACAAAGGGAAGGCCTTGATTACTTTGATACGTATTCTCTTCTCCAGTGACGAGAATAACATCTATTAGGATGATACTTACGATTGCCGATTTGTGAAATCTTGAAGTACATCAAATAGATGTTAAAACTGTCTTTCTAAATGTAGATTTAGAAGAAGAAATTTACATGGAACAACTTGAGGAGTTTTCGTTACTAGGACAGGAAAAGAAAGTCTGTAAACTGGTAAAGTTACTAGATGGCTTGAAACAAATACCAAAACAATGGCATGAAAAATTTGACAATGTCATGATTGAGAGTGGATTTAAAATCAAGGAATGCGACAAATGTTTTTACGTCAAAGACACTAAAGATGGATATGTCATCTTATGTCTTTATGTTGACGACATGCTTATTGTTGGTAGTGACAATAAGATGATTGAATCCACTAAAAATATGTTAAACTCAAGATTTGACATGAAAGATATGGGTTTAGCTGATGTTATACTTTGAGTGAAAATCTCATACAAAACATTGCACACTAGTTATTACGTGTGTGCATTACAAAAAACATTCAAAGTACTAATGTGGATTAAGCTTTCCAAATACATATTTGTTGATACATACTAACGCCATAAGTCAAGTACAGTCTAAGGTAGTGGAGGCGAATCACGACCAAGCTTGTCAAACACCAAAACACGCATGTATGCGGTACTCGTCACATTCATAAATACCTTAGCCAAACCATCGTCGAATCGAAAAGCTTTCATGACTTGCATGATGTCGTCCATGTTTAGGTTCATGGCTTCTAGCTTCTCTAGAATCAACTGCCAGTTGACATGATTCAGTGTATCTAGCATAGTTTGCATTTCCATAGCTTGTTCAATTTTTGTAGATGATTCGACAATCTTCGAAAGGGCGATAATACTCTCATCTACAGGTTGTGTATGTCGACGCTTGACTTTGTTGGTCCCTTCTTCGGCGGTACACTTACGACCAAGAACTGGGCTAGGATCCATCTCCATATTTTCCATATCTACCTCATTCACACTTTCGTCAGTTACTAAATAAAATATTTAAGAACTTGTCAAAAGTTTATACATGAATACAATGAATGGATCGTACTAAAAGATATATTACATACCATTCACTGGGGAAAAATGGTCGAAGCCAGACACTGCGCGATCTCAGTGGCACCATCATTGCCGAAGATAGTCTCCATCTCATCATATCTTGGACAACATTTGGTCCTCTACTTCCCAAATTCTGGCTTTCCCTGCAAAATAACCTTGTGTGTGTGTGTGTGTGTGTATTAGAATCAATGTCGAAAACACATATAAACTGCCATACCTTAATAAAATCATCCCAAGCAATGACATTGGCTACAATGCGTCCAGTTTAAGGATCCAACTCGAAACCATTCATACTTAACAACTGGCAAACTTCAGCATGCTCTTTTTTAAGAGTCTTTAACCTTGCCCTTACATTCTTTTCCGAGACCATGACCCAGCATCCATTGACAACCCTCTCAATTGCCTTAGACATTTGAAACGAAGTAAGGCCATTGTCACTTCGTTTGTGCCTAACCAACACTTGTTCAACAAGTGAAGTGATCATATAACCATCCATTTCATCACTCCAACATATGTGACGAGTCTTAGCATTAGGATCCACTTGAAATGTACCGAAATCAATGTCATTCCCGTTTGAAGGGGTGTTCGGTCTGTCTACTCGAAAAGGGCCAAGAGAGTTTCTTAAATTTTGTGCCATCAACGCAATCACCTGAAAGCAGAAAAAGGTCAATAATTTAAATAAGAAACAAAATGAAATCAAGAAATCTATTATCCATTTAAAACACTCAATGTATGCAGCATCTAGAATATGATCAGCCAACACCAAGGTATCCTGTATCCGACTTCAAATTAATGTTGCTCGTGATTTATTGGTAAGAGCTGGGTTGTTCCCTCTTTCAATTCAAATTTTGATTTATTTATGAGTGTGAATTCAAACTTCTTGCAATTTGCACTAGTGAATGATAGATAGTCTTGAAGAACAAAATCATAATATTTCATTGTTGTTTCAGTCATTACAATAGCATCAACAACAGAACAAGCATAGAAGACAATGTTATAAGAAAGCAAGTGTAGAAGAGACATTAGAAAGAGACAACAACACTAGTAAGGACAATCCTCCTATTATAGGGAAACACGAATAATTGAATACAACATAGCATATTCAATCGAAATCAATTTCCGCATCATGACTTGGATGGTAAGCGGACCACATGTCATCAGTCATTGTATCCCTATTACTACACCATTCAGTTTCTACAGTAAAAGATATAGGAGCATTTGGTGTGTCATCGTCGGGTGCATCAACATGTCCAAGGTTAACCTCATCATCACTACTGCAATAGTCCTCATCACAAAGATCCTCTGCGTTATAAATCCTTAAAAAGTTGTGAATGACACAACAAGCAAGGACGAATCTTTTTTTCAAAAAACCAATAATCTTCTCCACAACATTTCGGAGACATGAATGTCGAAAATTAAACAGCTCTTTCTTACTTTCAAGTCGATGTCTCTCAATATCTCTACGATGGTACCGAGTCCGACGGTAAGGTGCAAGAAATCCCGGAACCAATGGAAATTCGGCATCGACAAGATAATAATTACCTATTCCACACATGATTGTTAAGTTGTTATTTATCGAAAGAAATGAAAGATAAGTTATCGAACAAAATGTAGATCTTACCAACAGGAATTGTTAGCCTATGACCTTCTCGTAAAGTTGCACTCCTTAACAACCAACCGTCGTGGGTAGATCCCTCCCAACCGGCAAGCACATACGTAAACTTCATATCAAATGTGCAAGCGACCAAAACATTCTCAATTATCATTTGCTTCCTATTGTGATACCTTGTTGGCTCCTCTATGGAGACATTTGCAGGAATGTGAGTACCATCAATTGCCCCCACAGACTCCTGATATGAAAACTAAAAAGTTTGGTTACAAAAGGAATACTGGTAGTGAAGGAAAATTAAAGGAAGTTAAACATTACCACCCGACCTGAAAATATTGGAACCATGGCTTCACTTTATCCTTCTCATATGGTGAGTTATGAATAGTGGCATTGTTCACAACGTCTCTGTACAATCCAAGGCAAGCCTGTAAAATTCTATGAAAATAGTAACTCACTATTTGACCAGACCTGAAGAATGTAAAACTTCCAGTTTGATTACGGTGGTCATGTCCAACAGTGTTGAGAAATATAGCCATTTGTTCCTCTACTTTGACAGATCTATTGTCAACCAAGCCATACGTTCGTAAACGAGCACATAATTTTTGAAACGGAGCTATCTTCAACCTCAGTAGATCATGACAAATTCTTTCACTCATACCAAACATCCGTATAAGTGTCATTTCTCTTTCGGAATCCAGTTTCTATGTGGGGTTCTAGGGAGTTGCCGATTACGACGCCTGACGGTATTATATATTACAATTTCTTGCATGACCATTGTCCAAAATAGTCCTAATTGTTGTCTTTGGCGACGACGTTGGTTCCTTGTGATAACCATGGTGCTTTAGAACATCTAAAAAGTGTTAATATGATGTAAATTATGGTTGACAATGAACAAGAAATGAAAACATATATGTTAACACGAATAGAGCTAAAAAGGAGGGGAGGATTTCAACACGAATTTGTTGAGGAGTGTCAATAAGACAATAAAAAATCAATATAATGAAAAGACGATGTCATGATTATCTAGTGTAAGAATGTCCAAAGTGATTGTAATAAAGATAAATGAAAGAGAAACTTCCTCAAAAGCAAAATGTTAATATATCGTTACTAAAACTATAAAGACCCAAAAACTGATGACAAACAGAGAGGATCAGAACCCCAGAAAAAACACTCTAACCATCATCTGAATGCTTGGAAGCAAAGCTGAAGAACAATACTAGGAATCCCAGAATAGCAATTATTTTCAAATAATTAGCCATAATCCCAACTTAAAATTGGCTCACACAACCCTCACAACCATCAAGAAACCAGCTTTTGTCCAGTCCACAAAAAGATAAGTTGATACAAAGGCCTTCTATGGAAATACTGTTAAAAGAGTTTTGACTATGAGAGCATTTAGTCTTGGATTTACATAACTGATAAAAGAGATTGGAAAAGAAGGATATAATTGATCCAGACATACACATAATAAACTTCTTCTTGCACTCTTTGACGAGGAAATAATATACAGACAATAGTAATTTACAAATAGAAATTCCACCGCTCATGACTAGATAAACTTTTTCTTTCCCTCTTCAATGCAATCAAGAAAATTCAACAAATCATAAAACATAAAATCAGAAAAACGGTTGGAATTAATAAATGAATTAAAAATTTCAAGAACGTATATTCTTAACCAAACAATTGACTTCCTCCAATCCCAACATTTTGCTACACAAATCCTTATTTTATAATTCAAATTTGTATAAGCTTTACACATATACACACACACGCGAGTAAATACTGGGTAGGCGGTAAAGAAGTAGAAGAATCTTCCCTTTATTTTCAGCCAAAAAATTTCATATAAATATTGTTAAAAAACATCATCAGTAAACACCAGGAAATCAGAAATCTTGAACTCCATAACAAAAAATAACGCATATACATACCGAATTCGAGATTTCGAAGGGGAAAATAAAGAGAGGTAGAGAGATGAGATCAGAATCAAAGAGTGTGCACTATTGGTATGGATTATGTGGAGATTTTTTGGGTTGACATCATCGGTATTCCACAAGTGCGGCAGTTCTTTGTGAGAAATGGGATGCGGGAGTGGTGTGAGAAGAAAGAGAAAGGGAAATAGGGTTAGGCGTGTAAAGGTCGCTTTCCTTTCAATTGTTAGGAAGATGAAAAATCAGCTAAACCATGGGAATTTGATATTCTAGCTTTTCGTGGAATTGAGGGTCACGTGAGGAAAAGTGAGAAAAAGAGTTGTTAGGAAAATTAAACCTATCAAACAGCCTAAAACTTGGAAAATGGTGGTAAATTTTCCCTTTTCCACAGAAAATACGGCTTATCAAACGAGGCCTAAATTCAATTTTTTAAGTATTAATAAAAATTAATATTATGTGTTCTAAAAAATAATTAATGTAGTATTGAGTATTTATTATTGCATGTTCATTTTTGTATAAGCATAAAATTTGATGGTAATCCTGTTACTTATTATACTAGCCACTATCGTGTGCGTTGCACGAATTTTGTATTTATATTATTTTTATTAGCGTGTGAATTTTATTTTTTAGAAAAGTTTTTGAAACAATATCTAAAAATGTTCCACAGTAAAATAAAATAACTTCAAATTTTTTTTACCATTGCAACAGTAAAAAAATATGTTTGTATATCTCATGCTTGAATAAGAAATATACGAGGTTATACAAACTATTTTGTTTATATTCTTTGATAGTGTTTATATGATTGAGTTGAATGTGAAAATTATATTTCTAAATTTTGTATAATTCAATAAAAATTGAAGATTGAGCACAAAGTTATAAATCGACTTGCATATTCATATGCGTTTATATTTTGTCCTTCGTATATTTTAATATTTATTTTATACTTATATTGAAAAAATAAAAATCTGAAATTTTTTTTCTACAGTATGCGTTGCTGCTTTGTTATAAATGTATAAAAATTATTTAATATTGAATTCTTATTACTAAATGTTGTTTCTTTTTTTATAATTGTATTTTTGTGAATTAAAAAAAATAAAGAAGGGTGGTTATGAAATTGTTAATTTTTAAATGTGTTTTTTGTTGAAGATAAAAATGATTTTTTATGCTATTTATAAAAAAAATTACTTTAATTTTATTAGCGTAGTAATAAGAATATTTATTATTATTATTTAAAAAAACACCACACAATAAATTCATACTGTGACTGATTTCCCATTAGAAGAATAATGACAATTTTTCCCAGGTTTTATTTTTTCATTTTTGTCTTCTTCCTAATCTTTTTTTAGAAGTTACTTTTTTTAAATTTTTTGTATTATATTGAAGTTAAATATTTCTTTGTTCGAAGAATAATTATTATTTTTTTTAGATTTTTGTAATTATATTTTTTTATTATATTTAATAAATATTTTTAAATAATAAAATAACAAACAAAACAAAATTAGATTGCAAGATTAAATTAAAAAAAAAAGTTCAAAACCAAGTGTGTGGAGTGTCTGGTGCATGTGCGGACACTCCGCACCAATTTGGGAGCGGACTCCGGACTGTCCACACCTCACCAATTTGGATGTGCAGATAATCTGCACACACTGTGTGGAGTGTCCGATGCATGTGCGGACACTCCAAACCAATTTGGGAGCGGACTCTAGACTGTCCGCACCGCACCGCACCAAATTAGATGTGCGAACAGTCCCCACACATTGTGCCGAGTGTCTAGTGCATGTGCGGACACTCCGTACCAATTTTTTGAGGTAGCAAAAGCAGCGCCTTAGAGTCTGCACAATGTGCGGATAGTCCGAACACATTGTGCGGAGTGTCCAGTGCATGTGCAGAGTTCATCAATTTGAACCAAAATCATCAAAATAAGTGCATGTTTGGCAAAGCTTAAATTATAATTTAAGTTGGTTAAACATACTTTTACCCGCACATTTTGTAAAATCGTAACTTATAATCACTTATAAGCACTCCCAAGCATGCTTTTAGTCGACTTTCTATGTGCATATATTAGATTGTAGCATGTTTTGTATTCATAAATCAGAAAGGACATAAAAAGCATTATTGTTAGAAATACACAACTGCAATTTTCACTTAAAAAATCAAGAAACTCAATCAATGGGAATAAATTTTGAATCTTCAAGAAGATAGTAGTGAATAGTTTTGAATATCCAAAAAAAAATCTCTCTGAATAGTTCGCAAAGATTAATTGATCTCTCCGAACTGTGCGGAGAGAACACTCTCCCCTCCACACTTCGCACAATGCGAAGAAATGGCATGGTGCCATCTCTCTGCACTGTTCGGAGATTTTTTTATTTTTTTTGGAAAAAAAAAGCCATTAATATATAGCATTTGGGTCTAGGAACTGAAAATGAAAAACTACAATAAATACAAGCGCAAAAAAAGAAAGAAAAAAAATCTGAAAAATGGAGTTGTAAGTAAAAAAAAAGCATTCTATATTAATAAACTAACATAATTATATATATAAAAAATGACCAAATTTAGTTTATTACAAACACTCTCAAACAACTACTAAAAAATATCTCTCCGAATTGCTGAACTCCGCACAGTGCAGAGAGACACCATCTCTCCGCACTGTTCGGAGATTTTTTTCCGACAAAATCTTAATACATATTGTTTACCAAAACTGAGATCAAAGCTAAAACAAATATATGCACCAAAAATATAAATGAGGTGAAAAATTAAAACAAATACAAGCACAAAATACATATAGCATAAGCACTACTAAATATAAACCTATTAAACTGAAGGTCATTAAACGTTGATCAAAATGAAGTGCAGAATGAGGTTGCACTTCATGCATCAGATTTTTCAGTTGAGGATTTTCGTGCATTCTCTTTCTTTCGTAAGCTCGCCTATTCTTAACCAATTACCAACATTTTTTTTCCAGAAATAATAGAGTTATGTGGCAATAAGATGAAGACTATATGTAGAATTTTTGCATTGTTTGGACTTTTATTTCCTCCATCAAACATGCACCAAAGAAAATCAACGTAGGTATCTAACGTTGTCTTCCCATAACCGTTTTGGCCGATAGCAAGCACAAAAAAAAAAGAGAATGATATTAGCCACGCAAATAGATCTCACATAGCTCTTTTGGAAGATCTACAACAACTAATTTAATAGAACAAGGGCCGAAAATTTTGGGAATAAAGAGTTTGGAAAGGCTGAAGAGAAATGTTGCATGTCAAAATGGAGATGTGGTCTTATCAGTGTTTCACGTGAAGATCACAAAATGCAAAAGCAAAAAAAATAAAATAAAAATGACATCATCTACAGTAAAATGGGATTAGTGTACTGTTGTATGAACAGTACCAACCCCTTCAGCTTTTTATGAGAAGTTAGATATAATATAAATATATAAAGAAAAGAAATTTTTTTTTTTTTTATCTTGGTACGTTTAGATGAATAATTTTTATTCCTCCATTTGTATAAATCCCATTCAAAAGAAATCACTTCGATATCTATTTTGAATGTAACTTTGGTTTCTAATTTAAAATAAATACTATGGATTAATATGACGAGCATGATTAATATGTAATTTTTCGTGTCTAAATACGTTTAGATAATATATTTTTTTTGTGTTTCTGTTTTAGGTAAAAAAGTTTATGGTATAGAGAAAATGAGTAATTTTTTTTTATTTGAAAATTATTTTTGTACCTTTAGTTTACTTATACATAAACGTTTTAAATTTAATCAATGAACATCTTTTAATTTGATTTTTCTTCGTGTCTATTTGTACTACAAAATTGATCGATGTCACCATAACAGTTGAAAATAAGGGTCCAATTGAAGTTTAGCATAAACAAATCATTACATTCAATTTATTCAAAACTTTCACTCTATATGCGTAATTTTCATAAAACTTATATATATGGGTAAAGAAAACAATAACAGTAAGAAAAAGATCAAATTGAAAAAAGAAATGTTTATTGATAATTGAAGGATTACAAAATTGAAATACAAATTTGTAGAGAACAAACTTCTATTGCCGAATTCGCTCTCCTTGAAATGAAGAAAATCCTTCCTTATCTGGACTTCAAACAATTCTTCATTTTGCTTGAATCTTGAAAAGCATTGTCTTCTTTTCTTTTTTTGAATAATCGATCCATCTTTTGAGTAGTGGGGAACAACATCTTGAAATTTTCTTCACTTTTGACAGCTTTTGACCATCTTTATAAAAGTAGAAATTTTACTTTAATAAAGATAATCTTATCATACATATCTTGAAAAGAATATCTTTTGATTTAGTAACCCAGTAATTTCTGAAGTCTTCAAGAAAAGTGGGTTCTTGTAGTTATTTGATTCTTACAACCTTCTCATGTGCAAAAAAATCTTCATAACCTAAATCAATTAGGTCATCACCGTTATCTGTCTCTTGAGAATTTTGAGATTCTTGATCTGAGTTTTAAGTACTTGATTTTTTAGATCCATTTTTAGAAATCTGTTCATAAATTTCTAATAATTCTTTCGGATCTTTACATTTTGATAACATTAAAATGATCCTTTGTTTTTCAGTCAGAAAGTTTGCTTGATCATTTTATTCCTTCTTTGAGAATTTTAGAACTCCTAAATTTCTTTGTTCTTGAATCCATGATTGAACTGCTTCAGGACAACAATTCGTCTCCTTGAATTTAGACTACCATTTGATTTTGAATCTTCTGGTAATCTTTTGAATAAAGAATTCATCATTTTGATTTTGAAGCAGAAAGAAATCCCAGTAAAAGATCCAGGATACTTTCATATTGAAGGCAAATTGAAACAAAACATTTTCATGAGGCTTCAAAAATGGTTTTGCCTCTCTTTTGAAGTATTCATATCCTTGAAGAGTAAGACTAGGTAAGTCCATGATACACAAACTAACTTTGAAACCACTTTAGAAAATGAGGATGACAATTTTGATTAAAAAGAATGAACCATGAATGAGTAACAGGTCTAGAAAAAAGACTCTGTATCAAGCATTCAAGTAATCAAAATAATTGAAAAATTCAAGAGTTGAAAAACTTGTTGAAGAGAGCTTGAGCCTCTTTTCTTCCCAAGGGTCTTATCCCCAGTTTTCGTAAGACAATACTCTAAGGATACTGATTTTTGAATATATTGTAACTTCTTTATTTTGAGGATCTGGAGTATGAGAAATTATTGCTGATCCAGTCTTCAAAAGGATAATTTCATAATATTCTCGAAATTTTTTGACATTTGAAGGCATGAACTAGAAATTTTTTGGAAGAATGTTTGGAAGACAGTCTTCCAGGTTTGAGTATCTATTGAGCCAAAATGTTTCCATATCAAGGTAATTTTCAAATATACTTTTGGTAAAATTTTGAGGTGGATTGATTTGAGGAAGTTTTCCAGAAATTTGAACGGCTTTTTTGTAATTTAAAGGGGTAGATTTTTCTTTAAGCTTATTTTGGTCAAGTTTTTTGATAAGGGTAGAAAGGGTATTTGAAGAGGATGAAGCTTCTTGAGCTTCTTTTTCGGAATGATCTT
Organism: Olea europaea var. sylvestris; assembly: GCF_002742605.1. Taxonomy (NCBI): domain Eukaryota; kingdom Viridiplantae; phylum Streptophyta; class Magnoliopsida; order Lamiales; family Oleaceae; genus Olea; species Olea europaea. The sequence goes on along the minus strand of NC_036242.1, from coordinate 946,256 downwards.
TTAAGAGATCATTGATTGAGAAAAATTGAGTAGAATTTTTATTTCTACTTTGCTTCTTTTGAAATGGATTTTGATCTTCTTCTTAAACTTGCTTCGCCCAACTCATTTTCACTCTTTTTATAAATGAACTCTCTTGTGAAGAAGTTTGCTAAGAAGTTTGATTTTCATTGTATATAAAGAAATTCAAAATCAAAACAGGACAAAATAGTCTGTCATCTTGCAAAGATTTGTTTGGAAACAAGATTTTTCACATCTTTTTGTAAAGCATCTTTTGAGGCTTTGCAATCAGTTTTCAAAATAAATATTTTGTTGATAAGATCGTCTTGAAATTTTAAAATGCACAGTACAATTGAAAGGATTTCTTTTTTGATAGTGGAGTAATTTTGTTGAGGGTCGGTCCACACACCACTGTGGTATCTAAGTAACTGTTCATAAGATGACTCAAGTAGGATTTGCTTTAACACACCACCATACCCAATATCTGAGACATCTGTCTCAATAATAATTGAAGTTGTGAGGTCAAGGATTGAAAGACAAAATATTTTTGATTGTTTTTTTTGACCTTTTGAACTGCAACTGTGCTCGTGACTCCATGGGTCAGGATTGTTTTGTAATCTTTTGAATAATGGGGCACAGATTTGACGTATACTTTTGACAAGATCAGCCACATAATTGACACAACCTAAAAAACGTTACAAACTTGTTTTATCTATAATTTCATTTGAAAATTTGTCAATGAAATCAAGACTTCTTCGAGTAGGAGTTAAAGTACCAAAATGAATAAAATGTCCAAGAAAACCAATTTTTATTTGAAATAAGACACTTTTTTTAGCAGAAACAGCTAAACCATTTTTCTTAGTAATATGAATAAATGTATGTATATGCTTGAAATGTTGTTCTATACTTTCAGAAAATATAAGAACATCATCAATATAAACAATAATAAAATTTGAATAAGGATTAAAAATATCATTCATAATTTTTTGAAATTTAGAGGGAGCATTTTTTAGACCGAATGGCAGAACATTCCATTTGTATTGTTCGAAAGGAACATTAAAGGTAGTTTTATATCTGTCTTCTTCTTTAATTTGAATTTACCAGAAACCTGACTTCATATCGAATTTTGAAAAGATGACCGTTTTACAAAGACGATTCAAAAGATTTTTCTTTTGAGGAATAGGATATCTAATCCATTGAAGAGAAGTATTAAGAAGTTTATAATTGATCACCAAATGAAAAACTCCTCTTTCAATTTCAGCAAAATTATTGACATAGAATGCTGAACAACTCCATGGAGATTTACTTGGTCGGATCAAACATTTCTCAAGTAAATCATCAATTTCTTTGATGCAGAAATCAAGTACTTTTTTGTTCATTTGAATAGGACGAGATTTTATAGAAATATTTGATTCATGAAAATCAGAATTGTAAGGAAGAGAAACAACATGTTTCTTCCTATCTCAGAAGGCATTTGGAATTGTTGAACAAATTTCTTTTTCAATTCCATTTTGAAGTTCTGAAATTTTTTCTTGAAAAGAATATTCTTGCAATCTTTTCTCTATTTTTTGAAACTGAATTTCTTCTTTAAGAAATTGAATATGGTTACGTTTTAAATTAATATTGTTAATAATTTTTGAAATTGCAGCTTCTTTTAAAGAATTGATATCTTTATAAGAAAGAGGATTTGTAAATTAAAAAAATATTTTTTGACAAAAAACTTTTGTAGTTAATCCTTTATAATCGACTTTAAAATGATAAATTTGAACAAAAAAAGGAGTACCAAAAATAACTTCTTGATCTAAATCTTTTACAAGATAGAAAATATTTTTGAAACAAATATTTGAATTACAAATGTGAGTTTTTGAAATTTTATAATTTATATTAAGCTTTTTCCCACTAACACCATAAAGACGCTCAATAGTTTTTTCAAAATATTTTATAGGAATCAAGCCTTCTTTGATACAATTTTGATCTACTCCTTAATCAATAAGAACCCGTGTTGTAAATTTGCATTTTTTATTTACAACAATGGTCATATTGCAGTACCATTTTTGAAGTTGAATTCGATTAATAACATTAACATTTTCTTCTTCAGATTTAAGAATTTTGAAATCAGAATCTAATGAGCAATCAAATGAAGATTTTGAAGATCGTTTAGAAGAAACTTTCGATTTTCCTTTGAATTTTGAATAAAATTCATCATTTAAATCTTTTGCTTTCATATAAACGACTGTCATGTGAATTTCTTTAACTTGATTTTCAAGATATGAGATTTGAGTTTTCATACTTTTATTTTCTTCTTGAAAAATCAGGAATGGAAGGTTTAAAACCTTTTGAAAATTCTTTTTGAGCTCATTGAAGAATGTGATTGATATTGATATCATCAAAATCTTGTTTTGAAGTAAAGGTAAAAGGGAGGAGAATTTTTTCTTGAGATTAGGATTATCAATCCTGTCAATAATATCTTGAATAATCTCTTCTTCTCGAGATAAAATATTTATAGTTTTACAACCATAAATTTCTTTATCTGAGTTTGAAGAAGTATCAGAAGAATGAAGAGAAGGTTCATAATCAGAATCTTCTTGATTAAGAAAAATTTGTTCTAATTTTGAGTTAGACTCATTATCAGAACTTGATTCAATTATCAGAACTTAATTCAATAAGATTGAAAAGTTGGGTTTTAGTATCTTCATCAATTTGAAGACTATTAATTTTCTTTTTAAGTGGACATTTATTGGAATAATGACCAGTTTTATTGCATTTCCAGCAAGTGATACTTGAAGAATTTTTTGAAATTTTCTTCTTTGAAAAAGGGTTTCTTTTTGAAAATATTCTTTTATTAGAAAATTCTTCTGAATAATTTTTGGAATATTTTCTTTTACAAAATTTCCTATTTCCATAATTTTTTTTGGATTTTGAAGAAGGAAGAATGATTTTTTCAAAACTATATTATTCACAGAAAGATCCAAGTTTTTTTCGACTTTCAAACTTTTCTATTTTCAATTTGGCTTTGAGTTTTAAATCATTGCACAAATTTAAAGTTTCTTTATTGATATAACTGATAATTTCACCATAATTACTGTTTGAAAGTTATCAAATTCTTAAAAAATAGAATTTTTGACTCTTTCTGTAAAGAGTTTTGGAGGTCCTGAAATAAATTTTTCTTTCCAAAAAGATTATTAACAATCTTATCTAATCATGATATGAGATAAAGGCATATCTTTGTACCATCGAAAATCTTGTAGTTTTGGACATCTTAAATTTATTAAAATGTCATTTTGCATTTGAACAATATTTTTAGGAGTACCAATAAAATGTTTGATAATAGTTAAACCAAAAACGGTAAAACTATCACTAACTTCATTTCCATTTTCATCATGAATAATGTTATAACTTTCATCACGTTTGACAGCAGAAAAGATAATATCCTTCTCTGTATGAGAAAGATAATTATCCCACCATTGACCAAGCTGTCCAGTGAATTCAAGAACAATATTATTAGTAGCATCTCTTCTTTATGTGCCTTTTGCAAGATAAATTTTGTAAAACATGATCATTTGTCCCATAAAATTGATGATTTGATATTCGGTAAGTCCAGCGAGATTCCATTCGACATTGGAATTACCATCATAAGTTCTTTGATGATTAGCTTTTTCTTCAAAAAGCTAGTCTGGGAACGAAGGACGAGGATAAAATGTTGGAATATTTTGATAATCGGATTTTCTCAATTTATTAATTGAATCAAATTTTTCGTTAATAAATTGAGCTTCAATCTCATCAATGGTATTGATGTTTTTGGAAACATGAAATTTTTTTAATTGAGTGGCAAGTTCAGAAAGAATTTCACTTTCAGTTTGAAGAGTAGAAAAATTTCCAAATTGAGGAATAATATCGTTACTTTTGAAAATTGAAGAGGATGAGGACGATGCTTTTGATAAATTCTTATCTTCACTATTACTTTCTTAAGACTCTTTAGAAGAATCTTTTTGAGAAGTAATATTCTCAGATTTAGAATTTGATTCGATGCGATTGAGCTGAGAACACATAGATTGAAGAACAACATTAGTATAATTGTTCTGAGATTGAATATTTTTTATATCCTTAGCAACAATCTGAGATTCATTAAATCATTCCTTAAGAATCATTTTGAGTGGAGATGCAAGGATTTCGGTCTTTCCATGAGGAATAACTATTTCTTGCAAAGGAGGATGAGTTGATTGAAAAGTATTTCCTTCTGGAGTTTTCCAAGTATTGACACGAGTCAAGTAAAATTTTTGTTTTTTCTGGTCTTTTACCAAAAACGTTGAATTGAATCCAATTATAGAAACTTAAATCAGTAAAAGATTTAAAATAATCTTTCCAATAAGATTCCTTTTGTTTTGAAGAAAAACTTTCTCAAAAAAGTCTTCTAAAATTTTGGACACAAATTTCTTGGTCATATTTGAATTCTTTCTTTTTATCAATTTCGGAAGATATAACATTACATTGATTATCAAGATTGGAGGGATGAACCGTATCTAAAAAAGTTGGTGATTTTGGTTGATCATTATCTTTTTCATATTTATTTTGATAATGAGGTTTTGAAATAATAGGAGTAAAATCTACTCCTTTAAATGAAGATTGAAAAGATGGTCTAGGTTTCTCTTCAGACCTAGTAGAAAAAGATTAATCAGAATAAGATCTTTGAATTTTGAGGATGAACCTTTGAATAAAATCTTCGCTTTTCAATCTGGAAAAGTAAGAATTTGATTTAGAATTGTTCTAGTTTAAACAAGAACAGGTGCTTGAACATTATCAAAATTCCGTTTGAGTCCACGAGATTGAAGATTCCATGGAATTCTTTTTGAAATTTCAACATTTGAGTTAAAATGATTAACTTCAACTAAAAGACTTTCATCTCTTGGTGAAGAATGAAGAGTTCCAATATTGAGTTGAGTATTCATAAGCTTATAAAATACTCTGTATATTACCGCAAAAACATTTAAACGACTATCAAATTTAAGATTTTTAGTCTGAATATGAAGATTGAGAAAATTGAGAATTGCTCCATCAATAAGTTTAATTGAAAAGTTTGGATAACAATTTGAAAATACTTGACCACTTTCTAGAAGTGAAAGTATTGAATTTTCAAAATTGAGATGTCTCTGATCTCTAAGAGTAAGAAGAATTGGAACATCAAGACCAAGTCTAAAAAAGGGTTTGACTGCTATTTGAACTAATCCAACATGAAGATATTTAAATTTCTTCTTGTGGGATTCAATAGCTTCTTTAGTAAGTAAATTAATGAAAGAATTTGACTATTAATTGAAAGTGTTTGTTCAATAGTTTTGATAACATAATTTTGAGAAAAATCAAAATTTCCTATTTCATAGATGATATGTTTATCTATCTTTGGAATAGTCTAATTTTGAAGACGTTGTTCAATTTGAGCAATTTGAAGTTCATGAAAATTGAAATCATTTGATGCAGATGTATGATCAATTTCTTTTTTTGTTTGAAATACATTTGTTCTATTTTCATTTGATTGATTTTCTTTTCTAGTTCTAGATCTCGATCTCCTTAACCTATTTGTTACTGAAGATATAATTGAATTTAATGAAATTATAAAAATTTATCACAATAAAAACAGTTAAATAAGGTATACTGATTCTTACCAAACCTACAAACGGGACCACCCAAACACGCCTACTCCGACTAACAACGGGTTGACGATCGTCTATTCAATAGATATCCTGGAATCGAATAATTTCTTTTAGCGTTAAGAATTGCCTTACTTTAAAAATATTATGCATATAGTTCATTTTACATATAAGAATTGAAATGCACGTACTTACTATTGGCCTAAAACTAAATTAAAAGGGAGAGAGAGGTCAAAATTCGCACTCATATTTTTCAACCCTTATAAGCGGGTGAAAAATGAACTCCATAGTAGGCCCTAAAAGAAATAGTTAGAAAAACACTACACAAGGCTTTCTCCTTCCCCAAACCCCTTTGCACATCCGAAATTCAGCTGAAACCCTCGACAGCCAATTAACCCATGAAAAACACAGAAATTACGCTTCTACCTCTTCCTCATCGTTCTTCCTTCTGAATTCACTTCCAATCCAGAGGCCCCTTTTTGTTTATTAGGATATCAAACTAAAGATGTCACTGCCTCCCGTAGAGTGTATATACTTAACTGAAGACTCCATCAAAGAATTGAAAAATGCAAACTCGAATTTCAAATTTCCGTCACCTGCCCCGGTTCTTCGATTTCTCTACGAACTCTGCTGGACAGTGGTACTGATTAATTTGTATTTTTTCTTATACGGGTATCATTTATTGTTAGCCGACGCTTATTTTTCTGGGTTTTAATTGTATTATATGTTTTTTTATATTTAGACAATTTTGGCATACAGCTATTTATCTTTCCATTTTTTTTTATTTTGTTTTTGTTTTTGCGCTTCTACAGTGTTTTGGCTAATCTGTTAATTTGTTTTTTGGAACTATTTAATTTATACCTTTGTATATGTTTTTATATGGGAAACATTTTTTATTAGTTGATGATTATTTTCTGGTTTTTGAAATTTGTGTTTTGTAATTAGATTAATTTAGCATTAGTCTTTACTCACTAGGCTCTGTCTTTTTATTTTTGGAAATTTCTAGTATTTTAGGCCATTTAATAATTTAGGAGGTTCTTTTGGGTGGTAGGTCCGAGGAGACTTGCCATTTCAGAAGTGTAAAGTGGCGTTGGAGGCAGTGGAGTTCGCAGACTGTGGTCCGGATGGAGATGTTGGATCGAATTTTGCTGATGTTGTTACTCAAATGGCTCAAGACGTGAGTTTTCTATGCATTTATTGCACCGTATAATATTCACTTGGGTATTGTAAAGAATATGATAGAGGCTTCCAGTTGAATTTGCATTGGACTATCATAAAAAATTATTTTCCATATTGGTCGAATTACTCTCTGCATAATCATGCACTTCACTTTTCTAATTAAAATTTAGGTGAAGGGAGGAGTAAATGCAAAGATTTGGATATTTTTGTGTTTGAATAGTAAGATCATACGTTGAATCAAAAGTTAGGCTACTGTTAAACTGTTGTCTGATGATACCTTTTTTAATAATCTAAATCAATTTCATTGATACAAAAAGATGTAAGAGCATTTGATCTCCTCAGTATCAAATTATATCTATTCCTTCACTAGTTTATTACAGCTTTTCCATAAGTCAAATCACATAGCCATAGAATATAGCAAAACAACCTCAAGGGTAAAAAATATCTTGTGTCAAGTTCAGTGCAATTGACACTTCCCGTTTCTTAGTTTTGGGACTTCCCATTAGCCAGCTTCTCTGATTTTTGAACTGTCAAGTATAAGTTTTGCTATAGCTCTGTATTCTTCCTCCTTTCATCACTTTTGAGCCATAGATAATTGATTCTAGATGAAAAAGCAATCTTCACAATCCAACTCCAGATTTTGCTGCCATGACAATTGCGAATTAGCCAATCAAGTTCATGACTCCACTCTCTAATCTGTTTCCCAAGCTTACGGAATTACATAAATCACCGTCTTTACTCTTCCTATTAAATTAGCTTGCAAATAGTTGTGGACTTCAGTTTTCATTACATTGTGATTGAGTATCATGTTTATGTGCACCTAAATGGGTGCTTTTAACATAATTTGGTTTAGTAGGAAAATAAGTTTGATTGCTTGGGTACAAGTAAACATTGAAATTCACATACTGTGCTAGTCCTTGATGAATGCTAATACTTGTTTCTTTACATATCGCAGCTTACTATGCTTGGTGAACATCGCTCTCGCCTTATCAAACTGGTCAGCATCAGTGTTGAACTTATTCTTATGCTAATACTGATATTTAAATGTCTGCTGCTAGTTTCATTCTTAAAACGTGATTTTTCTGGGAAATGCTTTGCTTTTAAACCAAACACCAAATCTTCTGCAATGTTAGTGCTGTTTTCAGTAGTGTTTCTTTGCTTATGTATTCTCTCAAGTCACAACTTATTTAATTAGAGAATCAATGATTGTTATAGTGGCAAAGCTTGGCTGATAGGTTAGGAAATTATGGATTGGAATGGTGGACCAATTACACTTGTGCGTAAAATACTAATTTTAGTTCTCTATCCATTTCCTCTTCAATTGCATTGTATACATTGGTTCTTTATCTAATTTTGGTTCAAGATGAAGTCCAGGCGGAGATTTGTTAATTTTCAAATGTAGAAGGTTGAATACCATTTGAAATGAAGAAGAAGATAGAACAGATAACTTTTGACAAATATAACTGCACCCCTTTACCCATGTGAAACAAAAGGAATAAGCCTTATATACTAGTTTGTCTTTTTGATCTTAGATATTCATATGCACACTCCATTTGGTTGTCTAAGATTACCGTTATTTGATTATGTGGCCTTCAGACTTCTGTTTCCATTAGATTCACATTGTTTGACCAACTAGTCCCTATTAATTTCAAAAGTCAGAAGAAACCAAGAATAGAAGAAAATTGTTAAATGAAAAGACAGTGATGGTATTGAATCTGATTTAACAGTACTTGCTAATTGCTATCATTTGGACTCGTATAATTTTCTCTTTTCTTTCTAGGCAAAATGGCTGGTGGAATCTGCACTAGTACCAGTGAGATTTTTTCAGGAGCGTTGTGAGGTGAATTTTGTTCCCTTGTTTAATTTATGTTTTTATATTAATGTAAAATTTATGATTAGAGAAGAATAGCAAATATTTTATTTCCCTCTTTACTTGTGAATGGTAGGAAGAATTTTTATGGGAGTCTGAAATGACTCAGATAAAGGCTGCAGATCTGAAGTCTAAAGAGGTACTTCTGCCCTGGAATTTTATTGTGACACTAGCACCATTCAGGCCATGAAATCACGTAACTCGTTAATTTTCCAAATATTACATGCATTTTCTTGTTTATGGTGGAAACTGCATTTCCATTTACTTTTACCTAAATTCCTCTGTAATTATTTCAGGTCAGAGTAAATACTCGTCTTCTTTATCAGCAAACAAAATTTAACTTGCTCCGAGAAGAAAGTGAAGGCTATGCTAAGCTGGTATTTCTTGTGCTCTTCTCTGTAATTGCTTTTCTTTGTGATATCCTTTCTATTTTGTCAATGTGCCAACGGTTTAGTTCTTTTATCGAGGATCATATTGTGAGTAGTTTGAGCATTTTCATACTGAGTTCTAGTTGCCTAGTGGAGTTCTGAAGGAATTTGATATTATGCACTTCAGTAGTTCTATTTTCTTAATCTTTTTGGTCTTAACAATTGGATAATGCCATGCTTTTTGGAGGTATTTTGATGGTGAGCAACATTTTGACAGATTTGAAGAAATATGCTCAGGATCATACTATCATCAAAATTGAATTTCCTGATATACTGAATCTTTCTTGCTCTGTGGCTTTTTCTTGTTTTGGTTTGTTGAGCTCTCTATTCTTCCATTTCCTTACTTGGTAAAATGGCATTTCATCATTGTTCTTTCTCATGATTTTGCTTACAGGCAACCGTTAGCATCTCTCTTAACCATTTTCATCATCTGATTCATATCCATACGTACACACTCTGCGTTTACCTAATCGGCCTTTATCCAATTGAAAAAGAAATCAGGTCTTCCTGTTTTGCAGCATGTGGTGCCTCAGATTTATAAGTTTTGTGTTCGACTTATACAAGTTGAATATCCCATTTTTGATTTCATTTTCAACTTTGAATCCATAAATCGTGGGGACATATGAACCTCATACACATCGCTTACAAATTTGCATATATTCATTGTAATGCCCTATAGGCTTCATCAATATCCTATCCTACATTTGAGAATCCTGACCATAGCAGTTCAAATTCTTGGTATTAAAAATCATTCACTTCAACAATATTTGTTAACAAGAATACATTCTAATTAATTTGCCTGTCATTAATTAATATCTGGGCCTCCATATCACATAATATAATTAATTTCTGTCTGCTTAGTTTCTATTTCTTTTCTCTGTTTGTGATGTCAAGGATTCTATTACGATGGATTTGCTTCAAGTAACAATACATAGTCAAAGAATGTTTTGACATCTTCATATCGTATATCCTAATTCACGATGTGCTACCTTTTCTTATTTTCTCATTTTGTGCTCAAGTGTAATATTTTCATATTTTGTAGGTTACACTACTCTGTCAGGTTCCTGAAGCATGTACTAA
>NC_036242.1:933394-935826 GCF_002742605.1 Olea europaea var. sylvestris | reverse complement strand
GAGATATATATATATATATATATATTTTTTTTTTTTTTTAAGCATTTCATTTCAGTTAATTAATTCCAACCAAAGTAAATTTTTAAGGGAAACTATTATGATCTGATAATTCTTTATGCCATTTCATGGTCCTACGTCTACTTCCCCTCTCTTTGGGGAAGTAGAGGTAGTTATCCCTACATTTTTTAATAGCACATGCACAAGTATGTGACCTAGAACAAAGCCTTGCAAGAAACCGTCTTTGATCTCACAGAAGTGTGTGTTTTTTTTCAGAAGAACTATCGCATAAATTTTAAGTGTCTTTTTTTAGTTCCAGAGAGTTGTCTTTCCAATTAGTACAGGAAATAGTGGTGTTTATTTGGGGCCAAAGAAGTGGTTGAATTTCTGAAGTGAGGAAAGGCATTTGAATTGAATTTCATGAGCTAAATTGGCTTAATTTCTAAATTAAGAAGTTGACTTGGGCAGGATAGCACATCACGGGGTTGCGGTTCATGAATTTATTTGACTATATTATCGGCCTGGATTCAGTCTTCAGTTTGGTTGTTACTGTATTGAGCTTGTGTCTAGCTAGTTAATTACTCATTCCTACAGCATCCCAGAAACACTGTTTGGGCAGGTTTCGGCCTGTTGCTTGGGATCTGGTTTTGCGATATTCTTTTTACCTTTGAGTTTGAATCCAGTCAAGGGAGGAGAATTGAGTCATTTCTCTCATTTTCTCTTCATGCAAAGTGTCTAAATATAAAAATGCGAGTAAAGGAGTTCTTTGGTTATGTAATTTCTTAGCATGGATGTTGTTAACCTGCTAGTTCAGTCACTTCCAGATGAATAAGAGCTCTCTCCCTCTCTTTTTCGATCGAACAAACCTTCAGTCAGAACTATTTCAATTTGTGGGGATTGGATGAGTGTCTCAAATGTATTTCCGAATGATAATAACTTAAAATCTGGTGTCTTTTCTGAGAGCATGGAGAGCTGTTTTGGTTGATTTCTTATTTTCATTTTACTTCTATGTATATCAGGGACCCCTTGTCCTCCATAGGTTTAGCTTTTATATTTCTTATTTTTCTGATGTGACTTCTACTTCTATCCAAATAATTGTTGTACAATGCAAGTTCATAACCTAGAGATATCTTTCCGTCTCATCATTAATCTGCTATTCTTTTTGGAGGCTTGGGCAGTTACAGTCTAACATGGGCGTTTTCATTGTTTATTTCTTATGCTTTTTCTTTCCTCTCATATGACTCCTGTCAAGTACTACTCATGGCATGACATATTTCTATCCGATGACATGGTATCTTTTTCAGATATGCACACTTACTTCCTAAGGATGAGGAAGCATTTGAGCATTACAACTCTTTCTCAGCCAAAAGACTTGATGAGGTAGTTCAACTTATTATATCTGGATGTGCTGGTTGCATTCATTAACCAAAGGCTCTGTAATATTTTATTTAGACGTTCTCTCTCTCTGTATTGGTTTAAGTGGTATCCAGTAAGCATGTACTTATTTTCCTATAGCTTACATGTGTGTCAATGTATTTCCTCGAGCTTTGGAATGTCATATCGACAAGAAGATTTACTTTTCCTATGTACCTGTGAATCTCTGATGTTTATATCTTTCCTGTTGTTCACGTCATCACGTGTGCCCATATATTTCTTTGAGCTTTGGATTCCATATATACAAGAAGATTGAGTTACTTTTCCTATGTACCCATCAATCTCCGATTTTCATATCTACTGTATTCACTTCTATCCGTGGTCCACTTACTCAATGACAAATAGATGTATTGACTGTTAAAGTTAACATTTGATCTTTTTTGGCCTTGGACAAACAGGCTAATAAGATTGGGAAAATTAATCTTGCGGCAACTGGAAAGGATCTCATGGATGATGAGAAACAAGGAGATGTAACTGTAGATCTTTTTGCTGCTTTAGACATGGAAAATGGGGCAGTTGCTGAAAGGTCCTCGGAGCTCGAAAATAATCAAACTTTGGGATTACTGATTGGTTTCCTTGCAGTAGATGATTGGTAATTCTGAAACTTGAAATTTGAATTGCAATTGTTTTAGGGTAATTAACTGTAGCTAGTCTCTCTGTGTGCATGTGGCTTGCTTGTGATGGTGCAAGATGTATTGCCAAGTTTGTTTCCTGCTCATGATCATGGTTGCTGGTCCTTGTGTTGTCTTTGTCTGCCATTTTAGTCTTAGCTGCTAATGTTCTCTTTGGGGCCTCATAAATGTGACCAATTTGTGATACGTTTTCCACTATGAAAACGATATTAAGAATTTGAAATGAACCTAGATAGCGTACTCTACTCAATTTCTTTTGTCTTTAGAAAACCCATGAATCTCTCTAATGGAAAATTGTGATGGAGATTTCGTTGAAGTCTTTCAAAAAAAAAAAAAAAAAAAAAAAAAAAAAAAAAAATAAATATAAAA
>NC_036242.1:891773-933376 GCF_002742605.1 Olea europaea var. sylvestris | reverse complement strand
GAAGTTTTTAAAAAAAAAAAAAAAAAAAAAAAAATATATATATATATATATATGAACACTTTACTGGCATATAAATAGAATGTAGCATAGTTTATTTTGATATGTTACATAATTACTAATTTTAGGTTAAAATTTTTTCCATTTAATTAGTTTGATATTGCGTTGACCTATCAGTTTGATTTGATTTCACAGGTGTCATGCTCGTCAGTTGTTGGACCGCCTTTCAACACTGAATCCAGTGGAACATATTCAAATTTGCAACGGTTTGTTTAGGTAAATGTTATAATATCTTGATAGCAAGGTCACATTAATCTGCCGATGACATATTGCATGTACATTTATTTATTTTTCTCTGGTTTGCTATTTAGCCCTCTCTTTCTTAGCTTCTTTTCTGCTTTTAAGTTCATTATCTGATACTTTTGTGATGAATGTTTAGGCTCATTGAAAAGTCAATTTCTCCGGCTTGTGAACTTGTTCGTCAAAACCAATTTTCAAATATTGATGTATTGCCTGGATCTGGCACTGACTTGATGGAGACAGGGAATTCATCCCACAGTAGATCTTTTATCAATCTTCCTAAAGAGCTTTTTGAAATGCTTGCTTCTGCTGGACCTTATCTTTATCGCGACACTTTGTTGCTGCAGAAGGTCTGTGTTCTAGTTTGGTACATCTTATTAGTCACTTTCTTGTACTTCTCATTAATTTTAATTTTTTACCTTGCCTCACAGGCATCCAAAGTGTTGAGAGCTTATTACCTTTGTGCACTCGAGCTTGTCAATAATGGTTATGTGGCATTTAGTTCTCATACTTTTGCTAATGGAAACGAAAATCCACGCCTCCACCTGAAGGATGCAAGGTTAAGAATTGAGGAAGCACTTGGAACATGTCTTCTTCCTTCATTACAGTTGATACCTGCAAATCCTGCTGTTGGACAGGAGATCTGGGAACTAATGAGTCTTCTACCCTATGAGGTTGAATTTCAACCACTTGTATTCTTTGTAATTGAGAATCAGTTAGGTTAAGCTGAGTTGTGGTCTCATAAGTTGCTTCATTAGGTGCGCTATCGTTTGTACGGTGAATGGGAGAAGGATGATGACCGTTTTCCAATGATTTTGGCTGCAAGACAAACGGCAAAGGTACCAATTTATTGTTTTAGGACTGTATCATTAATCATATATCATGCAATTTATATCTGTTGTTTTGCAGTTGGACACCAGGAGGATTCTAAAGCGCCTCGCAAAAGAAAATTTGAAGCAGCTTGGACGAATGGTTGCTAAATTAGCTCATGCCAATCCAATGACAGTGCTCCGGACAATTGTTCATCAGGTAATTTGTTTAGTTTGAATGTCGCATTGTCCATTTGATGCTAGACTTTTTGCTAAATGATGGATTTGAACTATACACGCAGATAGAGGCATACAGGGATATGATCACTCCTGTGGTGGATGCATTCAAGTATCTGACTCAGGTGTATCTTAGTTTTTATTTTCTGCTGTTATCTTGTCTCTCCTTTGCATACTTGCTTCTCTGTATTAGCAACTTAGCCCCCGTTTAGCCCGTATTAATTTCCATTCCATTTCATTTCATTTTTCTCTCTCCTATTTTCAAGCATATAATCTTCCATAAAGTAATATTACATGTTAACCGAAAACTTTTCCTTCCTTTTCAACCACTCATTTAAAAAAAAAAAAAACACTATTCCACCCATTTTCATTTCCACAAAATGGGGGCCAAACGGGGGGCTTAATATAGATAAAGGTTTTTGCCTTATATAAGATGTTATGTAGGGGAGTAGGATATCAATTTTTTATATTTTTTATATTTTTTTTGGGGTAATGCTTTTGGTGAAATTTGTTTATTCAGAAAAACATTAATTTTGCTGAAATAACCCCTATCCATTAGTTATGCCTTTGGTTTGCGTCTGCTTATGTATACAGGCACACACAAACATAAGAGATTCGCCTTGTTGTAAATGAAGTTATGGGTGTCCTCAAGTATGAAAGAGTTCACTGAATAAGGAAGAAGAATACTAAGAAAAAATATGCAGTTTGATTTGTCGCACACACACTCTTCTAGGAATTTTGCAACTTTATATTTCCTGACTGTTTTAACCTCTTCTGCTCGTTGATGGTTCTCCTGGAAAGGTCCTACAAGTTGCAGAAAAGAAAAAACGAAAAAAACTCATTTCAAAAACTTCTATTACAATCTACTAAAAAATCTAATTTTAATCCCTACTAAACACCCTCTTACTATAATTCACTGTGAAGTAACTTATGAATTGTGTAAGAAATAAGTCTCAATATGGATCTAATGTCCTTCTCTATTATTGTGTATTTTGCATCTTCATTTCTAACAAATGCCTATTGCAAACATTATCCCAACTTTAGTTACCATAAACATGCAAGTTCTACATTTACTGACTTCCTCTACCAGGTTTTTCATTTTAATACGATTTATTTACTGTTCAGCATTTCATGTTGTTTGGTAAATGATTTCTTTGGACCTTTTTAAATTGTTTGGTTTTTTACACTTGTAAAATTCTTGCATTCAACAGCTTGAGTATGATATTCTGGAGTATGTCGTGATTGAACGCTTGGCTCAAGGAGGACGCGAGAAGCTAAAAGATGATGGCCTTAATTTGTCAGATTGGCTTCAATCTTTGGCATCATTTTGGGGACACTTGTATGTAGCCTTTTCACCTTTATACTATTCTGGATTTGCTTTCTATGTTCAGATGTTACTGCGACATACAGCTCGTGCTTTGTTTTTTAATGCTTCCTTGCCAATACATAGGTGAAATGCAGAATTACTTAAAATGAATAACAATAATGGGTGACACAGAATTACTTTAGATGCTGTCAGCTTTTTCACTTGCCATATAAGTGGCCTAGACTTCAAATTCTTTACTTTATATATTTTTTCTTTTCATTTTTATCTTTTACTCTTACATTACTTGTTTCTCAATGGGACTGGGTAGTTGTTTGTGCTTTATTTAGTGTCTATATACAGAAAATTCTGGTCTTTCAAGTAGTGAATACATTACAGAATATAGTCTAAATTTATTTTAAATCAATCCATCCTATAAAAAATCTAGATCTCCATGGGACGCTTTACCCAATTTGCCAGGTTGCAGATTAATCTCTGATGAAGCTGGTGACTGGAGCTGGTGGTGTAGTGGACCTTGCACATTTTGGTTATTGGCTTTTTGATCGGATCTTCTGTACAGCCTTCTTATATTCTCTTGTATATTGGGTAGAAAAATTCAGATCAGTGTTAGATTGGAGAATGCTCATGTTGTTTGGTGATAGAGAAGCCATTCAGATGGCGCAGGGTGACTCCATTACATACTTCTTACCCTTTGAATTCCTTTTTTCTGTTTGAAGAGCAAGATCTCTTAGTTTAAGGATATTGAGATACTAGCATATTCGGATATTGGAAGGGTCTCTCAAGTCCATTTATTCATATTTCTGTAGAGATTGACGGCTACATCTTTGATTGGAAATTTAATATTGCTTTAACATGAGAAGATACCACTAGCAGTTAGCTCATGACATGATGAAATTTCATGACATCTTAGGTGGAGAAAAATAGATTACTGTGCTGGATCTGTCTCTGGTCTTTAAGGTGCTATAGGAGTCTCAAAAAAAAAATACCCCTTCATGTTACAAACATGCTTAAGTTGATGAGACGAAGAAAGCCTAATTTGTTGGAGGTATTACATTTGGGTATTGTGGAAAAGGTATTTTGCTATTTGGATGTTGTAAATATTGATGGCCATCTGTTGCATTGCTTATGGTTTGGATTTTCTTTTGTCCTCATATTTGCTACTCAATGAAACGAAGCTTGAGCTGAAGATCAGCTCTGCTGTGTATGTAATTGGTCAATAATGATTCTCTTTTTGAAGCTTCATTAAGACTTCGTGTTGCTTGTTTCTGTATGGAATGTATTGGGACTGTGGGGTAAATCTCAAGGAAGAGTTGGCTTGAACAATGATGCAGTCTTTTTGGGGATACTATGTAATTTGTCAACAGCGTTCTATTTTCGAGTCTCCCTTATGACTTGGTCCGCACTGAACAATATGGTATTGTGACTTAGCACGAAAGTTTACTTTTAAGTTGGACTCTTGACTACATCAAGAAGGCCATTGACATCTCAAGGAAGACTTGCGCTTGAATGAAAGATGCATCATTAAGCGATTGGGAACAATTTTATATTCAGATTTCTCTCAGGATACTATATCATTTGTCAGTAGTGTTACTTTTTTGGATCTGTCTTAAGACTCCGTCTTGCTTATTTCCTCACCTATTGGGATTCAGATTTTGCAGTTGTGTATGTTGTGTTGGCCTCTTGACTCCATCATGAACGTCATTGATAGTCTCGAGTAAGGCCTTGTACTTGATAAAAAATTCATATTTTATTAAGGATGGCCAAAAACAATTTGATACACAGTTTTCTCAGGGTGGCAATGTTGATATTATTACTGTGAGAAGAGGTTTATCAGTATGCAATGCTGTGACTGAGCACTACACTGAAGTTTTGTTGGCAAGACTTGTCTTGATGCAAGTTATTGGGAGAACGTGAACAGTTCTGTTGTTTCCTCTGGAATTGATACTTGGATTTTGGGAGATTTTTTTTGCAAGCCTTATCTATCAACGCATGCTCCAGTTTGCCATATCAGCTCAAACATAACCATGAGGTCTTTCATTAAGGCATGAGAAAAATTGAGTTAAATCCATCAATGCCAGCCAACTTTATACTTAGTGTCATCATAGCAATCCAATTTGATTTTATTTCACCATGGCCACTCTACTTATACTTCTGCGACCATGGGCACCCTACTTTATACTTAGTGTCACCATGGTCACTCAATTTGATTTTATTTTACCATCGTCACCAAATTTCATATAACATTTCACTATGGCGACACAACTTCTTTTAACGTTTTTCACTAATTTTGAAAAGGAGAAACGATAACCTTGCATTATATATATAAAATAAATTTAAAAAAAAAGTTTTTATTGTATTTTATTTTAAAAACATTTTTATTTTATGTTATCTTTTTAAGGAACCTTTTTTTATAGTAACTTTTTATTTTATTTTTTTAAGTTACTTTTTTTTTTTAAAAAAAAAATAAATTTTATTTTATTTTAAAAATAGTGTTAAATAAATTTTTATTTTGTTTTATTTTATTTTTCAGTAACGTTTTTAAAGAAGTTTTTATTATATTTATTTCTTAAAAATATTTTTTATTTTATTTTTTGTTTTTTAATTATTTTATATAAAATGCAAAGTTACAATTTAACCCTTTTAAAATTAGTGAAAATGGTGAAAAGAAGTTGGGGTAGCTATGGTGAAATGTATATGAAATTGGGCCATGATGAAATGTTATATGAAATCAGGTGGCTATGGTGAATAAAATCAAAGTGGGTGGCCATTGTGACACTAAATATAAAGTTTGGTGGCCATGGTAAAACAAAATCAAATTGGGTGGTCATGGAGATACTAAGTATAAAGTTGGGTGGCCATTGATGGATTTAACCTAAAAAAATTAGTTTTTTTTATTGCTTTAAAATTATAGAATCCATGCACAGGTGTTGAATAAGCGCATCATGAATAGAAAACAATAAAAAGAAATAGAACAGACTGAATGGTAGTTGATTTCATTCTGGGATTTGTTTTGGTAGTATTAGTGCCAGTATAATGTGTGTGATTCTTTAAAAGGAAAAAAACATAAATCGTAAAGTCTAGGAACAGCCATTAAGATATTATTCATGTGCATGAAGTGCTTTTAGATGCATATTTTTGCCTATCTTGCATCAATTTATTTTCTCTGTAATAAATTTTCAAGTTTTATATTTAGGTAATTGATGGACAGGCACAAAAATTCATGTAAATTTGAACATTGATAATCTCATGAATAATAAAGTAAATTTCTGTGTTTAAAAAAGGTGTGGAAGTTATAATTAAGTTAATTTTTTGTTTTATTCTACTTGCTGCTGTATAGGATTTATTGGGCTCTTTGTGTTCTATGTTTCTGTTCCATTCACTTTTGATGTGAATATTTTTTAGAGCTTCAGGTTAATCAGCTCTAGTCAGTATTCTGTTGATTTTTATGTATGTACTCTATATATTTTACGTTTGTGTTTCTATTTTTAAGCTCAAAAGTCACTTTACATTTCTGAGTAGTTACTGGTGTGTTGTCTAAGGGAATGGCAGAACTCATTACATAGAAAATTCATTGAAATTGAGTAAGAGAACAAAGATGGAGTTAATTGTATATGATTAATTAATCTTAGTAACAGCGAGAAAGTAAATATAGTGCTACACATGGAAAAGAATGACCATCTTTTCAGAATAATGTGCAGTTAGTGGTAACTGAAATATTACTTATGTTAGTATATACTTATAAAAAATGCTGAGAAATAACAGTATACATCTATTATATCATGTTACAAGAATACAGTTTGATTTGGATGTCATAGTGAGGAGCAAAGCAGAAGGTCTCAGAAATAGGATTGAATTGAAAATATGGATCTAACACAACCAATCAGGTTCCCCATTACAAACGTCCCATGGCTTTCCTTTTTTCAAAATTTGGTTGTACATGAGATATGCGTTGGTTCAGTTGAAGTACTGGTTATCCAATGAGGTGTTACTATAATAAGACAAATATATCCCCAGTGGAGCTATATGCTTTCTTCTGTTCAATTTGATTTCTCCAAATGAATTTATACAGATACTTTGTTGAATAAAGTAATGTTCTTGTATGATGTAGAAAACTTATTCCGTTTGGCAAACTTTATGAATCAATTTATAAATGGTTAAACTTCATTTTCAAACATTTTGATGGACCCACAAGTTATTATCCACTTAGAGAAGTCCCATAGTTAGCTGGGGCAACTGACGTTGTCAGTTCAAATCCTAGCTTTCTAGAAATGAAAGGGATTTAAAAACCATTTATAAATTCTTTCTAAACAGAGCACTAGAATAGTCCATAAAGTTTTGATGTTCTGTGACTTTGTATTAGGGCTAATTAGAAAAATGCCAAGATCATTATCAGCAAATATTACTTACTGAGAGGTTCATCACTATCTTTTACACTGATGGAGCGTATGAATACTCAGTGTTAATGTTCGACAATGACACCATGTAATATATTGATGATTACGTTTTGGATAGTTGTTAGTTGTAACTTGAAAGTTTATCTTAGAATTCATGGCAGATCTTAAAAATCCTGATGTCCTTATTGCATTCCTTTATACAGTTAGTTGATTATTCTTTAATATTTATGACATATCATTCTGTTGAAGACTTGGTTATGTTTGTAGGTGTAAAAAATACCCATCAATGGAACTCAGGGGTCTTTTCCAGTATCTTGTAAATCAGTTGAAGAAAGGATATGGGATTGAGCTTGTTCTCCTGCAGGTTGTTTGACCCTAAGTTTGTTATTTGTTACTTTGACTTTTATCATAATTTCCATTTTCTCATCGATTTTGAATTTTGCAAATGTCGTGTAGGAACTTATACAGCAGATGGCTAATGTTCAATATACAGAGAATATGACTGAGGACCAATTGGATGCCATGGCTGGAAGTGACACTCTACGTTATCAAGCTACCTCATTTGGAATTACCAGGAACAACAAGGTGCCTTAGTTGTTAATAACTAGAATCAGTAAATGTTATTTTTGACAGTACAAGAAAACTCTGAGAACGTCTTTGGAATAGATCTATTCATTCTTTTTCCATTTCCCTAGCTTAAGTAATGGTCATTGGTTTGAGGATGCTATAAAATATGCATTCCACGTACAACAAAAACCTATTTTCTCCCCTTCCCCTGGGAAAAAGAAAAGAATAAATTTTTTTCTATGCTGTTCCCTTGTTTAAACTCCCCTCATGATTAATGCAGCAGTGGCATCTTGAGTTCTCAGGCTGTGATTTGGATGTCTTTTCATCTCCCTTGCACTCTTCTATGGAGTTAGTTCCCGTCGATAAATATGTGATTGTGTACAAAAACTAGATTAACAAGATTAGGACATGTTTTGATCAATTTTAAAAGTAAAGAACCGCCTTTTTGAAATACTGAACTGTCCAGTGTACATGACTGTCTGTCTGATTAACACATTAATTTTGGAACTTCAAATTTTTCTCTCATTTGACCTGATTCTAACTTTTTTGCAAGTTGAATGCAAATCATAGCCTTTTCTTAAGTTTCATTCCCTAGAATTTATGATTTCTTTTATTGCATAACGTATTCTATTTCTAGAAAAAATTAACATTAGTTATTCACATTTGTTATCACTTTTTTTCTCTCTCTTTGCAGTGAACATTTATTTGCATGTAACTAGATATACAACTATCTACTCATCAAACAACTTGCGACAAGCAAAATTTAAATTACGAAACTTTTCCCCCCATTTAAATGAGGAGAACTAATATTGTTGCTGACATGGAATCAAAGTCTAGTTAGCACCCATTTATGACAATTGTGCATGTGTTAGTCCTAGACTGAATATGAGTCCGGCTTGCTTGTGAAATAGCTTGTTGAAGACCTTATTTTTTCACCTGGAAATTATAAACTGTAAATCTGTGGGAATCTTTAAAGTTTGAAATTCAACTTTTTCCTTCCTGCAGGCTTTGATCAAATCCACTAACAGACTTAGGGATTCTTTGCTCCCAAAAGAAGAACCCAAATTGGCAATTCCTCTTTTGCTTCTCATTGCCCAGCACCGTTCTTTGTAAGTTCTGCATTCTTAATTGATAGCAAATATATTACTTAAATTATCATTAGTGTATATGAGGATTTGGTATTATCATAATTCAGACTTCATCCATCCATCATCCATACATCCATCCAGACTTTCCTGGTTTTCTTTTCCCATTCCACAAGTTATTTTTCCTTGTGGTGTGTGTTAGAGAGGGTGGGAGAGAGAGCGGGTGGGTGGTGGGGATGTTGTAGGTGAAGTTTTCATTTTTATTTCAAATTTTTCATATGTTGCAATCCAAGGTCATGCTGCAAGGTTTGAGTTTTGAATAATAATTATGGTATCAGAGAAGTGAATTCAATGTCAAGTATTTTAACTATTTTTAATCTACAGAGTTGTCATAAAGGCCGACGTGCCTCATATTAAAATGGTCAGTGAACAGTTCGATAGATGCCATGGAACCCTTCTTCAGTATGTGGAATTTCTTTGTAGTGCAGTCACTCCAGTATCAAATTATGCGTTGCTGATTCCTACTCTTGATGAACTTGTACATCAATATCTTCTTGATCCCGAGGTATCTGAATCTCTCTTATTGGCTCTTTGAAGCTTTTTTTCCTTCAGTTACTTATTTGGCTAATAAGTACCATGGAATGAATTTATTTCATTGGTTTTTAAAAAAGTTACATAATATATAATGTACAATTCTAATACAGGAAAATATTCAACTAAACAAGCCCATCAATCAGGGAATTAGTTTCCTGATTTCATACAAATATACAGTCACAGAGATTTAATTCCTAGATTATACGCAACTACACAGACACACAAATCAGGGAATTATTTTCATGTTATTCTTCCATCATATGATATCATAACTGTCACTCTGTCGGTAATTACTTCTAGCATAATAATGTGTTAAAGGGTTTGGCAACTTCCAACTATATGGCTTCAGTACTTACTAGATAATGTTCTGGATGTTCTCTTGTTCAGGTTGCCTTTTTAATTTATAGGCCAGTAATGAGACTCTTCAGGTGTCAAAAAGCCTCCTGTGCTTTCTGGCCTTTAGATGGTAATGAAGAACTGCATCCTACGACTTCTGAAAAGGATTCCGAAACTGCAGATGCATCTACATTGATTCTGGACCTTGGATCTTCTCGCAAGCCTATATTGTAATATTTTGTTTTTCCCTCTATCTATGATATTTTTGTTGCTAGTTTGGTTGTAAATACAATCTTCTAGTTGATGTATGCACAGTGTCATTCTTTTGATAGGAAGTCAAGTGTTTGTCAATTTATATATATGTATATATATAAAATTTTTGGGTACATTTTCTGTCTGTTGCAACTTCTCACTGGCTGCTTTCTTTAATGCTTAACAATTTACATATAATGCAGTTGGCTTGATCTTCTTGACACTATCAAAACAATGTTGCCTTCAAAAGCCTGGAATAGCCTGTCTCCTGATCTGTATGCTACCTTCTGGGGTCTTACTTTATATGATCTCTATGTACCAAGAACTCGTTATGAGTCTGAAATTGCAAAGCAGCATTCTGCTCTTAAAGCTCTGGAAGAACTTTCTGATAATTCCAGTTCTGCAATCGCTAAAAGAAAGAAAGATAAAGAAAGAATTCAAGAGTCTCTTGACCGATTGACTATGGAACTCCAGAAGCATGAAGAACACGTTGAATCTGTGCGACGACGGCTTACTCTTGAGAAGGATACATGGTTGAGTTCATGCCCAGATACTTTGAAAATAAACATGGAGTTTCTTCAGCGCTGTGTATTTCCACGCTGTACATTCAGTATGCCGGATGCTGTATATTGTGCCATTTTTGTCAATACACTCCATTCCTTGGGGACGCCATTTTTCAACACAGTGAACCACATAGATGTTTTGATATGTAAAACCTTACAACCTATGATCTGCTGCTGCACTGAGTATGAAGTGGGTCGACTGGGGAGGTTTCTATATGAGACACTAAAAACTGCTTACCATTGGAAGGTAGAAAATCCTGTATGTGTTGCTTTCTATTAGTCTTCATCCAGTTAGAACTGTGCTCCATCCATGCTGTTCTGTAAATTAAAGCGATGAATTTCACATATTCTAAATGTTGTCTGCTTTTGTGCTTACTTCTGATCTGAAAAGTGCTTCGTTTTGTAGAGTGATGAATCTGTATACGAACGCGAGTGTGGAAACATGCCGGGATTTGCTGTCTATTATAGATATCCGAACAGCCAGCGTGTTACATATGGTCAATTTATCAAGGTCAGTTGATTGAATTTTAATTCCTCAGTATTGTTAGTCATGACAATGTAACTTATTAATTCTTTCAATCATATGCATTTACTCGGAATATATTTGCAATAACTTACGAATGAGCTTCTGTTTGGAATCTACAACTACATAGCTAGTATTGTAAAAAGAAAGACACACTTACCATAATTGATCATGTTAGGCATTAGGAAAAAAATGTTTGGATAAACCTAAACAGGGCTCACTCCTTGAAAAGAAAAAGAAAAAGATAAGAAAGCAAACTTTGACATGCCTAAATCTAAAACAAAATGGTAGTCTTGTGAGTTAAATTTTGTAAGGAAAATGTTCGTTATTAGTTATTTTGTAAGGATGACAATTGAAGTATGAAGATGCATTTGTGATGGGGATGAAGATAAGAATAAATATAGAATTTAGATAGGATTTTTTCAATCTTGTTTTTGTTCAATATTGTTCTACTTCAATTTGATTTGAGGTTGTTCAAATTTTGCAGCTAAACGGTTAAGAAATAGTTGATGTATGTCTTTTACCATTGTGTTTGACAATGCAGTAATACTGGGCCTTGGTATACCCTGTTGTGATTCAGTTCTTGAAAAGTACCATACACGCCGAAGGGTAGAAGGAGAGAGGGAACTAACATACCCTGTATAAGAAACTCGAATTAATGTTTTGCAAATAAGATTTTATGTTCGGGCACCCAAAATGGGAGGAGAACAAATCTATTTCTTCAAAAAAAAAAAAAAAAAAAAAAAAGAAAGGAGAAACCAAATGAAGAAATAATTATGTACGTATGAGTCTCATTATTTAGACTTACGTAATAACCTAGGTTTCTGAACTTCTAAAGCTTATTATTTAATACCAATCAAGCTGATCTCTTTCGTGATATTAAAGTGTTCTACAAGAAGACAAACAATTGTAAGAGACACAGCTGTACATACATTGCAAAGTGAGCTGTAAAACCATGTAAAAATGTTAATTATAAAAAATCTTTTATTGAGCTGCACAAAGTGGCCATCATTACCATCTAAAGGATCTTCTGTCATATTAGCTCAAATTTTTATAGCCCACCGGTACGGGAGCTGTTGAACTTGAGAAAAACTTAGTTAATGGAAGCAAAGTCAAAACTTGTTTCTATTTGTAAAACAATTTATGCATCTCATACTTGCTACTTTACAAGCACATTGGTGTATAAATGGATGTTCAAGCTATCAAAATATGCATGCTTGAAGTATTACCAAACCCCACCCTTAACATCTTTTATCTAGTATGTCAACCTTATTGCTTATATCAATGATAAAATCTAGATGACCGTGGAAAACGAAGATACATAGATTAATTTTATTTTTTGGTACAAATATTCATGAAGAGTTTTAATAACTCAAAAATTAGATGATCCTCAGGATTGTTGTTCTCATTGCTGAATTCCTTTTCTGATTAATCAATTAAGACACATTTGTTGGCAACGGGAATGAACAGTGCAAGGTCACCAGTTTCATACAGGTTGCATTATCAAATTTTCTGTGACAATTTATAGACTCTCTCGATGATTTATGTTCCACCTTTCCAAGAGAGATGAAATCATAATGCCAGTTTAAATTTTATCTGTATTTTTTCGTTTGTTATCCTAAATTAGATGTTTGCCTGAAGGTACACTGGAAGTGGAGCCAGAGGATTACTAGGTTGCTGATTCAGTGTTTGGAATCAACTGAGTACATGGAGATTCGAAATGCTCTTATAATGTTGACTAAAATCTCAGGGGTTTTTCCTGTTACTCGGAAGAGTGGTATCAACCTTGAAAAGAGGGTAAATTATAAAAATGGGAAATGTTTTTTCTATTGGACATTCTCTGTGTGTTGATTTTGAGTTAGGGAATTGCTCATTGCCTTCTGTTTTTCCTTTGCATAGGTAGCTAAAATCAAAAGTGATGAAAGGGAAGATCTAAAGGTTTTAGCCACTGGTGTTGCTGCAGCTTTGGCAGCTAGAAAGGTAAATTATGAAATGGAATCCCATTCTATCCGTTTATTAATATCAATGGCCATGAAACAGTTATATTTGGAAAAAAAGTGCTTTCATGGATGTAACGAACACATCCACTTGATGGTAATTCTGGATGATATCTTCTATAGAAAATAGTCCTGTGTTGCACGCTGTGAATGCCCGGCATTATTTTATGCCTTGATTGGCTGATCTAATGATATGATTCACTTTACTTTCTACGAATGACATTGGTTCATTTACAGATGGCGTGCAAACAATGTCCAGAATGGTTCTAAAATTGTTCACAATGGTTCTAAAATTGTTTTCTGTCTATAAGCATTGTTTATATTCTTATAGAAATAGAGTTGTGTACTTGAATAGATCAATCTAAGGATTGTCTGTTTTATGTTGTATTGGCAGCCTTCATGGGTTACAGATGAGGAATTTGGCATGGGTTATCTTGAGATAAAGCCTGCACCTGCACCAGCTTCAGCTTCCAAGTCTCTATCTGTGACTGCTGCTGCTGTGCAAAATGTGCCTGGGACCAATGTTTCTCCAGCTGAGCCTGTGGGGAGTAGAGCTGTTGCACCAGGAACCTTACATTCAGATTCTGGGAGTTCGGTCAAAGACCTTAGAATGAGGTCTGATGGAAGGATAGAAAGAACAGAAAGCAACTTGCTAAAATCTGATCCTTCACATTTAAAATTAAAAGGTGGCTCAGTTAATGGAGTAGATGTTCAATCTTCTGTGCCGTCTACCTTACAATCTGGAATATCTCGCTCAGTTGAAAATCTAAAACAGATGGATGAATCTGCAAATAAACAACTGGAAGAAAACTCAAAAGTTACTGCTAAGATGTCAATGGAATCTGAGGTATGTTGCTAAGAACCTGTTCTTGCATTCGACTGTGAATGAGGATTGCAAGTTTACAACTGAATTTAAAATAAGATTTCTCACCGTTTGCTGTTTGGACAATGTTTGCATGCTTGATGCTTGACTTCTGCTCTTGAACATAGACAAAGAGTTTAAAAATTAGCGTACTCCAAAAATTCTGCCTGTCAAATAACTGTTCTCTTTCCTCCTGTGACATCGTGCCTTTTTTTTTTTTGACGCAATGAAATGATGAATGCTGCTTCAATTCCAAGTTTGCCTTCTATTTAGTTGGTGTATTATGTGTTTTATAATGTTTGTGTGCAAATATTAGAGAATAAATTGTTAAATTCTTATTCATGATTTTAAGAACGTTACACAGTTACTTCCCCTCCCACTGCCCATGGAAAAGAATTCCTTTATTCTTCAGCCTTAAAAGAAAGCTTGATGTTATTCCTTCCCCGAGCAAACTTTCTCTGAGCCTACAGCCCGATCCATCTACACAGAGAAGTATGCATAATCTACGCAGTAAGGAAATTATCGAATGGTTAATCAAAAAATGCTGGGAGAATATGAGCAAAGGCAAAGCATCCAAGTATTTTAAGTCACTGACGTGAATCAAGTATGGTGAATTTTTTTCAGAAGTATGTTAGCAGGTGTTTTAAGAGCTTTTAGCATCCTATTATCAAATAAGATGTTAAAATTACTTGTATTGACCTAATAACTAATAAGCCCTGTTCATAATAGTGACGTGAGGGAGGGGCAAACCAAATTTAACTTGGTCTGTGGTAGTTGTCAAGGAGCTAAGTGCCTTGAGCCTTCTTGTAGATCTAACAATGCATAGAATGGAATAGGGAAGGCGGATTTATGTAGTCATCCCCAAATTTGTTGGGTATGAGGCTTAGTCTGTTCTTCTATTAATGAATATGATGGCCCTAGCAACTTATAATAGTTGTCAGTTCCTCTTTCAGCAATATTGTTGTTTTGCTTAAGGGTGTTAAAATGTGATCTGTGACTTAAAGGAAAGATTTACGATGAAAAATGCAAATATTTTGTTTAGGATTCTTCGTGCGGTGAACTACTGTGCAGTTCGTCTTCCTTGCGCAATTAAAGTCAATATACAATTCTTCACAAAAACAACTGCTGAAACAACAATGGTTGAACAGGATTTTTTGGCCGTCTGAAAGAGAGGTTTTTGCCTTTGGTCGTTTAAACAGTTAAAAGTTGGAGTTTGTTGGTTTTTATTTTCTTAATTTTTAATTTAAACAGTTAAAACGCCAAAGCATCCCTCCATTTACCACTATAACCCTCTAACCGTGCTATTGAACACAATCTGTGGATTTGATTTCCAGCCAACAGCAGTGAAGACTTAAATAATTTATGGAAGATTATTTTGCATCATTGCGTTTGTTATGGAAAGTGGATGATTTATGGAATAAAATTTAAAGATGAAATTGTAGATCAGATTAAAATTACAAAACAATAATTTAAATAAAAGAGAGTAGGGTTAGAAATGCTTGCCTGAGAGAATCGCAAAAATTCTATAGTCTTGTGGCTTCTGTGGTTTAAAAAAACCCTATTGCAGCCTGCTTCAACTTTATTAATGGGTTTGCTACTGCTCCAGCAGTGTCTGAGACTACAAGTCTGTTTGGTAAATTGAATTTACTTGTTCAAAATCCTAATATATTGATAAGAATCTGTATTATTAATCTGTATTATTAAAGGGTATTTAGCTAGATTTGAAGAACAATAAAAATGAATTCTAGGCTTTCAAGAGGCCTACTCTCTCTCTCACAGGTCACTTTTCCTGAAGAATCCACAAATTCCCTACCCCTTTATTTATTTGGTGCCTAATCCATTCCCAAAGCTTCAGTTCTCTTTCCTTGCTGCTTCTTTCGTGATTCCTTCCTTGCTACTTCTCTCTTCTTTCCTTGCTGTTTTCGTCCTGCTGCTGCTTACATTTGTCCAGCAGATAAGGGTCTTATCTTATACATCCATTGCTTATTTGTGAACTTGATGTAGTATCTGTCTTTAGATGGATTTCCTAGTGTCCTTACTTACAAACTAATAACAGATTGTGATCATGACAATAAGCGTATGCACCCCCCAACCAAAAAAAAAAAAATCCCACTGAGGATTTCGGCGCAAGATTTCTCTTATGTCACTTTTTCAGAATTATTATTGATTAGTTTCTAAATTTGGTGCTCCTGGTATGTTGGTTACTTCATTTATTGATATTATTCCTGGTATGTTGGTGACTCCAATTATTATTATTTTTATATTATATACTGGATGCATCTTGATACTTCAGAATCTTGAATGTCCTTTCAAGTGTTATTTTTGTTTGTTGTCTTTATACAAATTAGCTTCTTGATGCAGGCGAGATCTGCAGTAAAAAGGTCGACAGCAGTTGGATCTCTCGCAAAGCAACCAAAGCAGGATCTTGCCAAAGATGATGGTAAATCTGGAAAAGCTGTTGGCAGAACTTCAGTCTCATCTTCTGGTGATAAAAAATATATTCGTTCATCCATTTGAGAGCAGGCAAATTGGGATCGCTAACATTTCTTCTGTAATTGCAGGCAATCCTAGCACGGTTTCAGCTTCAGCAAAAGGAACAACCTTATCTGCTAGATCATCAGATCATAACATTGAAGCAAAAGCAGAGATTGCAAACTCAAAGTCTTCCGATTCAAGGGTTTCTACTGGGAAGGATGATGGAACTGAAACTTCGGATGTGCATAAACAGTCGTCTTCCCGATCTATTCATTCTCCTGGGCAGGACAATCTTGTTGCTAAGTCTAGCGATAAACCACAAAAGAGAACTAGTCCTGCTGATGAACTCGATAGGTTAAATAAGCGCCGAAAAGGAGAAATTGATTTAAGAGACATGGATGGGGGTGAGGTCCGTTTTTCTGAAAAGGAGAGGTTAATTGATGCACGGGGTACTGATAAACTTCATCCAGCAGATTTTGACAAACCTGGTTCTGATGAACTGAACATCAGTAGGGTCACAGATAAGCTTGCAGATAGATCTAAAGATAAGACCAATGAAAGATACGACAGAGATTACAGGGAACGGTTGGAGCGTCCTGAAAAGTCGCGTGGGGATGATATTTTGTCTGAAAAATTGAGAGATAGGTCATTGGAAAGGCATGGAAGAGAACGTTCTGTTGAAAGAGTCCAAGAGAAAGGTGCTGATAGGAACTTTGATAGGCTAGGCAAGGATGATAGAAATAAAGACGACAGAAGTAAAGTCCGGCATAATGAAGCACCTTTGGAAAAATCACACGTAGTTGATAGATTTCATGGGCAAAGCTTGCCTCCACCTCCACCTTTACTCCCTCACGTTATCCCCCAGTCAGTTAATGCCAGTAGGAGGGAGGATGATGCTGATAGACGATTTGGAACTGCCAGGCATGCACAAAGACTTTCTCCAAGACACGATGAGAGAGAGCGGAGACGATCTGAAGAGAATATTTTATTACAGGATGATGCAAAACGTAGAAGAGAGGATGATTTTCGAGATAGGAAGAGAGATGAGCGGGACATGTTATCAGTTAAGGTATCTCATAGTGTTCTCTTCCAACTCCCATCAATTTTATGTATGTGTGATTTATACGTCTAGATTTCTTGTAAATCCTTTTTAATTTAATTCTTCTTCGGTTTTTGATTGCACATAAAATCCTTGCTTGAATATGTACTGTGCAAGTACATATTTGGGAGAACCATAAGGGTACTAATCCCGTCTGCACCTTCATACTTTCATCCATGATCTAATGATTATCTGCTTCTACTTCCACCCATAAGTGTACATTGTGCAGCCCTTAATTTATGCAAACTATTGGGAGATGGGTGCAACATTTGAAATATCTGTCAAATTAGGTGGTGATGCTGCACCATTCTCACCCGTCGAAAGAAATATATTACGATTTGCTTTTGGTGGTTGCCTATTGTTAAAAAATTTATGATTGGGGTCATGCTTGTATGAATGTGTAATTTTACTCTGTATACTGCCCAACGATTTTTAAGTCTTCTGTTTTTTCTAGATTGAAGTCCAAAGTATTTGCTTCTAACGCTGCTTCTATTTTACGACTTGCATGGGTAGGTGGAGGAAAAAGAGAAAGAGAAGGAAAGAGAGCGGGAGAAAACTAACATTCTCAAGGAGGAAATGGATTCCAATGCTTCCAAGAGGCGGAAACTGAAAAGGGAGCATCCACAATCGGAACCCGGTGAGTATTTACCAGCAGCACCGCAATCTTCTCCTTTGTCATATGATGGAAGAGAGAGGGGAGATCGTAAGGGGGTTATAGTCCAACGTCCAGGTTATATGGAGGAGCCAGCTCTCAGGATTCACGCCAAAGAAGCAGCCACTAAGACAACCCGTCGCGATGCTGATCCGTATCCTTAAAAACATTAAATATGTTAGTAATATCTCCTTGTTAATATTTCATCTTGGACACTTGGCCTTCTTGCATCACCATTTTTTTTTTCTGTCCTTGCATACCTCCATATTTTGCTGTCATTATTCATCATTAGTAAAGATCATCACCGGTCTAAATGCCAATGGATCCCCTAATTCATTGTAAAATGGAGATGGGATGCTTTTTAATGCACTGGACGATGAATTAAGAAATTCACTGCCACTTAAAACTTTTGATGATCTCAACAGATGATGAATAGCACTATGCTTTACCAAAACTGAGTAGTAGTTGTTACTTATTTTGTCGCTCAGGTTTCAAATGATTTAGTTGCTATATTCATTGATTGCTTATAGTTGTCAATAATGGTAATAATTTGTTAAAATTATGAATTTCTTGACGAGAGTTTTAGAATGTACGACAGAGAGTGGGATGATGAAAAGAGGCAGAGAGCTGAACCAAAGAGGCGGCACCGCAAATAAAAGACACCGACAGAAAGTTTGTCTTAGTATGAAGCAAGCCTACATTGTGGAGTTTTCATAAGCATTCAAAACCTCAATAGGTCAAGGGATTCTGCCGTTCGCTCTTGTTGTGTGTGTGTGTGTGTGTGTGTGTGTGTGTTTTTTTTTTTTCCTTTTGTTTGGGGGCCATTAGGGATCAATTGGGGTATGGTTTTTCTCAACATTCAAGGCTCCATTATATTTGAGGTTGTACTGGATAGTACCTAAGAAGTATTAATTCTTAGTAGCTACCAAAGCTAATTTATGCTTGGAATGTTATTTACGAGAAGCTGTAAATTTTTAGTGCTACGTTGATGACGCCCTGAAAGCTTTTGTACCAGTAAGATAAACCTTTTGAAACAACATTCTTGTATCATGTATTCTTTTATTATTTGAATTTCTGCGATGTTGTGCACTATTAATGAAAATCCGTGGGATAAGAATGAATTTATTTTTTGAGTTTAATGAGCCTCTATGCGTATTAGAAAATGAAGTAAAGGGGTTGACAACGATTGTGATCTTGCTTGGTATATGGATCAACAAATTTACTAAAGGTCTAAATTTAATCGACCGAAAGTAGCGCTGGACTTTCGATATTTACCTCATTAGAGATTTGTCTCTGAAAACTAATGGAGTTGGTTCCCTGTGGCATTTTTTTAGACGTTAAGTTGAGAGTCAGAATAGCTGCTGCCGCCAAATTGAATCAATTTTTCACAATTTACAACAAAACAGATCGATTTGTTACTCAATGAGTTAAAATTAAAATTTGTTCTGTACATAAACGTTGGTCGTGAAAAGTTTTAAGACATTGAACATGATGACTAGTGTAATAAGGTGTAAGACACGGTCCTTTCCATTATTTTCCGGTCCAGTTGACTTATAAAAGTCAAATAGACAGAATCTGACCAGGACTACTATCACACCAAAACATTGGGTTGAGGAACGCAGTGCCAAGGAGGGGAAAAAAAAAAAAAAAAAGAAACAGGAGAGGTGCAGTACAAGGTTTACAGGTTTAGGACAATTCCCGTGCTAATTCACAATTTGAAGACAACGTGTAAGACACGGTCCTTTCCATTATTTTCCGTCCAGTTGACTTATAAAAGTCAAATAGACAGAATCTGACCAGGACTACTATCACACCAAAACATTGGGTTGAGGAACGCAGTGCCAAGGAGGGGGAAAAAAAAAAAGAAACAGGAGAGGTGCAGTACAAGGTTTACAGGTTTAGGACAATTCCCGTGCTAATTCACAATTTGAAGACAAGGAATCCAAGTATCCTGTAAAACGTATTAGCAAATTCATACGATCCTACTTTTGATTTGGTATGTAATGATAAACCGGTACCTGCAATGCCCATCATAGAGTCAAAAACATGCGAGAATGTGTGGACCTATGCTAATGTGCAGAGATTATCAAAAACTAAAGATACAACGGATGGAGGTGGCGGAAAAGGAAAATGCACAAAATATGCTCGAAGGAGATGGAAGAATGAGAACTTCTCGATGTGTGCTCATAACAGGTCTTAAGGTAGGTCGACCAATAAGAATTCCCTTGATCCTAAGACGGGAAATGCACCATGGAAGTAAGAGAACTGTACCAGAACCAAAACAACATGGTCAGTAACATAAAACACAGTCAAATTCCACAGCATGAAAATAAACAAACAAGTGAACAAAAATATCGATAGCACATCAGCTTTCGTTATGCAGGAGGAAAAGCCCCATTTAACAATCCACTCCAGAGTATCGTGAAACATGTACACTGAAAAAAAATATTAATAGCACATCAGCTTTCGTTATGCCAGTACTCAGTTCTATTATACTGATTTCAAGCCATGCTTCTATTTATGATGCACCGTTCAATTTTTGTCATTCTTGAGGTTTAGAGTGAGTTTATATTTTTAAAAAGTCTCATACTTCGAATGTTGCTTCTCGTTTTCCATTTCTTTTCTCAGTTGGTGTCCTCTCCCCCTTCCTTTTTGGCTGGCACAATTATATTTGTGTCAAATCAGTTCCCTCAATACTCTTATCAATTTTTATCTATAAATTATAAATTAATAGTTAACCTACGAATAGCTTTTTGTCCTTGTGAATAATAAAAATCATTTAAACTAGAATTGCCATTATTTTCTATAAAATTCTTCTGTTATTAGCTACTGTCGAAAGAAACAAACATACATGTATTCATTCAAGTGTCATAGTTAAAAATCTTTTCTGCCGATTGGATTAAATCAATATATAAACCAGACCATCATCTAAAGATCACCTTCATTAGCATAAACGTGCATTTCATACTCAACTTGAGGATTAAAAATATGCCAACTACAATTACCAAAATCTTATGCACAAAGCTACAAACTAAACCTTCGAAAAGGAAAAACAAGGACCAAAGGCTTCCATCAAAAAATCAGAAGAGAAAGTTAAACAATAATATAAACAAAACAGCAAGTATGACTTATATACAAATATCGTGGCAACAAAATGGATGGTGTTTGTGTAGAAAGAAATGTGCATATTTATGCATATGTAATGTGAGAGCTTGATATGTCATTAAATACATACAAGTAGTTTAATTTTTGAGAACACAAGCATTATCCCTTAACATAAAAGGAGAGAAAATGCACAATATGAATACATGTTACCTGCAATCTCTAGTTTGAACCTTTATCTTTGTCCTCATTTGCAACAGCATCGGTCACAAGGGCCGTTGGTCTCTGATCTATGACCTCGTCTAAAATACCAAACTCCTTTGACTCTTCTGGTGTCATGAAATAATCACGATCCATATTCTTCCTAATTACTTCAATAGGTTGTCCTGTATGCTTTGCATATAGCGCATTCAATGAATCCCAAACCCGAACAATCTGCTTGGTGTGAATTTTCATGTCCTCGGCCTGCCCACTGTGTCCACCAGAAGGCTGATGAATCATAATGGTAGCATTTGGGAGGGATCTTCGCTCACCCTTTGCACCAGCAGCCAAGAGAAGAGAAGCCATTGATGCAGCTTGGCCCAGGCACGTCGTGTTGATCGGAGATCGGATGTACTGCATAGTATCGTAGATAGCAAGACCTGCATGAATAACATATAAAAAAGATAAAAATGATAATCATATTCCAGATTCAGTTTGTAAATATGGGCAATCAAGTAAAATATATGATATAAGTAAACTAAATAATCCTCAATTTGGGTTGAAATTGAATCCTTTCTCAAAGTCATAGATGAAACGTGGGAGTGAGAAAAAGAAACATTAAGCCCTTGTTTTAGCCACATTATTTTCCTTATAATGCATTTTTGAATAGTGTATTGATGGAAAATGTGTGGTTAAAAAATAAAGAAAATTTTGGATTTGCATGTAATATTATTTTATTGAAGATGTGTGGTTGAAATGATGTTAAATCGCTGTTTAAGAATGTATTTTTTTGAAAAAATGTGGCTCAAACATGGCCTAAGTTGGCATGACATTTGCATTTTCTGATGCCTGAGGTCCAAAAAAATTCAGAAAATTAATATACACAAGGGAAAAATGTATAATTAATGTTCAACTGCAGCTGGAAATCATTCCAATGTTAATCTTGATTTCGCCATAGGACAGAAAATTCTCCTTGACTGTGCCAAATACTTCAGACCCTCAACATCAACTATCATAGTGTTTGAGAAAAGTATTATTGTAGTGACAGTCGTGTTATGATATTCGAAAAAAGTAAATATAAGTCCGAAATGAATTGAAAAGAAATGAGAGGAGGATACCATCAATGACAGCATCAACTAGGATCGAGGAAACTTGGAAATGCTTGAAAAAACATTAAGCAGCATTTGCATTTTCTGATGCCTCTTAGAGGCTCCGGCATATTGAGAAAATGAATAAACAGAAAAAAGTAAGGAAAATGTATAATTTACATATTAGTTTCATTGCTATATTTCTGGATGTTCACTACAACTGAAAAGTGGAAATCAGTCCATTTTTAATCTTAATCACCTTAGGACATAAGAATTCCGCCTGACTAGGTGAAATGCAGAACCTAAATTTATAATCATAGTATCTTTTGAAAACTTCAAATGGATATTCACAGGAATAGTAGTGTAACAACTAACAATCTAATAAATGGGAGATTGTATCCTACATAGCTTGTAAAAAGGCATTCCTTTGAGGTCTATAAGCATCTAGTGCACCCTCTCCTTACCAGCCCGGTTGAAGGGTGATTCTACGAAAGTGGTTGTTATTCACAATGAAAGACCTGCTAGTGGGTTTATAAGCACTTCTAGCACCATCCTTAGTGAATTCTACCATAAGTGATTGTTACAGGCAGTGACAATTGTGTCAAAAAACTGAAACATGATTCTGAAATGAAAAGGAGGATACCAGCAGTCACGGCGCCACCAGGGGAGTTGAGGTACATGTGAATGGGTTTAGATGGATTCTCGGACTCGAGGAAGAGAAGCTGGGCGACGACGACGTGGGCAGTGTCGTCGGATATAGGGCCATTGATGCAAATGATCCTCTCCTTGAGCAGACGAGAGAATATATCGTAGGCACGCTCCCCCCGGGAAGAGTGCTCAATCACCATCGGTATAAGGCTGTACCATCTCCCATTTTTTCTACAATTACTACCCCCAAATGGGATTGATTGTTTTATGATGCCATTGATTCCGCTCCACAGATCGCGAGTAAGGATGCTCCCCCGCATCATCTTTGCTTAGGGTTCTTGAGTAGCTACTCTACAGTACAAACGGAGGGGGCTGACTCTGTTCGGGTTTAGCAAATTTCGTTAGTAAAAACCGGGAAAATGACAGAAGAGGTCCTCAATCGTTTAACAATGCATCATTTTGATCCTCACTCTTCGAAACATTGAGAAAGAGTTCATTTTCAAGGATGTATAGCACCCTAAGTAATAGGAAAGGTCTTTAGGCACATAAGAAAAAGGAGGTTGCTTAATTAACACTCCATAAGTAATTGGTTTCCACGTAATTACAATGTTATATACGATGCCCCTATTTGGGCTCCATTTTGATGTGATTTTAGTAGAATATGTATTTTAAAATACTTAATTTTTTTAAAGAATGTATATTTAAAAGATAAAGAAAAAATTTAAGTTCACGTATAATATTATTTTATGAAAGAATATATGATTGAAAATGAACTTTGAAAATAATAAAATCCAAACATGGGCTGTAATGCAAAATAGTAAAACGAGAGTTATGCTAATGACTTTAGATTAATTGTTAAAAGATGTGTTTTTTGATCTCAATAGAATTATTAGTGATAACTTGTCTTGGTATCAATCACTTTTTGGAAGAATACGATTTGTGAAATTTGAAATTTTGAATTTCAATAGGTCAATGAAAAATTAGTGGCATTAATTTAGACAGAATGAAAACCTTATGGTAGAAAAGCAACTAAAATGAAAGGTAGATGACTTAAATGCTCTTTTACAAAAGTTGGAGATCCTCGCAGCTATTTTCCCTCGTTTATCGAGTAACACACTTATATAAATGATGCACGAATTGTACAGAGCAGGACGAGACATCAATGGAAGATAGCTTCAAAGTTCGAGTAGACAAGGCATTTGGGTCGCTGGGCAATACGGCGCCGTCTTTGAGCGTTAACCCTTCACTGTGGCGCCTCACAGACGACGAAATCAAAAGACAGGAATGGAATCGGAATAAAGAGGAAGAGGAAGATGATGATGAAGATGAAGTTGAAGAATCTGGACCCACCGACTACCCTCCGAACAACCCCGAAACAGATGTCGGGGCCCATCTAGAATCGGATCTTCAAGAGCTGAGCGACTTTGAAGGAGAGGATGAAATTAATGGAGAGATCAAACGTCATGGGACCGACACTGGTGATGATGAAGTCTGGGATGTTCAATCCCTAATTGGCCGCGATTGCACCCTTGATTATGAGGTATTCACTTTTAAATTCTTTCGTCATCATCTTTAAACTTTAAAAAGTCCGGCCGAATTTTAATAGACAGTTTTCATACATGTCACTGTAAGCAAATTTGTTAAAATTTGGACAGATAAATAAGGGTTTGTTGTAACTGAAACACTTTTTGCAGTTCAGTAATTAAGCTGATGCATTTGTTATCATTATTTGTTATATCAATTTCTTATATGGGGGAAAAATTCCGTTGTTTTCATAGGCTTGTGGGTGGGACTAAACTAGTATTGTTAATTTGTTTAAGCTGCTATTTTCTGGACAGCAGCAACTTAAGGAGCTTGTATTTATTTATTTTTTTTTATTTTTTTTTCGATTTCTCTGTGAAAAAGATTAATGCTTGTTCTTTGTTAATTAAACTCAATGCTCTCAATGTTATTGATGTTAGAGTAATGTTATTGGTTAATACTTGTTCTTTATAATTCTCTTTGTCTTTTTCTTTTTAATCTTTTTAAAATATAGCGTTAATTATATCCGTTTCGAAGGATAAATCACATTTGAACTAAGTGTGTTTTAGCTTTCAAATAAATAAAATTTCTTCTTACGTGTTGTCGAATTTTCTTTTATAAAAATTATAATGCTACCCCACCTTTGAATCCTGGTTCCACCCGTGTTATCATCTTGCAGTCCGATTTGAATAATCTTAGAAGTTGCACCTAAGGGGTCTAGGGTCTAGTTTGCTTCATAGTATGTGCATATCAAGCGCTACTAAATGGTCATAGGTGAGTTAAGGTAGGAGACTTTCTTCTCCGTTTTTCTTCTTGTATGAGGAAGCTAATGGCACCGCAAAGTAATGTATTATTTAAATAAATAGCAGTAAACATTGCCTCCCCAGAAAGCTTTTGAAATCCCAGAAGAAATGAGCATACCTCTTCGTCTAACGCAGTCGTGTTCATCCTCTCGACAATGCCATTTTTTTGAGGGGTGTGTTACTCTTGTATGTCTAACGATACCATTTTATTTGCATAACTTATTGAACTCAGTGTTACACTATTCCATACGTTTTAGTATTCAATTTTATATTTGAATAAGAATTCACACAATTTTCTAGAGTAGTCATCTACCATATATGTTAAGTACACACAATCTTCAGTTTGCGAACTCAGCATTTCCATTAGTTTGGATAGCAGGCGCAGACAGCCTGCCAACGGTAAACATATTATGAAGTCAGATGACAAAATTGGAAAGAAAAAGATAAGTGACCAAATGGGAACCAGCATTTAAGTTCGGTAACTAAACAGGTCTTTTCTTTTACCGTGACTTTCCAAACTAGTTGTGGTGTCCTCAATGAGGTCAGATTTGATAATGCAGCCTAATCCAGTGAGTGAGGAGGAGCATATAGATATTTTGTTTTACTGTTAAGTTTTTATTAAAATTTTGATATACTGGATGCATTATACAACCATGAAGATGGTTATATGTTTATTATTCTTTTCTGGGCCTTTATGCTGACTTATTTTGGTTGTAAATAGCACCTGACAAGACATTTGAGCAGCATAAATTTACTCAGTTCTAGACATGTTCGTTTAATGAGAGCTGCACTCTTCTTTAAGAAACCCAAAGTTTGGTGATTGGTCGACACTAGGAGGATCAAATGTGTCTGGTGGCAAGGAACAACCATATCTTGGGGGCTGCAAACATGAATTGCACAAATTATTTTTATGCATTGGACATCTGTGCTGCACATAATTTGTTATAATAACGTGTATATTTCCTTCTCTTTTTTGAAGTAGAAGTTGATTTCCCATTCTTGGGTTGGTTTATGCAGGAAGAGGAAGATGAATATGACAAAGTGGCAGTCTGTAGGGAAGAGGTTGGTGACCGCCTATATATGAGGGATGTGAAAGTTGCTGAATATGGATTTGAGAGACTTAATACTTATGGTGAGCTTCCGGACACATTCCAGGATGCTGTTAGAGATCCTCGTGCAAATCACATGGCTGCTAAACTTAGGCTGAAAGAAGATGCAGAGGCAGCTGGGAATAACGATTCTTTACCAGTTGCTGATAACTCTGTGGCCTTGGATGTGGAGACTGAAAATCTTAACCATGCAGAACTAGATGGTTATAATCCAAAATCTATTTTGAAGAAAAGAGGAAGTCACATGGACCAAAAGCCCGAGAAGCGTGTCCGCTTCCAGTTGAACCATGAATGCAGTACTCAGAATCTTGACGAACAAGGTGATTTAGTGTCGGAGCCATATTCAGGGGATAATGTTGCAGCACCACAGGATGCATCTGATCTTTCGCAATATTCATCTGCTGTTCCAGATTATCTGAGGAACCCTTCAAAGTACACACGATATACTTTTGACTCATCGGAAGATATGGATGAGCAATCCAATCGAAAGGCGTATATGGACTTTTTCCATCAGTTGAGGAAGGGAAACACTGAGAGCTCATTGCAGGATGACACTTGTGCTGACATCCTGAAATCAATAGTTTTCACTCCCAAAAAGAAGCCAGAAGATGACTTAATGGTGAAGAGAAGGAACGAGTCCCTGGGAGATAATGCTAAGAAAAAGGGATTGCTCATTGGCGTTGCAGAAGAGGATGCCCAAGAAAGTGAAGTCAGTGAAATGGAAGAAGATGAGCCATATATTGATAAAGGTAGCAGCTCCTTGCAGAAACCAGGTCGCCAATATCGGTCAAGGATCAGTGCAGATGCTGATGACAACTTGACCTGACTACAACTTCGTGGTATTTTGATAATTTAGTCAAGAATTCAGTACCAATACTGGAGTAGTTTATACTGCTAGTTGGCTTCATCG
Source organism: Olea europaea var. sylvestris (assembly GCF_002742605.1). NCBI lineage: Eukaryota > Viridiplantae > Streptophyta > Magnoliopsida > Lamiales > Oleaceae > Olea > Olea europaea. The sequence continues at coordinate 905,928 of NC_036242.1, read as the reverse complement.
TGTGACTTACATGTCCAAAAAAGGAGTTGTATTTTCTTGTTACTTCACACCTGTATTATTCGTACTCGGTTGCCTGGAAGTGCTGCTGGTTATGTTTTAGTGGTTAATTCTGCGCTATTATCCTTGTTGTTTACTGCAAATTTATTGCTAGATACATGTATGCACCGCAAACAGGTACCGTCGTTGAAAGCCTGTTGGCTACCTCGAGCCCAGAATTAACCATGAGAACAGTGTAGATTCAAAAATTCCAATTGTTAATGGTAATGAAAGATCAGCTTAGTTTTGCGGTTACTAATCTAGGTATTTCTGGGAATAAAAGATGGGATTGCTTTATGTCCATAGCTATCAACAGTTTATGTATTTAAGACTGAAATGTCCGCTTCTACGCGTACCTTTCTGCTTTAAGCAAGTGCTCGAAAGTCAAAACCATACGGAAAAGTTTAGGCCTGAGCGCGATTTGGTTTGGGTCGATTTTGACTCCAACCTGAAACCAAAACCAAATTAATCGATTTGAGCAAATTTCAACCCAATTCAATCCACTCTAGCTCTTAAATCGAATCAAACCAAATCGGTTTGGACTTCTAGCCTAAATTAATTTTTTTAAAAGAAATTGTCCGAGTTTTAGGCGCACTTAAATTACAAGAATTAAAATAATCAAATAATTTTATATTAGAAGAACTATTGTCTATCGGCTAACAAATAAAATTAGGTTAATAGAAAAAAATCAACGAAAAACTTAAAAATTTCATTGCTTTTTTTATATATTATGTAGTTATGCTATGTATAACATAGCCCCCTGTTTGGCCCCCATTCCCTTTCATTTCTTTTACTTCTTTTATTTTCAACCACACAATTTTCTATAAAATAATATTACACGTAAATCAAAAACTTTTCATTCTTTTTCAACTCACATTCTTAAAAAATATACTATTTCAAACATTAAAATTTGAAAATGAGGGCCAAACAAGGGCATAATAAACTTATGAAAGAAAATTTTCAGTACTATTACTTACCGGTATCATAGATTGGAGGAAATCGAGATATTGTTATGAGATTAGAGTTTATCTTTTGATTTTTATTTTTTTAAATTAAAAAAAAAAAGTGAACACTTAAGTGAGTTGGGTTGGTTCGGTTAACCAACAATTTGAGACTTCAATCATAACTGAACTGTACTGACACACCATAGTTTTGTTTAAAAGAAAATCAAACCAAACCAATTACCTCTATCGAACCAATCCGAACCTACCCAAGTTGGTTCGATTTGATTGGTTTGGTCGGTTTTTCGGTTTTTTTGTCCAGGCATACAGAAAACTATGTTTCAAATGTATAATATCTCAATCAACTTGAAGAGCTAGCAATTTACATATTGTCCATATCGAAAAATACCTGTCGTCGACTTTCACAATCTGATTTCATTTTCATCTGTTTTACGATTAAATCTAACATCAAGTCGATTTGTTCTGATTGAGGATGTGCCTGATCGTGAGCTATGAATCTGTGAAGCGTTCCAAGAATTTCCACATAGCTATATCCAGCAACCTTCCTCACTCCCCGTGTTTCCATGGCCTCTCTCATAGTTCTTGATTCGTCCCAGCAATTTTTAACGGCATAAACATTTGAAAGACCAATATATCTACCATCATGATCAGGCTCCAATTCGATTAGCATTTTCCCCACTGCCTCTGCAATATCCAACTTTCTATGATTTATACAACCACTAAGCAATGCTCCTAACATGGAAGCAGTTGGTTTCAGCATCATATCTTGTATAAACTCGTGTGCTTCTTTCAATTGACCTGCCCGCGCCAGAACATCTACGATGCAAGCATAGTGTTCGGTTTTTGGCTCCATGCTATTCTGAGAAATAGACTTGAAATATTTCCATGCCTCTTTCACTAGACCTCTATGTGCACAAGCACTAAGTAGACACAAGTAAGTTATCTCATCCGGTCTGATCCCCAAATCCTGCATTTCTACGTTCATCTCCAGCGCCTCCTGTGTAAACCCATGTGTAGCGAGCCCACCAATCATAGCATTCCATATCAAAACATCTGTTTTTCTAACTGAAACGGCACGAAATACAGCCAATGCCTCATCAATGGCACCACATTTAGCATACATGTCCACAAGCGACGTCCTCAACGTAAGGGTCAAATGCAATCCATTTTCAATAATATAGTTGTGCATCATCCTCCCTTGCTCAAGCGTTCCCAAGTGAGAACAAGCACACAAAACACTAACCATAGTAACGTCATTTGCCTTGACTCCATCCACCCCCATTTTCGCGAAAACAGCCAAGGCCTCCACGTAATTTCCGTCCTTAACATAGCCATCAATCAATGAGCTCCACGATATGACATCCCTCCGAGGCATTAGGTCAAACACTTTTCTCATCAAATTCACATCCCCACACTTTGCATAAGCATCCAACACGGAGTTCCACGAAACTGAATTCTTCATAGGCATTTCGTCGAACACTTTCCGCGCGCTAACGATATCACGACACGAGCCATACATATGGACCAAAGAATTCGAAACAAACATATCAGACGCATACCCAGTTCTAAAAACAAGTCCATGAACAGAACCAGCAAGTTTCAGGTTCAGAATCCGTGCCGAGGCCTTAGCAAGAAAAGGGTAGGTTAGATGATTGGGGACGACATCATTTCGCAACATTGAGATAAAAGTGGAAACTGATTTATATGGGTTTTTAGTACTGGAGAAAGCCCTTATGATAGCATTGTAATGGAAGACATTTGCGAGGCCTGAGATTGTTAGGAGAGCGTGGATTTGGTTGAGATGGGACAAAGATTTGCATTTTTCAAGTGTAGATAACAGAAGGGATTCACTCCACATTTAACATCAGAAGCAGAATTTTTTTTTTGGAGGAATCCGCTAACAATTAAGGATTAGAAGTTAATCATTTACAAATATGCAGTGAATTCAATTACCGTTAACTGATTCAAATACAAGCCCGGGACATCTTCTTTCTGGCGGCATATATGGATTACAGTAATGCATTGCATCACCTAATAATAAAAAGTTTCAGTGTTTTTTTTTTATTTTATTTTTATTTTTTTAAACATACATATAAAATAATCAAACGATAGAATCATAGAACACAAGTTCCTCGTGCTTACCTTCAGCACTGAATACAGGATTTGGCAAAACTGGAGGCTTCAAAGTGTGAGGTGCACATTTTGCTGGAATCTCACAACTTCACTGATATGAATTATTAGGTGTAAATTCTTGTGTTTCCTGCTTGTAAATAAAAAAAGTTTAAAAAAATATATGAAAATTATCATAATCAAAATGGATCTCGCTATATGTAGGAATTGGTTCAAATATTAAATGAAAAGATGTATAAAAATTAGAAAATGAAAAAGTGTGTAAAAATGGAAAATGAAAAGGTGTGATTACGTGTCAACTTCGACCAAATATTCGGACTTGATCCGATGGTCAAATTATAAAAGTAAATAGACCAACTTATTTTACTCGTAGAGTAGATCGTCATGGTATATTTGGAATCTCGAAACCAATTCCAGATGAATGAGAAATTGCGGACCAAAGTTGGAAGAAATGAAGTGTTGCAACTTTTCGAAAGGTGCAAGTTTTGGCAAAGTGTTGCAACTTTTTTGAAAGGATTCATGTTTTGGCCCACACTACTTCATTTCCACCCTTTCTATATCTATAAATAGAACCCTAAGGACATGATTTTGGGTACACCAATTGCATTGGGCATTCATTCTTCTCTTGCAATTCTCTTCTTTCTAATTCTATAGCATTTCATACATCTCCTTTGTAGAGGGAAAATTCTATCAAAAGTTCATCAGTTTCTTGTGGTTTGAAGTCTTGCTACCACAAGTTGTGAATCTATTGTATCTTGGGAGACAAGTATCATTCACCGTGAGCACCGTAGCGGGGCAATTTGTCTTAAGGAAAGAGATAACGTCTCGCCTTGGATTATTCTCTATTTCTACTCCTTCTTAATCCTTATTTTGCGTAATCTTTATACCGAAACTCTGTCCAAATTTTCATTCATATAAATTGTGTTTTGATCACGCTCTTGCGGGTTAAAACTGGTCAAACAAATATATCAAAAATCAATCCTTACATAACCCTTTTTATAAGTTGTCTCCAATAATCTTAAGACAAAATTGTGTGTCTTTGTGGTTAGTTGTGGACAAACATTACTTTGTTTGAATAGTACTTTGTGTACTATTCCTCCACCAATATTATCATCATTTTGTTGAACATCTGTTTGTGTAACAAAAATGACTACCATCGGGATTTCGTCAAGTCAAAATGGTTCCAATAATGTGGTACCACCCGTGGCCGTACCGTTGCATAATACTACTATCCCACATGGGGAAAAGTCGAAAAAATTTGCAGGAGTAGACTTCAAGAGATGGTAACAAAAGATGTTGTTTTATCTCACCACTCTTAATTTGGCTAAATTTCTAAAGGAAACTGCACCAGCTATACAAGAAAGGAAAAATAATCGTGAATCGATTATTGCTTTAGATGCATGGAAACACTCGGACTTCCTATGCAAGAACTATATCATAAACGCATTGGATAATACACTATATGGGGTGTATACTTCAAAGGAATCAGCCAAGGAATTATGGGATTCTTTGGAGACAAAGTACAAGATCGAGGATGCCGGAACAAAGAAGTTCATTGTTGGCAAATTTTTGGACTACAAGATGGTGGATTCCAAAACTGTAATTAGTCAAGTGCAAGATATTCAAGTCTTGTTACACGACATCCACGCCGAGAAAATGGAATTGAGTGAATCATTCCAAGTGGTTGTCATTATTGAAAAACTCCCTCCTATGTGGAGAGATTTCAAAAATTACCTCAAGCACAAACGCAAGGAAATGAACTTGGAAGAATTGATTATACGCTTGAAGATTGAAGAGGACAATCGGAAAACCGAACGAAGGCCGGTTGATCAAGATGGTGCAAATTTTGTTGAAATGGAACCAAAGGTAACAAACAAGAAACGAAAGGCTCCTAATTATGCACCGCGAAGAGACAATTCCAAGAAGGCTAAGAAGTTCAAAGGGAATTGTTACAACTGTGGCAAGGCTGGATATTGTTCAAGTGAATGTTGAAAGCCAAAGAAGAATGCTCATGCCCACATGGTTGCAAATAACACTCTATCCGATGGACTGCAAGAAATGAGTTTATCTGTAGTAGTGTTCGAATGCAACATGATTGGAAATACTATAGAATGGTGAATTGACACCGGCGCCACTCGTCATGTGTGGGCGGACAAGGGGATGTTCTCCAACTATCAAGAATTGAATGGGGAACAACTATACATGGGAAATTCTGCAAGTTCCAAAGTTGAAGGACAACGCAAAGTCACTTTGAAGATGACACCCGGGAAAGAACTCGTCCTCAACAATGTCCTACATGTGCCGAATATAAGAAAGAATTTAGTGTCCGGGTCTCTATTTAATAAGAATGGTTTTAAACTTGTATTTGTATCTGATAAATTTGTGTTGTCTAAAAATGAGATGTATGTAGGGAAAAGATAGATGTGGGATGGAATGTTCAAGTTGAACGTTCTTACAATTGTACCAAAGCAAGTCGTTATAAATAAAACTATAAATTTCGTTTACTTGTTTGAGCCTTCATGTTTGCGGCATAGTCGATTAGGACATGTAAATTACAAATCGTTGCGCAAACTAATGAATCAGAATTTAATTCCGGTGCATAAAATCAATCCTAATCATAAATGTAAAATATGTGTTGAAGCAAAATTGGCTAAAACACCGTTCCATTCAATACAAAGGAACACAACCCCTCTTGAATTGATCCATAGCGATATATGCGATCTAAAATTTGTACAAACTCGAGGTGGTAAGAAATACTTTGTGACATTTATTGATGATTCTACAAAGTTTTGATATGTCTTTCTTTTGAGAAGTAAAGACGAAGTCTTAGATGCATTCAAAACCTATAAGGTTGAAGTTGAAACACAACTTGAAAAACGAATAAAAAATATTCGTAGTGATAGAGGAGGTGAATATGAGGCACCGTTTGAAGACTTTTGTTCTGGACATGGAATTGTTCATCAAACAACGACACATTACTCTCTTCAATCAAATGGTGTTGCAGAACGCAAAAACCGAACACTTAAAGAAATGATGAATGTCATGTTAATAAGTTCAGGTTTACCACAGAACATGTGGGGGGAGGCTATTTTAACGGCAAATAGTCTTCTTAATAAAATACCTCTTAAGAAAATGGAAGAGATACCATATGAACTATGGAAAGGCTATCCTCCATCCTACCAATACTTGAAAGGGTGGGGGTGTTTGGCTAAGGTTGAGGTACCTAAGCCTAAACAAGTGAAAATCGGTCCTAAAACGATAAATTGCATATTTATTGGATACGCCAATAATAGTAGTGCATATCGATTTCTTGTACACAAATTTGAAATACAAGACGTACATGAAGGGACCATAATCGAATCAAGGAATGCGACATTCTTTAAAAATATTTTTCCTTGCAAAAATAAGAAAAATACGAGTTCTAATAAGAGAACATATGAATCTAATAATGGAACTTCAAATGAGGAAGAACCAAAGCGTAGTAAAAGGGCTAGGACTTCCAAGACATTTGGCCCAAATTTTCTAACCTATATGGTAGAGGATGATCCAAAAACTTTCGATGAAGCAATGTCTACACCGGAAGCACCGCATTGGAAAGAAGCTATTAATAATGAGATAGATTCTATAATTCAAAACCATACATGGGAGTTGGTTGATTTACCTCCCGGTAACAAGCCTTTAGAATGCAAATGGATATTCAAAAAGAAATTGAAAACTGACAGATCCATTGATAAATATAAGGGTAGATTGGTTGCTAAAAGATATAGGCAAAAGGAAGGACTTGATTTCTTTGATACCTACTCACCCGTGATTAGAATCACGTCGATAAGATTGTTAATTGCAATTGTGGCAATACACAATCTTGAGATTCATCAAATGGATGTAAAAACAGCATTCTTAAACGGTGAGTTAGAAGAGGAGATTTACATGGAGCAACCTGAAGGGTTCGTTTCTCCTAACCAAAAACACAAAGTGTGTAAACTTATTAAGTCCTTGTATAGATTAAAACATGTTCCTAAACAATGACACCAAAAGTTTGACAAAACAATGTTGTCAAATGGATTCAAGATCAACGAATGTGACAAATGTGTATATATTAAACATACACCATATGCCTATGTAGTTGTTTTGTCTATATGTGGACGACATGTTAATAATGAGCAATAGTCACGAAATATTGCTTAACACCAAAAAGATGCTAACAAAGCATTTCGATATGAAAGATATGGGTGTGGCATATGTAATCTTAGGAATTAAAATCTCTAGAACGCAGGATGAAATTGTACTTTCACAATCTCACTACATAGAAAAAGTACTTAAGAAGTTTGACGTGTTAGGGAAGTCCCGCGAGAACTCCTCTTGATCCAAGTATGCACTTAGTCAAGAATACGGGAGAAAGCATATCACAACTAAAGTATTCACAAATAATTGGCAGTCTTATGTATTTTACAAATTGCACTCCACCGGATATTGCTAGTGCGGTGAATAAATTTAGTAGATTTACAAGTAATCCAAACCGTGATCATTGGAAGGCTTTGACGAGGGTTTTAAGATACTTGAAGTATACCTTAACATATGGATTACACTTCACAAAATATCCTGCGGTACTAGAAGGATATTGTGATGCGAATTGAATATCCGATATGAAGGATTCCAAGTCCACTAGTGGTTATGTATTCACCATTGGTAGAGCTACTGTATCATGAAAATCAACAAAGCAAACGTGCATAGCTCGATCAACGATGGAATATGAGTTTATTGCTTTGGACAAAGCTGGAGAAGAAGCAGAATGGCTTCGAAATTTCTTAGAAGATGTTCCATGTTGGCCCAAGCCAGTACCTGCGATAAGTATACATTGTGATAGTCAATCAGCAATTGGAAGGGCTCAAAGCAGCATGTATAATGGTAAGTCTAGACATATTCGTCGTAGACACAACACCATTAAGCAACTGATCTCAAATGGCGTTATCTCCATAGATTATGTGAAATCAAAGGAGAATATTGCGGATCTATTGACGAAAAGTTTGCCTAGAGATCAAATGCGTTGCCTATCGAGAGGAATGAGATTAAAGCCTACTACGTAAGAGTTTTTGCAATAGTAACCCTACCTTGTTGACTGGAGATCCCAAGATCTTGGTTCAAAGGGACAACTAAGTTGTGAAAATTGATAGTCAATCAGCAATTGGAAGGGCTCAAAGCAGCATGTATAATGGTAAGTCTAGACATATTCGTCGTAGACACAACACTATTAAGCAACTGATCTCAAATGACGTTATCTCCATAGATTATGTGAAATCAAAGGAGAATATTGTGGATCCATTGACAAAAAGTTTGCCTAGAGATCAAATGCGTTGCCTATCGAGAGGAATGAGATTAAAGCCTACTACGTAAGAGTTTTTGCAATGGTAACCCTACCTTGTTGACTGGAGATCCCAAGATCTTGGTTCAAAGGGACAACTAAGTTGTGAAAATTCCATGAAGCACTTAGAAAATTAGAATTCCTAACTCATTCCTATGATACTAAAGTGCTTTCTGCAGAGTAAATAAAGGCTAAGATTATCTTTTAATGATTCCTATATTTTGATTAAGTCAAGTAGAGTAGGGCAGAATACTCTTAATAGGAGCTCACCTATGTAAGTGTGAAGTGGGGCCGCTTCGATAAGAATTATTTAAGGTTTGAATTCTTTAGACATTTATGAAACCAAGAAGGGTTCAGGGCCAAAATGAACCAAATCATGAGAACTAAGTACGGAATAGGGAAGATATCTGTGTGAGTATTGTTGTCTTGATTTACACCAAAGGCTGAGTGGTTCAAGACCTATGGTTCACCAATTAGCCGAGTAAATCCGATAGTATTTCACTAAAGGAGGTTCAAGGTCAGAAGTCAATATCCCTGATGCAGTATTTTTCGCACCTTTTCTACATTGTATCATATCATCGTATTTGCATACACGTACCCGAATTTTCATTCATGTGGGGGATTGTAGGAATTGGTTCAAATATTAAATGAAAAGGTGTGTAAAAATTGAAAAATAAAAAAGGTGTGTAAAAATAGAAAATGAAAAGGTGTGACTACGTGTTAACTTCGACCAAATATTCGAACTTGATCCGATGGTCAAATTACAAAAGTAAATAGACCAACTTATTCTACTCATAGAGTAGATCGTCGTGGTACATTTGGAATCTCGAAACCAATTTCGGATGAATGAGAAATTGCGGACCAAAGTTGCATCATATCATCGTATTTGCATACACGTACCCGAATTTCCATTCATGTGGGGGATTGTAGGAATTGGTTCAAATATTAAATGAAAAGGTGTGTAAAAATTGAAAAATAAAAAGGTGTGTAAAAATGGAAAATGAAAAGGTGTGACTACGTGTTAACTTCGACCAAATATTCGAACTTGATCCGATGGTCAAATTACAAAAGTAAATAGACCAACTTATTCTACTCATAGAGTAGATCGTCGTGGTACATTTGGAATCTCGAAACCAATTCCGGATGAATGAGAAATTGCGGACCAAAGTTGGAAGAAATGAAGTGTTGCAACTTTTTGAAAGGTGCAGGTTTTGGCCAAGTGTTGCAACTTTTTTGAAAGGATGCATGTTTTGGCCCACACTACTTCATTTGCACCCTTTCTACATCTATAAATAGAACTCTATGGACATGATTTTGGGTACACCAATTGCATTGAGCATTCATTCTCCTCTTACAATTCTCTTCTTTCTAATTCTATAGCATTTCATACATTTCCTTTGTAGAAGGGAAATTCTATCAAACGTTCGTTGGTTTCTTGTTGTTTGAAGTGCTGCTACCACAAGTTGTGAATCCATTGTATCTTGGGAAAAAAGTGCCATTCACCGTGGGCACCGTAGCGGGGCAATTTGTCTTAAGGAAAGAGATAACGTCTCGCCTTGGATTATTTTCTATTTCTACTCCTTCTTAATCTTTATTTTCCGTAATCTTTATACCGAAACTTTGTCCAAATTTTCATTCATATAAATTGTGTTTTGATCACGCTCTTGCGGGTTAAAACTGGTCAAACAAATATATCAAAAATCAACCCTTATACCGGCTACCCGAAATTTGAAAAATTTGCCCAAATCAGGGAGCTGACTTTGTGGACTTATACCGGCCGAATCCTTTGGAATTATGAGGAGATTTTGAGTAGTAATTGAAGAGGACATTGTCGGCTTTCCAACGGTATTCAAATCCGACAGTCGTGGTGGTTGGAAGTTGCTGGAAAATTGCCGCAAATCTCGCCCAAAAATTTGATTTTTTATAAGTTGTCTCCAACACTATATGCACATAAAGATTTACATAATGGATTACATAATTCCACATGACACTCTACCATTTATTAGTTTAAAACTCAATCAATTTTTTCATCAAATCTTTTCCCACCACATCATATTATGTAATCCATTATGTATTTTTTTTATGTACAAACAGCCAAATCCTAATCAAAATAACATTAATTTCACAAACGATCACTGAACTTGCCTGAAAATTACAAAACGGTCACTGAAGTTTACAAACTTACAGAAACAAACAACCCAAAATTTTCAGATTTTGGGTAAGGTTTGCGGCAATTTTCTGGCAACTTCCGACCACCAAGACTACCGGATTTGAATATCGTTGGAAAGCCCACAATGTTCTCTTCAATTACCACTCAAAATCTCTTCATAACTCCAAAAGATTCGACCAGAATAAGCCCACAAATTCCGCTCCCCGAAATCTGAAAATTTGCTTAGATTTTTCAAATTTTTAGGAGAGGTTTGCGACAATTTTCTAGCAACTTCCAACCACCAGGACTGTCGGATTTGGATACCGTTGAAAAGCCCACAATGTCATTTTCAATTACCACACAAAATCTCCCCATAACTCCAAAGGATTTGGTCGGGATAAGCCCACAAATTCAGCTACCCGAAATTTGAAAAATTTGCCCAAATCAGGGAGCTGACTTTGTGGACTTATACCGGCCGAATCCTTTGGAATTATGAGGAGATTTTGAGTAGTAATTGAAGAGGACATTGTTGGCTTTCCAACGGTATTCAAATCCGACAGTCGTGGTGGTTGGAAGTTGCTGGAAAATTGCCGCAAATCTCGCCCAAAAATCTGAAAATTTTGGGTGACCTTTTTGTAATTTTTAGGTAAAATTAACCCTCAAAATAATACAAGAGACTATTAAAAAATATATTAAAATTATCTGGACATTTGTACTTTCTTGCGTGCCAATCCCAAGAGGTACTTTTAAGTTTGACCCAGTCAAAGGGAGGAAATTCCACTTTGACTTTGAAAATCATGAATATTATCACATTGGACTCTTGAATGTTAAAAGACAAGGATGTCCTTAAATATGTTATACAATTATAAAACAATGTATTGTTGAAAAAACTTTACTACCCTTTTAGTTAATAATTGAAAACCAAACACTTCCTCACTTATAAAACTTCAAAACGAGCTTCTAAGACAAAAAAAACTCTCATCTTTCATCTGCTTGAATCTCAACATCTCAAAAAACGTTCAGACGCTGAAGCCGAAAATTTTTTTCATATCAATTTCTTCAAATCGGTAAGTATATTTACGCATGTTTAATTTCTTTTTCAGTAAATTAGTATACATTTGAATAGAGAAAATTTATTTCGACAGAGTAATAGTTAGTAATAATTTTTTTTAACAGATCAAATGTATGAAAATTTTTTTTGAACAATCTTTAATTTTTTTCTTCTACGTAATGCGGAAAACAGAAAAGCAGTCGGCTGTTTGGCCTGTTTAACAGCCAAACAGTCACGTGACTGTTGGCTGTTTAACAGCCGACTGTCTGTTGACAGCCGACTGTTGGCACTGATTTTTGTTGGCAATGCATTATTTTTTCTTATAATTAATAAATGAAGTTGATTAAATCCATTTCCTCATGCAGATATGATAATCCCCGTCTGTTATTTCGGTGATTTCAAATTGAATGAAAATAATCGGTGGGAATGGAGATGGACGAGTGACATACGTGGTTGTATTGCAATTCCCATAACAGAGAGTATACCATATTTAGAAATGTACCACGATTTGCAAAATAAGCTGAATGTCGATCAATCCCAATACAATATCCAATTGAGATATCTATTCAACGGTCATGGGGATTCATCCATTCCGATGCCACCGATATTCGTTATTAATGATGGTGAATTGAATTATCTATTAGAATTGAATAAAATGCATCGGACTCCGACTGTTCTTGGTATGACTTTAATTACGAAGGATGTTATCGAAGGTGAACGTGAAAATTCAGATAGGGTGGATAACAATGATCGAGGTTTTTGGGAGACAGTGGAGATAGTTCCTGCGGATGATGTGGTTATTCCTAAGACAGTTGCTTCTGATCGTGATGTCGCTATTACGCGCAGAATTCTATCGACGGTTGAAGACCAATACAATATGCAATTGAGATAACTATTCAACGGTCATGGGGATTCATCCATTCCGATGCCACCTATATTCGTTATTAATGATGGTGAATTGAATTATCTATTAGAATTGAATAAAATGTATCGGACTCCGACTGTTCTTGGTATGACTTTAATTACGAAGGATGTTATCGAAGGTGAACGTGAAAATTCAGATAGGGTGGATAACAATGATCGAGGTTTTTGGGAGACAGTGGAGATAGTTCTTGCGGATGATGTGGTTATTCCTAAGACAGTTGCTTCTGATCGTGATGTCGCTATTACGCGCAGAATTCTATCGACGGTTGAAGACAATGAAAATATAAACGACGTTACTAATGAGAATTTGATTGCTTTATCCCGACAGAGACATTAGCCGGGTGGGAGCTCACAGGTTGGAACAAGTGGACCGTCCTCCAATTCTTCCCGTGTGGTTCCCGATTATGAGAACTTGTATGTCGAGCAACTGTTTGAAACCAAGAAAGATTTGTAGGAAGCTGTGCACCGGCTGGTATTAAAATATAACATTGAGTTCAAGGTAAAGAAATCAAACAAGTCATTATTGACATTTGCCTACGTCGAAGGCAATTGCAATTGGCGCTTGAGAGCAACTAAGATGGACACGAATGAGTGCTTCGTAATTCGCAAGTATTCACGAGAACATACTTGCGAAGTGGGAATTCTTCGAAACGATCACAGGCAAGCTCGAGCATGATTTATTGGTCGACGGATAATGCACAAGTATCAGGATCTATGGATGATCTATGGACCTTCGGACATCATTAACGACGTCCGTCAAGAGTATGAAGTGGTCATGAGCTACCAGAAAGCCTGGAAGGCCAAAGAATGTGCGTTGGAGGATTTAATGGGATCGGCTGAGGAGAGCTATGCTAAATTGGCCAAGTATTGCCATAACATGGGGAAAACTAATCCTGGCACGACATTTTTTATTGAGACGGGGAGCAATAATTGTTTTAAGTATTTCTTCATGGCTCTCGGATAATGTATTCGGGGTTTTTAAAATACAATGCGACCCGTAATTCTAGTTGATGGTACAACTCTGAAAGCTAAATATCATGGCAAATTAATTATTGCTACATGTCAAGACGCCGACATCCAAATTTACCCAATTGCATTCGGCATAGTCGACAGCGAGAATGATCTGTCCATGCGTTGGTTCTTTTCGAAACTGAGGGAAGTGATCGGGGAAGTCGAAGACCTTACCTTTGTAATCGATCGGGGACAGTCTATAATAAACGGTATCACTGAAGTTTTTCCAGAGGCACATCACGGGTATTGCATGTACCATATACAAGGTAATTTGAAAACTAGGTATCGGGGCAAATGCATCGTTTCATTATTCAGGAGAGCAGCCAAAGCTTACAGTGCTTAAGAGTGTAATAAGTTCATGTTTGAGATGGGAAGTAAATCATTACCAGCGTTGGAGTATCTGATGAACATGGTGATCAAACATTGGGCGTGGTCATACTTTCCAGGACATCGATACAATATGATGACGTCGAATAACGCGGAGTCTCTCAATGCATTGTTTAAGAAGGATCAAGAGTTACCAATTCTCGTAA
>NC_036242.1:888947-891401 GCF_002742605.1 Olea europaea var. sylvestris | reverse complement strand
AAAACACGAAATGAATAGTTCACTTACATCGTCGGCGAGCCAAGCTCCCAAAGTCGTAATATCGTGGAACCACTTGTAAGCGTCCGAGACCGTTCGGTTACCTATCGTGCGGGTAGCTCTGAAAAAATCGGGAAATGTTAAAATAAGCATAGACGAGTTAGCGTACAGTGCTTTATTAAAATCATACAATACCTACCCGGGGATAATTCTCCTCCACTCCGTCTCGAATGCTTTCCACTTGACATTGTCCACCTCTCTGAATAAGTTCGGATACGTCCCATCGATGAACGTCCTCCTCTTGGCCTTAACCATGAAGGGGGAAACAGCATACTGTGACGGCACTCTCAACCTCTTGCCGACCACCTGCTCCGTCTCATCAACAGCATGTCTCTTACCCTCAATCACAATGGGCGTTCTCTCACCCTCCGGGGCCCCCTCCTCCGTCGCCACCTCATCTGCCCCTCCCATCGGGGCAATCTCCTCCGTCGCCACCTCATTCGTCCTCCCATCGGTGCCTCCCCCTCCGTCGCCACCTCCTTCGCCCCTCCCATCGGGGCCTCCCCCTCTTTCGCCACCTCCTCCGTCTCTCCCATCGGTGCCTCTCCCCCCATCGCCCCCCCTCGGGGCCACCCTATCCCCCTCCATAGACAATCAGAATGACTCTAATGTCTCGTCATGCCAAAAATGTAGGTGACCTCCCTCTTCATCACCATCTCGATCATCTCCACCATCTCCTCTGTCCCCCTATCGCCTAGCGGCTAAATCTCATCTAAGTGTTGCTACCGCATCCTGAAGGTCGACAACGTAAGACTGTAGCATTCCAACATCATGGGATAGATCGTCAACCCTTCCTGTCAACTCTCGTCCCATATCGTCGACCTTCCGTGTCAGATAGTCGACATTCCCTGTCAGATCGTCGACCCTCTCGGTAAACTCTCGTCCCAGATCATTGACCCTCTCCGTCAACTCTCGTCGTAGCGCGCCGACCTCCTCCACTATAAATCCAGTCAGACGGGCATACAAATCATCAGTGTGTGTCGACGATACACGGGGGACATGTCTGGACGAGGGAGAAGGAGATACCCTCGGCGAAGGTGATCGTCGATCAGCTGGACTGCCCTCCTACATAAATAACATTAAAAATTATTCAATAAATTTATACGTCAACGATATTCAATAAATTATATTTAATTCACATANTGGGGAAAACTAATCCTGGCACGACATTTTTTATTGAGACGGGGAGCAATAATTGTTTTAAGTATTTCTTCATGGCTCTCGGACAATGTATTCGGGGTTTTTAAAATGCAATGCGACCCGTAATTCTAGTTGATGGTACAACTCTGAAAGCTAAATATCATGGCAAATTAATTATTGCTACATGTCAAGACGCCGACATCCAAATTTACCCTATTGCATTCGGCATAGTCGACAGCGAGAATGATCTGTCCATGCGTTGGTTCTTTTCGAAACTGAGGGAAGTGATCGGGGAAATCGAAGACCTTACCTTTGTAATCGATCGGGGACAGTCTATAATAAATGGTATCACTGAAGTTTTTCCAGAGGCACATCACGGGTATTGCATGTACCATATACAAGGTAATTTGAAAACTAGGTATCGGGGCAAATGCATCGTTTCATTATTCAGGAGAGCAGCCAAAGCTTACAGTGCTTAAGAGTGTAATAAGTTCATGTTTGAGATGGGAAGTAAATCATTACCGGCGTTGGAGTATCTGATGAACATGGGGATCAAACATTGGGCGTGGTCATACTTTCCAGGACGTCGATACAATATGATGACGTCGAATAACGCGGAGTCTCTCAATGCATTGTTTAAGAAGGATCAAGAGTTACCAATTCTCGTAATGATTGAGAACATTCGTAACAAGCTGCAGCAGTGGTTTCATGACCGACGTGCGGCATCACAGAGTTGCAGTAGCGTGCTGGCCCCAGCTCAAGAGGAGAAACTCGTTAAGGCGGCAGAGGTTGCGAGGAAGTTGAATGTGAAAGCACTAGATGAGTTCCGCTTCTCCGTGCAATGTGCACGTAATACGACATATATGGTGGAATTGACTGATAACACATGCACTTGTACGAGATTTCAGTTGGAGAGTTTTCCATGTGAGCATGCAATTGCGGTGGCCATGTATCGAGGCTTTGCAGCGAGAACGTTATGCTCTTTGTATTATACGACTGAGTCTTGGAGAACAGCATATGCGGAGACTATATTTCCTCTGCTGAATGAAACAGAGTGGGAAGTTCCAGAGCACATTCTCCTGTTTAATGATTTGTTGCCACCAGTAGTTGAACCGCGTGGTCTTGGACGTCCAAGTACATCTTGAATACCATCTACCGGAGAGTTTCCTCGACCGCGTAGGTGTGGCAGATGCAAAGCCATAGGGCATACTCGACAATTTTGTACCAGTCAAATTCCCCTAAATGACAATTAGACAG
>NC_036242.1:880337-888441 GCF_002742605.1 Olea europaea var. sylvestris | reverse complement strand
GCAGGAACTCGGTGTTTAATATGACTCGACCATAGACGTCAAATGATTTTGGATGTCTCTAAGCTCGATCTCACAGCAAGTCCATGGCCAGGTCGATGTGCTGCATCAAGAAACACCAAAAAATTATTTGTTATTCATTTAATAAACACAAAGTGACGTATACATACAAAATACGAAATGAATAGTTCACTTATATCGTCGGCGAGTCAAGCTCCCGAAGTCGTGATATCGTGGAACCACTTGTAAGCGTCCGAGACCGTCCGGTTACCTATCGTGCGGGTAGCTCTGAAAAAAAGGGAAATGTTAAAATAAGCATAGACGAGTTAGCGTACAGTGCTTTATTAAAATCATACAATACTTACCTGGGGATAATTCTCTTCCACTCCGTCTCGAATGCTTTCCACTTGGCATTGTCCACCTCTCTGAATAAGTTCGGGTACGTCCCATTGATGAATGTCCTTCTCTTGGCCTCAGCCGTAAAGGGGAAAACAACATACTGTGACGGCACTCTCAACCTCTTGCCGACCACCTACTCCGTCTCATGAACAGCATGTCTCTTACCCTCAATCACGATGGGCATCCTCTCACCCTCCTCCGTCGCCACCTCATCCGTCCCCCCATCGGGGCCTCTCCCTCTGTCGCCACCTTCTCCGCCCCTCTCATCGGGGCCTGCCCCTCTGTCGCCACCTCCTCCGTCTCTCCTATCGGTGCCTCCCCCTTTGTCGCCCCTCCCATCGGGGTCACCCTATCCCCCTCCATAGATAACCAGAATGATTCTAATGTCTCGTCATGCTAAAAATGTGGGTGACCCCCCTTTCCATCACCATATCTGCCACCCTCTCGATCATCTCTACCATCCCCTCTGTCCCCCCATCACCTAGCGGCTAAATCTCCTCTAAGTGTCGCTACCGCATCCTGAAGGTCGACAACGCAAGATCGTAGCAGTCCAACATCATGGGATAGATCGTCAACCCTCCTTGTCAACTCTCGTCCCATATCGTCGACCCTCCCTGTCAGATAGTCGACCTTCCCCGTCAGATCATCGACCCTCCCGGTCAACTCTCGTCCCAGATTATCGACCCTCTCCGTCAACTCTCGTCGTAGCGCACCGACCTCCTCTACTATAAATCCAGTCGGACGGGCATACAAGTCATCGGTGTGTGTTGGCTATACACGGGGGACGTGTCTGGACGAGGGAGAAGGAGATACCCTCGGCGGTGGTGATGCCCTCGGCGGAGGTAATGCCAATGGCGGCCGCGATGCCCTCGACGGAGGTGATGCCAATGGTGGGGGCGATACCCTCGACGGAGGTGATCGTCGATCAGCCGGACCGCCCTCCTACATAAATAACATTAAAAATTATTAAATAAATTTATACGTCTATGATATTCAATAAATTATATTTAATTCACATACCCAATCTCGATCCACACTCGGATCAGACATCTGCTCGTCTTCGGTATGTGGAACACCTACATCCCGCACAAGACCCCGAGCCTCCTCCTCCTCCTCCTCCTCCTCCATCGACGGCGTCAACTCAGGTATGACTTCAAGCTAACATAGACATTTGAACTAGTTAACGATCATGTAAACAGATTTAAACTACGTATAATATAAATCACAAATGCATATACTTACCTGGAGATCGTCGGGAGGGCCGATAACTGTTTTCCAGGGGACATCCCTCCGCTCGCGACGATTTCCAATGATGCATTCGAGGGCATCGTGTCTCCACTCGCTTCGCGAAGCGGGCTCCCAGTGCAGGGACTGTCTCATACACCCAAATCTGCAACTCATACACTTATTATGCATAAATGTAATATACTAGAACTTTAACTTTAATTATATTAAACATTTACCTGCACCGCTAACGGCAATCCATATGTATCGTATTTACGCATTGACCCTCTTGACCTCGAGTGTAATTTGGTGAAGACATGTACGGTGTCTTCATAGCATCTCTGGCCCCATGGATAGTTGTTGAACGCATCAATGTCGTCAACAACTTCCAAATCAAAAATGTCGATGACAGTCTTCTTGTGATGACACCTCATCACACTCTCAAGGATGTAGACCAGCCCAAACTTCAATCTCTCTAACATCTGGTCGCACCCCCTAATCCCGACCATCAACTCGAGTAGATGCATTGACCCGTGTCCCTGGAAGTATGTCTCGTACAGCCTATTGCTTTTCTCAATGGCTACATCGTCGCCTATAATCCTCAGTCCAGTGATCAAGCTAAACTCATAAATCGAGAAACTGACGACCTTGCCCTTGAGGTCGAAGTGGAGGGAATCGCCGTCGACTGGCCTCAAAAGCCGACATAGAAGTGCATCGATGATCTGTCCTGAGTACTGCACCTCTCGCATCCGGTACAGTGGCCACAAGAAGGACTGTCGCAGCATATCTCTGTGATAATCATCAAGCAACTCCAACACCGCAGTGAAATTCTCAAAGCTACTATCCGTCTCAACTCCCCATGTAAATGATACTTCATTCTGCAAAAATTCAAATGTTAGAACATTGAGCAATAGATAATAAAGTAACGCATAATCTCAAAAAATCAAAGCAACCGAATTATAACTATCATACAATACGCAAGACATTGACGCTAATAACAAAATAAATTCAATGCAAATTTAAAAATTAAAATAATTTATTTTATCTTGTATATTACATTTGGAAAATATATTTAAAAAAAAATTTCAAATTAAATACATTTTAAAAAAAATAAAGAATATCAATATTAAATAAATTAGAATAAAATCAAAGATTATTTCATAAAAGAAAAATAAAAGGAACAAAATAAATTGTTAATTTCGGACAACATTATCTATTCAATTATTAAATTATATAAAAAAAGGGAATTATAAAAAAATTTAACATAATTATTATTTAATCAAATTAATCTTGTAATCATTTGGAAAATATATTTACGAACAAAAAAATTTCAAATTAAATACAGTTTTAAAAAATTTAAAAAACAAATATATTATCTAAATAAATTTGAAAAAAAAAATTCAAAGATTATTTCATAAAAACAAAAATAAAAGGAACAAAATAAATTGTTAATTTTAGATAATATTCAATTATTAAATTATATAAATAAAAGACAATTATAAAAATTAAATAATTAAATTATATGAATAAAATGAAAGACAGCTATAAAAAATAAATAAATAAATAAATAAATAACATAATTATTTTATCAAATAAAAAAATAAATTAATTATAAAAATTATTTTCGGACCATGACTGTTTAACAGTTGACCCACGACTGTATCCGACTGTTAATAGTCGTCGTCTTCCCACAGGCGATTTCGTCATTGTCGACGATGAAGAGGTCCAAAAATTACAAAAAATTCATATTTTTCACCCCATTCACACCCATAATCTAACAACTTTAAATGATGACGAATTTAAACCGAATAAACGTAAAAATAATGAATCTAAAAACTGAAACTTGTAATAATAAACTTCGAGCGCCAAAACTAACCGGAATAGTAGCATGCAGGTACGGATTGAACGTTGGTGTTTTCGACTGGTGGTTGATCGGTCGTTCTTCAGGCAGTTGGCGTCAATTTTCTTCGAAGTGCGGTCGGTCGGTCGGTTTGGATTTTTTCTAACAGTCGGTGTATAGTGAAGGGTAAAATCGCCGTTTTAGTGTAAACTTATATTTTAACTTTTTTTTTATTCATTTAATGGGTCAAAAGCCAATGTTAAAATTTGCTACAGTCTAAAGGTCATTTCCATGTATTTCCTCCAATCCCAGCGGGCATGAAAACATCCGATTCTGTTGGTATGTTCAAGTAATTTTAATTTTTAAATAAAATAAAAGATAAATGTACTCCCGTACCTCAAAATTTTCTTGTTAGATACACTCTTCTCGACATTGGAGGATTCTCATTTCTTCGAACGATTATAAGGCTATGAAATCCATTGTTTTCACGAGAAGGTTTATAGCTTTTCAAAGAACAAGTCCTCAGAGTTGGTTCATTTTCTTTTATTTTCGACTGAAAATTTTGAGTCTCGTGGTTGCCTTTTTAGCCATCATAATCAATTTCACTCTTATGTAAAACTTTTTCAATGCTTTCTCCAGCATGCTAAAATATACGTTTTTAGTACTTTTTCAATATTTAGGGAGTGTAAGATTCCCATTTTCCCCAAAATATATTTTTCCTTCTCTTTTCAATATTGAAAAAATATTATATGTAAATAAAATTTTTTTCCTTCTTTTTAACCTCACATTCGTCATCAATCTACTATTTTAAAATATACATTCTTTAAAAAGAATTAATAAAGTACGCTTACGTAAAAATCCTTTATTCAAACAATTGGCAAGCACATTAAAAACCCACCACTTTCACACGTGACTTTAATTTACACTGCTGGTGCTAAAAACTACATGAATTCTTTTTCGATACTCCATTCTTATCTTCAAATCACTTCTAACAATATTTTGAAAAGCTAATTGTTGGGCTTTTAACGTAAGGGCACATTCATTTTTAATGTACTCATATAATTATAAGCAAGAAACATAGAGGAATGGATATTATAAAAGCAAATCAAAACAAAATGTGGGCAATCATATTTAAGAAAAGCAAAAATGGATACAAATCTGATAATACAGTCTTTGATGCCATCAAATAATATTTGTAATCCATTATCTGCCATCTCAAGCAGCTTCTTAATAAGCCAGCCATGAAATCTGCTAGATGTTTACCGAAGAAGACACGACTTCAGCACTGCATACCGGACAAACCTACACCAGTACAGAATTTATACATCCGTTAAGTCTATCGAGTACAAGAACAAAATTATTGAATTTCATCTGCAGTAAATAAACTTCCAGTGAGATCTCGAATTTTGTCACAGAACTTTAATTTGTCTCAATTGGGTCATTAAACTTCATTTCAGTTTCAAATGTTTCCATTCCGTCAACTATCATCCCCCAAACTAACCTGATGGAATTGTTTAATTGGCAGCTAAACCACAACGAATTTTTCATGTTATTGCTTAGTAGCATGCCAACTCTGCCCAAATGAAATGTTAAAAAAGCACATTTTTCATTTGATACTTTTCAGCCGTGGCCTAATGTTTAGTTGGCATGCCATATAATGGAACATAGCATCACGAAGAAGATACGTTGTGGACTGGCTCTGGCTGCCAACTAAACAATTTTCGTCAGCTTGGTAGGGGCAGAATATGACAAGAGTAATGATATTTGAAACTAAAACTCAGTAATCCAAGTGAGATAAATTAAAGGGAAAATTGCAGTAGAAGCCCCAAACTTTTGAAACATTAGCAAACTTTCCCCAAACCTTTGATTTGTTGCAACCGTCATCCCTAACCTTTCCAAATGTTGCAGGGGAAGCCCTTTTGGACGGTTTCCATCCACAATTCCATTAGTTGACCAAAAATTTAACTTTACCACATTTTTAATATTTCATTAGAAGGGGTAAAATAGTAAATTTTCATTTATCATATGATATAGTAATTAAATTAAAAAATGAAAAATAAAAAAACATAACCTGTCTTCTTCCTTTCACCCCGCCACCACCCCCATCCCTAACTCAAATCCAAAAACCACACCGCCACCACCGCCGGTGCCGCCACAACAACCCGATGTCGACCCCTCAGCAACCACCTACCTGTCGGTCCCACCGTACGAACCTTCCTCCAATTTCACGTAATCCCCAACCCCGAAATCCTCTTCAACAAGCCACAGAATCAAATTCCAGGTTTTCCATACCAAATCAAATTATTTTCACCAAAAAGTACAATTATTTCCCTAGAAAAATCAAACTGAAGAACATGAGTACAATTATAATCCCTCTAATTGAGGGGTTTTCAGGTTATCAAAATAATTGCATAAATTCTTCGATGCGGGGACTTATAGTTTCAATCTGGAGGATTTGTTGAGGGCTTCAACAGGAAAAGAAAGTGTTGATACTAATTATGAAGCTGTGTTAGAAGAAGGCAGCATTGTTGCGGTGAAGAGGCTAAAAGATGTGGTGGCTTCGAAGAGAGAATTCGAGCAGCAAATGGAAGTTTTGGGGAAGATTAAACATGAAAATGTGCCACCATTAAGATATGGTGACGGTGGCGGCGCCGACGGTGGTGGTTGTGGTGGTGGTGGTGGTGAGGATTTTGGATTTCAGTTAGAAGTGGGGGTGCTGGCGGGGTGAGAGGAAGAAGACGATTTTTTTTTTTAATTTTCTAATTTAATTACTATATAATGTGATAAATAAAAAATTACTCTTTTACCTTTTAAAATATTAAAAATGTGGTCAAAGTTAAATTTTTTATCAACTAATGGAATAGTGGATGGAAATCATTCAAAAGGGCTTCCCCTACAACGTGTGGAAATGTTAGGGGTGACGGCTGCAACAAATCAAAGGTTTGGAAAAAGTCTGTTAATATTTCAAAGGTTTGGAGCTTCTGCTGCAATTTTCCCTAAATTAAATCTTAGCAAGTCATGTGAGACTCAACGAAATTAACCCTTCAATCGCAATAATGAATGAAATAAAAATGCTAAGTTTAGCCTTATGAAATTGGTCTTCCATACTATGACGTTTAGGGATTGTATTTATTCGAAAAAAAAAAGGCGTGATAGGGACATAAGCCAAATGCAAAGGCAAATCAAATGTCGCCAAACTAAAGTAATAAACTGGGCATATAAATGTGTACACACACATCTATTTGCCATCAAATTTAAGAAAGCAATATGGATTCATTGACCTGGAAAATACAACATCATTGGGAGTTGAAAATATTTCGAGAGCAAAACAACAGTTGTAGAATATTATATTACTCGAGATAAAACAAAATATTGGCACAAAAACAAATGGTTCCTAGTATTTTTTCATTAAATTCCTTTTTTTCTTAACCATGTTTTATTGGTCTAATCAAATGTGCAAGAAGCAAACATGACTTCATGTATCCCCTGAAGTAAATTATGTGCTTTTGAATCTTAGAATTAAAGAAAACATAAAGCATACCTTGTTTATTCTTAACCAATTGTTTATACATTCAGGATGGTAAAAATGTTTGCAGGAAAGCACAGTCAAGGTGTCACCATCCTCGTATTCCAACCTACATATAACACAGCTGAGGTACAAGGGTAAATCGCTGTCAGAGATTGGACATTCATATGGGGGGCAAGGGAGTAAAAAAGACAAAAATGAAAGAGTAGTCATAGCATATTATCATAACAATCATAGAAACTAGGCAATGTGTACTAACGAATCATTGTTTCCATCCTGAATGCTTTGTGATTTATAATTGACTGAAGGCAGAGAGGCAATTGTTTCAGCAGTAAGACCCCTGCTCTCTGTCCCAATAACTTCACCCAGGGCAAGTAATTCCTGAAACGCCAAGTCAACCAATGAACTCAAAGTAAGATATACCTCGAACAAAAGAAATGATGCAGCCGCAAAATTTACCTCATATGAAAGTTCCTCTGGATCAACTTCCTCCCATGCATCCTAAAAGATTCATTAAGAGATGCTTCAGAAGAATTCAACCAATAAAATATAAAATCCAAACTATTACGAGCTCATCAAGGATAGTGTAACTGTGTAAGGATGTACTGGAAACAGAGTGCAGGACTATATGCAATTCAATTGACAAAGTGCAATTACAAAATTACTTGTTTCATGGTTAAAGCAGAAACAAGAATCTCCAGGAAATGTAATGTGTCAGACTTAACTTGCAACACAAAAATTCAAGAAACAATTTGTAATAGTCGTACCAAAAAAGCTCCTTGCTAATTTGCATGGTCAACTATTAATACCATGGTGAAAGATTGTAGAAGGGGAAGTATTGAAAGAGGGAAGACACCTCACTTCGTTGTTTTGTTGGAAGAGAAGGGAGAGGTAAAGCAAAGTGGGAGGCTCGATTCAATTCTTTCTAATCACTATTTACGAACTTCCCATTTGAACGGTAAAGGTCGGGTGAAACATCCACCACCCAAAATACAATAAAATGATTCATGGTATCAAGGTAATATGATGTATAGCAATCTCTCCCCTTTTTCCATTAGAAAGGAGGAGCTAAATAAAACAAAGATAATGGTTTACTTTCTTTTTTTTTGGTTTTGTGG
>NC_036242.1:877810-880044 GCF_002742605.1 Olea europaea var. sylvestris | reverse complement strand
TTGCATATCAACATATATACCTTCATCTAACCAACCCGTAATAGGACTTGCATTCATGTCATATCCTTTCTTACAGTTAAAAGGGGACTTTATGGAATATTCATAGCGAGCATCTTCAAAATTGGAGTTAAGGAAAATATTTGGAGCTTTTTTGCGTTGGGACTAGGTTTGGCCACCTATGGGGTCAACCTGACCTCAAATAGTAATTCATTCTTGAGGAATTTGCATGAGAAGTCACTGAAGTCACATTTTGTACATCACAACACCAGGCATGTGAAGAAAACTTTTTGTGATATTAGTCATTGTTGCATTTAATTCAGTCCAAGAATTTAGGTTGATTTGATAATTTTCAAGTTTGCCATAGTATTAGGTCAATGAACTTGGTCCTAAAACTTAGATTTTTAGTAGATTTTGATAAAAGTTAGTGAAACGTGTGGTTGAAAAGTTGATAAAAGTCGTGTGTCTCATTGTGTGGTTGAAAATGAGTTATAAGAAATGGGAGCCAAGTAGTGGCTTAATTTATGATTCAGACTCTTATTTGTTTATCTTGGGAAGATGTCAAGTATAACAATCTCTCCCCTTTTTCCTTAGTAACCTAATCTAACAAGACTCTGTTGGCTAGAAGAGGGGTACTAACTAAAAACAAAGAAAAGAGGGCTGACAATTGAAAAACTTATCACGTTTTGTCTTATGAATGTTGGTCGATGTTACATGAAAACCAATGGTTTTTCGCTATTTTTGGGTAATTGGGACATAAAGAGACTTCATAACTTTTTAAAGAAAAGAAACCATTCTTTGGACGTTCATGAGGTAGAACAAAGTTTTTGACTTCTATATGAGCTTCTGTTGGATTTTATGCGCAATATTAAAAAGATGAAAACGAAAATCAACACAAGGATTTTACGTGACTCGACGGTGTGCCTACGTCCACGACAGCGAAGCGGAGATTTCTTTATTCAGTTGTTAAAAATAGGGTTACAACATATTATTTATACTAACCCTAGCTTAGGGCCATATAAGACTTTAAGGCCCGTACAGAAAATAACCTTGTACCGTACCACGGGGGCGTCGCCCCCGCCCCCCCAACCCATTCAGCGTATCTAACAACCAGACAGTGAATTAAACACGCGCAAGGCCAATGCCGTCACTCCACGCCGGCATCGGCCCATTTGATCCAGAATCTGTGTTCCACTCTACATGAGTCACATGCACAACAATCTCCACCTGGCGAATATCACCCCTTAGGAGAAAAAACATAACCTGGAAAAAACTACACCATCTAGGACCAATGGGTTGGGACACATCCTCTCTAGCAACTAGAGATGTTAATCAAGTTCAAGCAATGCTTGAACCTATCCATTGTGATTGGCTTTGTCATCATATCTGTTGCATTCTCTGAGGTATGCACCTTCTCTAACAACAACTCTCCTGAAGTAACCAACTCTCTTATCTTATGAAATCTCATATCAATGTGCTTGGTTCTTGCATGATAAATCTAATTCTTAACTAGGAAGATGGCGCTCTAACTATCACAATACAGCTTCATTCCATCTTGCTTGATCCCAAATTCCCTGACAAGCCCTTTCAACTACAATAATTCCTTGGCTGCTTCAGTTGCCGCCATGTACTCTGCTTCAGTTGTAGATAATGCCACAAGTGATTGCACCATTGAGCTCCAACTTATGGGCCCACCTGTCGAGTGTGAAAACATAACCTGCATGGGACCTTCTGTCATCCAAGTCCCCTGCATAATCTGCATCTACATATCCTTGAACTGAAATATCACCATGTTGTCTCTCAAACATGATTCCGCACTCCATTGTACCTTTCAAGTACTTAAAAATCCACTTTACAGCTCTCCAATGCTCTCTACCAGGATTAGTCATATACTTACTAACCACACTGACTGCATGTGCTAAATCTGGTCTGATACACACCATTACATACATCAAACATCCAACTGCACTGGCATAAGGTACCTTTGACATCTCTACAACATCTTCTTCACTCTTTAGGCACTGATTATTAGACAATCTGAAGTGATTTGCAAGTGGTGTGGCAACTGATTTTGCATCTAACATGCTAAGTCTCTCTAACACTTTTTTCAAATAATTTTTCTGAGACACGCATAATTTTCTGGCTTTCCTATCTCTGTTGATCCCCATGCTAAGAATTTTCTTAGCAGGTCCCAAGTCTTTCATATCAAACTTACTGCTCAACAAAGATTTCAATTT
>NC_036242.1:781824-875666 GCF_002742605.1 Olea europaea var. sylvestris | reverse complement strand
CTCCGCTTCGCTCTCGTGGACGTAGGCACACCGCCGAACCACGTAAAATCCTTGTGTTGATTTTCGTTTTCATCTCTATAATATTGCGCATAAAATCCAACAGCTTCAACATCTAAGGAGTTTTAAGACTTTTCATTTATCTTAGCTGTTCTTTGTTGAAACAATGTTATCTTGGAATTTTATTTTTGAACTTTTTTTTCTTCTTTATTAAGAGAATCTTTCCTCTCTTGATCTATGTATCTTTATATCAAGGTCAATAAGATTATGCTTCTGACTAAAAAAAGGGACAAAAAATGTAGTGCATAGAATTTAAACCATCAGTCACTTCAAGATCAAGCTTATATATTTGTCAGTTGGGTGAACTGAGAGCAGTAGACAATTCCAAGCTTTCTACAGCAATTCAATTTTCAACAATCAACTAAACAAATGAAACTATTTTTTCTCATCCAGAAAAAGATTTAGAATCTCATAATATGGCCATACCTAGAAAAGATTTGAAAATGCTATATCCAGAATTAAATGAAATCAGACCTGAGAATTATCACCACGATCCTCATCTTCATCCTCAGCATCCCCAATTATCACTAAATAATCATTAGAGCTTTGTCAATCATTGCATAGTTCTTGCGGATCATTTAATGGAAAACTAAGAGCACAAGAACTAGGACAGTGTGGTCAATTTAGAAACTCACCTTCATTAATTCCAGCTAGAGCTAGCAACCTAGCTGCCATTTCCCGTTCTTCAGCATCTTGTAAGGCCCTAGCATAGGCCTCATCACTTGAAAAAGTCGAAGGGTCAAGTTCAACAGCTTGGTTCTCGTCCTCAACTCCTTCAGCATGAGCATGCACATCAAATGCATCTTCTGCATCATCATCTACCTCCAGATGAGTACCATTACAATCCTCTTCACTGGTATCATCCAAATAGTCGGCATCGTGATTGTCATCATCGTCGTCGTCTTCATCATGCCCATAACTCCCAGCTTCCCAACTTCCATAATCACTGCCACTGTGCATTCTCAGCATCATGTATGCCCTTTCCTATTGCACAGAAAACAGAGCCAATTAAATTTCAAGAAAAAAAGAAAGATAGAAAAGCTCTTGTTTAAGATAGAAGTTTATAAGAATCAGAACAAATATTTAAATTCATTTTCCTGTATACCAAACCATGTGTATTTCATTCAAATTATGGTAATATTGCAGGTACATCTAAGTCTAACAGCATAGAATCGTGTATTTATACAAAAACTGGATTTCAAAAGCATTCTAAATCTATCTCAACTAAACAGCCCAATTACAAAAATTTTGTCCACTGATTTACAATTAAGACGATAAAACAACGGATATAAGTCCATCTGAAAC
This sequence comes from Olea europaea var. sylvestris, assembly GCF_002742605.1. Taxonomy (NCBI): domain Eukaryota; kingdom Viridiplantae; phylum Streptophyta; class Magnoliopsida; order Lamiales; family Oleaceae; genus Olea; species Olea europaea. The sequence goes on along the minus strand of NC_036242.1, from coordinate 874,304 downwards.
AGTAGAAGAACAATACACAATTAAGTTCACTTGCCATAAACCCTGATTAACTGAAGCTGAGGTGAAAAAACTCTACAACTTGAGAAAGCTTCTGATTATGGGACACATTTTGGTACCAAAAACAACTACTACTAAGGCTTCTAACCAAAGTCGGTCCTTCTTCATCCTTCTGTTCAAAAAGTATATAAGGTGCCAATAAAAACAACAAATACCTGATAAAAAAGGTTACCACTTAAAATATATGTTATGATGGCTCAGAATACACAATTAAGTTCGATTGCCATAAACCCTGATTAACTTAAGTTGAGGTGAAAACACTCTACACCTTGAGGAAGCTTTTGATTATGGGACACATTTTGGTACCAAAAACAACTACTACTAAGGCTTCTAACCAAAGTCGGTCCTTCTTCATCCTTCTGTTCAAAAAATATATAAGGTGCCAATAAAAACAACAAATACCTGATAAAAAAGGTTACCACTTAAAATATATGTTATGATGGCTCCGAATACATATAGGTAAAAGTCTTTTTCTCGTGATAAATTGAAGCCATCAGCTATGTATACCAAATTGTGCATTTCATTCATATTGTGGGACTATTGAACCAAAACAACACAACTAACAGTATAGAATCACTTATTTAAATAAACTGAATTTCAAAAAGCAACCTAAATCTATCTCAATGCAACCAATTTCAAAAATCTTGCCAATTCATTTATGAATAAAAGAAGATAAAAGAGGGGCATAGATCCGTCTAAACACCATGAGAAACCAATTAGAATAAAAGTTATATAAAGGCTCGGAATAAAAATACGTAAAATCATTTTCACAGAATAATGAGAGCTACATGTTCATTTCATTCATATTACGGTAATATTTAACCATAACACTACACCTAACCTAAGTAGTATGAATATTTATAAACTCATTCCGAACCCATATCTGATACGTATCCAAGTTTGGATACTCTCCAATATGCCCTGATATGTACCGGATACTTGTCTTTTTATTATTTTATATTTTTTATATCTTCAATACGTATTTTTAAATTATTTCTAATACAGTATCGGATATGTTAGGACACGTGCAGAAAAATATATTGATTTTAAAATCTTTTAAAATTCATTATTATTGACAAAGTTTTTTACTTCATAGAATACTATTGTTATCAATAGATAATGTTTATTGAAAATACACCTAGAGTTTTAAAATAATTGACAACTAGAATTTTTATATTAAAAATACACAATAGTAATAAGGTATTTTTTGGGTCAGAATGCATTTTGAAATATTAGATTGATGAAAATTGTATGGTTAAAAAATAAGGAAAATACACCTAGAGTTTTAAAATAATTGACAACTAGAGTTTTTATACTAAAAATACACAATAGTAATAAGGCATTTTTTTGGGTTAGAATGCATTTTGAAATATTAGATTAATAAAAATTGTATGGTTAAAAAATAAGAAAAAGTTTTGGGTTTGCGTGTAATATTATTTTATTGAAAAACGTGTAGTTGAAAAGAAGAGAAAAATGTATTTTGAAAAAAATAGGAATCAAACAAGGGCTAAATGTTTTAATACATGTAAAACCGTGTTAATCGTTGACAAATATATTTTTATTAATAAAAATAGTTAATGATTTAATACAAGTAAAATCATATTAATAAATTATACATTAATTAATCAAACTTCACTACATATTTATTAAATTGATTTTTATACTAAGCAATCTACGTCTTTTATCAAGAAAATTAAATCTCTATTCAAAATGAGAATCCAAAATGTGTGGAATTGTTGGAAACTTATTTGATACTCTTGAAAGTGTTTGTCTGCTTGAAGTTGTATCAGCCTACCCTTTACATATCGTATTCGAATTATGTATACGACTCCATGCTTCGTAGCATCTAACACTACAGAATTATGTACCTAAACAAACTAAATTTCAAAAAGCATCCTAAATGTATCATAATGCAACAACCCAATTTCAAAATCTCGTCAACTGATTTATGAATAACATGATAAAGCAATGGTAATTCCGTCTTAGACAGCACAAGAACAATTAAAAAAAAAAAAAGTTCCCTTGTCATAGACCCTGATTTAAATTGAGCTGCAAAAACTAGTTGTCGTTAAAAATAATGCTACTTGTATATAAGTAGTTACAATAAGTTTACAAATAGACAAGGTGTCAAGAAGAGCGTGGAAAAAAAGATTTCAGAAGAAATTCTGGCCAATCATATCTCATCACAACATATGTATGTACACTAATATGTAAGTGGTGATGTACATGTAACGTAACCATTTATGGGTACATTTTTCATACGGAAAACAACTACTAAGGCTTACTCTTGAACTCGGCGCTTTTTAATCCATCTGTTCAAAAAGTTTATTTAGCTACCAAATAAACCCCTAATTAATTATTTATTTTTTAATAGTTATCATAACACGATTTTGTGAAAGCAAAGTGTTTGTTTCTTGCAAGTACTAGACATAAGTAACGTCTAAAAATTTTATATGTAGAAAAGAAAAGAAACACTCAAGAAATTGTAACAAAACCTTAAAATCAGCTCACAAGGGGGCAGCACCCAAAATCCTTATAAAGCCACAAAGCATGCCATTCACGAGGGATATAATCAGATAGTTACCGAAATCACAAAATATACAACAGCAGCAGCAGCAGCAGCAGCAGCAGCAGCAACAACAACAACAACGACGACAACAAAGTCTACACTTAGGAGAAGCTTTTGATTATTGGCTGTCAAGTTTTGGTACCAATAACAAGAAGAATAATTATATACAGCTAACAGCCCCATTGGGGTTGGTTACAGCCCCACGTTAGCCCAATAGGCTGGATTAAAGGTGAAATTTATCATTTAATGTCACCTTATCGCCACCTGAACTGAGGGTGTAAGCCGGTGGGCTAAATAGCATTACTCTAACAACAACTGCCAGCGCTTATTCCAGAAGTCTGCTATTTTAACATTCTGTTATAAAAATATATCTAAGTAAAAATAAAAACTTTTTTTTAACAATTATCAAGAAGCCCTCATCAAGAATTCAAAACGAAAAAAAAATAAAAAACAAGCAAAAAAAAAATTAAAAAACACCTGTTCTTGGAGGGTGCGGGCAAGGGCGAGATCAGCATCGACCTGGCTGAGGTCCGTAAATGGAGTTTTCTGACGCCGATTGTTCTCAGCTTCACTATTGCTATTGATTAAGACGTCGTTTGACAAAGTATTATTGTCATTGATCCCCGTCCTAGCGTTCTGTGTAAGATCTTCTTGTTCGCAAGTATTACTGGTGCTAGCTTTCGAATTTGTGTTCTCCATTTCAAAATTCGCACTAATCTAATCTGAATTATTCTGTGTTGTTTATCAAATAGGAGAGGATATTCGATCTGAGAGATGAGAAAGGGAATAATGTAGATGAAGAAGAGCGTTTGTTTGAAATTGATTTAAGAACAGTGATTTGTCATGGTTGATAAAGTAAAGTTGAAAGAAATGAATAGTTCGAAGCTGGCCGTACTAAACCCAGGCCATATGGACAACCCTGCCATGCCCTTTTCAGTTTATTTATTTTTATTTTTTTATATGATAGGGAACTCGTCATCACTCCCTTCAGATGCGTACTGAATAAATTCTCGGACCGCACTTTTGAACTTTATTTATTCATGTAGACAATTTAAATTTCACAAGTATCCTTAATTAATTTGATTTGATTTAATAGAATAGTTGCAAAACAGTACAAAAACATCCTATCAAATCCATCCAAACCAACTCAACCCACACTTGACCCCACCTTCTAAACTCACATTTCCCAACCTCAACCCACCCTGACTTTTTGAACCCACAATCCACTCTCTATTCTCTTCTTTTTCCACAAAGAGAAAGCTGGAAACAAAAAATCAATCCATTGGGAGATTGTTCTCAAGTTCAATTTTTGATAAAGTTTTACATAACTTCATTGATATGTTGAAATTTATTTGTAATCATACTAAGAATCACCAAATAATAAATTAATAAAACGAATTCATACGTGCAGAAGTCATCGTTGATATGAATAATAGTTGTAATTGTAATACCAGTCAAATCTTCCCCTCCTTGCTCCTCACAAAAGTGTTGGTCATCAATGGGGCAAGTCAATAAAATCATATGGAGAGGAGAGGAGACATAACGTTTATATAGGAATTTATTTTGTCGTCCCATTATCAACTTAAACCCTAATTAGGGTTTTCGCATAATTTCGGCCCATATACTCGAAATTGCCACATTATATCAAAAAAAGCCCCGTAAGGTGTAAAATGGCTCAAATTGATCACTTAACATAATGGCATAATCATAATGTCATTATGAGTCATACATCTAACCTGTAAAATTTGCAATTGAATTAAAAGCCCACATATGGAATTATTCCAACATTCTCTCAGCTGGGCAAACATTTGATTGCTATAACAAAGTTTTAACACCCGAGTTAGACTACATAGGTGGTCACAAAAGTATAGCTCCAATGATGACACCTTACGTAACATGATCCGGTCCAACAAGAATATTAACACCAAACATGGAAGTCGTTACACCAATTAAGCGATGTAAGATCATTCCACGGCTACAAATGCCAACATCCTTATCGACATAGATCTCCATCCTCCAACCAATGTGGTAGTATGTGGTATGAACTTAGCACCAAATGTGATAAAAAAACTTTGCAAATTCATATCGGTCCTTATAATGCTTTAGGTCAAAATAAAGCTACATGTCTCCAAAAGAGACTCATCTTATGTCTTTATCTGTCATACCTCGAAATCCCAATAATATCATAATAAAAAAAATAAGTCAAATGTATGCTCAAAATAATTCATGGATAGGGAAAAATATATTTTATTTTTGATAGAGGGGTTGTACCTAAAAACATATGGGTTATTTACGTATCCCGCAAAGGGATCAAGTCCAAAACATAGTTCTTTTACACAAATAACTCCCACTATCCAAAAATATCAAATATTTTCACAATGCCCATATTAGCAATATGTATCTTAAAGACTTTGGAGCGAGTCCCTTAGTCAAACGATCTGCAATCATTGCATCTATATTGATATGCTCTATTTTCATCTGCCCTTTCTTAACTCTGTCTCTAACCACCAAATATTTGATGTCAATATGCTTTGACTCACCAGAACTTTTATTATTCTTTGAAAAGAATACTGCTGTAATGTTATCACAGTATATGATGATTGATCTTGAGATGAAATTAACAACTTTCAAGCCAGAGATAAAATTTCTTAACCAAACGGATTGGACTTTAGCCTCATAACATGCCACAAATTCAGCTTACATAGTAGAAGATGCCACTAGAGTCTGTTTAATACTTTTCCAAGAAATAGCACCACCAGCTAATGTAAAAATATAACTTGAGGTTGATTTCAAATCATCTTGACATCCAGCAAAATCAGAATCTAAATATCCTATCACCACAAGATGATTTGAACGTTATAATGTAAGCATATAACTTTCAATTTTCTTCAAATATCTCATTACTTTCTTAGCTGCTTTCCGATATTCTTGTCCTGGATTAGATTGAAAATCTGCTAAGGATACTGATTGCGTAGACTATATCCGATTTAGTGCAAACTTGAGCATACATCAAACTCCCCACAGCACCAGCATATGGAATCATCTTCATTATTCCCTTTCTAGCTCATTTCTTGGATATTGAGTTTTGTTAAACTTATTTCCTTTTATGATAGGTACATCATCAGGTGTATAGTTTTGCATATTAAACCTTTCTAGAACACATCATATATAAGCTTTCTGAGAAAGTTCCAATAAGTCACGATTTTTGTCACGATATATTTCAATGCAAGTACATAGGAAGCTTCTCCAAGATCTTTCATCTCAAAATTAGCAGACATCATTTTCTTTGTCTTATGAAGTAACCCTAAATTACCGTTAGTAAGCAGAATATCGTCAACATACAGTACAAGAAAAATAAAATTTCTCCCAGTGGTTTTGAGATAAATGCATTGATCAATAGTATTTTCAACAAAACCAAGAGAGGTCACAACCTCATCAAACTTCAAATACCACTGTCGAGATACTTGCTTGAAGCCATATAAGAATTTGTTTGACTTACATACCAAGTTTTCTTTTCCTTTCACAAAGTTTCATGTAAACTATTTCAGAAAGATCTTCATTCAAAAATGTTGTCTTAACATCCATTTGATAAAACTCCAAATCGTAGTGTACCACAAGAGACATGATAATTTGAAAAGAATCTTTCGACGAAACATGGGAGGAGGTTTCAACATAATCAATGTCCTCTCACTGAGTGAAACTTTTGCAACCAATCTTGCTTTCTTTCATTCAACATTTCTTTTTGAATTTAATTTACTTTTTGAAAATCTACTTGTCATCTACAGCTTTGGCATCTGGAGGAAGTTCAACAAGATCCCAAATTTTATTCTTTTCCATAGAATTCATTTCATCTTCCATGGCAATTATCCATTTATTTGCCTCGGAACTTGTCAATGCTTGATTATAAGTTACAGTATCAATGATATGCCCAATATTAAAATCGCTCTCCAATAAGTATGTAATATAGTCACTGGGCAATCCAGATCTTCTTTCCCTTTGTGATCTTCTAACTTGTGGCTCAAAAACCAATTCAATCGTTGTTAGAGAAATTGGAGGTTCCTCGGTTCTTCATTAAAAATTTCAATTGGTTGAGAACCAACTCTTTCATGTATAACAGGAACTGGAACAACAACTTGATTTGATTCAACAAGAATTTCTCTCAATGTAGAACTCCCACCATCTCCAAAATCATTCTCCAGAAACGTAGCAATAATGGATTCCACAATTCTAGTGCCGCGATTTGGACAAAAAATTGTGTATCCTTTTGATCTATACGGATACCCAATAAAGTAACCAGGAGTTGATTTAGGGTCTAATTTCTTTTCAAATGGATTATAAATCCTAACTCAGCTGGACATCCCCAAATTTTAAAGTGAGCCAAACTTGGTTTACGTCATGTCCATAATTCAAAAAGGTGTCTTTGCAACAACTTTACTTGGAATTCTATTCAAAATATACGTAGCAGTTTTCAAGGCTTCATACCATAAATATTCAAGAAAATTTGTTCTTCTCATCATGCTCCCGACCATATTTAGAGTTCGATTACGTCTTTCAAAAACACCATTCTGCTCAGATGTCCCTAGCATGATGTATTGGGGCACTATTTCACATTCTTGTAAAAACTTTACAAAATCACATATATTTTGACCAGACTCGTCATATTTCTCATAGTACCCACTCAATGGTCAAATCTCACAACTTTGATATTTTTCCTACATTATTTTTCTACTTCTAGTTTGAAAATTTTGAATTTCTCAAGTGCATGTGATTTATCGTTAGTCAAGTAAACATAACCATACCGTGAGAAATCATCAATGAAAGTTACGAAGTATTTGTTCCCACATATAGTAGAAGGTAAAGGTCCACTGATATCAGTGTGTATCAAGTCCAAAATGCCATCGCTCCTTGTAGAATCTTCTTTATAGACTTAGTTAGCTTTCCTCTTATACAATTTACAGTCGAAATCAGAAAGGTCTTACGGGGGAAATCTCAATTTTTACCAATCTTTCCATTCTATAATTTGAAATGTGACCCAATTGCTTATACCACAATATAGAGAATGATTCATCGACTAGAGATCTTTTCTTTTTACAGAAGTTACATTGACCATTTTCTTTATAGTTCCTTTGAGACAATCAAAATTTTTATTCTGCTGATTTCGGTGTGATTTATTATCCTTACGGAACTTAGACTTATAGTTATACGAAGCCCCTTGTTTTGTGATGGCTGAAAGGCTAATTGCACACTTCCAATAGTCTCACGGTGCATCCTATATTCTTTTTGGGCACACACTGCTATAAGGTCATTCAAATCTCATTTATCCGATTTGATCTGCGTGAAGAGGGGCTGGATAGTAGACCTCAGGATTAGTCACTGTAAGGTGTACAACTGGTTATCAAAAAAAAATCTCATTTATCCGATTGAGCATTGTAAGTCACCTTAAGCAGATTAAACTAGCTAGAAATGCTATTTAATACATGATAGACCTTGAAAGGCTTCCAATGAGAATGTTGAGAGCCTTTAATTTAGATGATATATTTATCATTTTCATGACATGCTCTCTAACACCACTTGTACCATCATATTTCATACTCATCAATTTATCAATCATATCCCCAGTTTCAGCTTTATCAGACCCAATAAATTTTTCTCCTATGGATTTTCATTATCGGGGATGGCACATAGAATAGAATCAGATATCGATCGCTTAATGATTTTTAAATAGAGTTTATTAGTCATTTCCCACTTTTCATATTCGGCTACATATTCAACAGTACTCTTATTTGTGGGTTTCTCAAACTTATTGTCCATTGCAAAATCCAAACTCAAAAAATCAAGTGCTATTTTTACGTCTCGTTTCCATTTCACACAGTTATTCCCAATCAAGGTTTTAATAGTAGACAATTGATTCGAAAGAGATGAGGCATTATAAACTGTGGAAATATAAAATATCACACTCAATATCATCCATATATAATGCATGCAATCAAATGGATGATAAAATTTCCAACTGATTAATATGGGCTATTAATTAGATAATCCGTAATTTAAATCAAAACATATGAATTTCATTACGGTAAGAGCCTAGATGCATCATCATAAAGTCACATTTGGGTCGACAATACAACATGCTATAAGGTACTCTTAAAACACATCATGTAACTAGTTAACAAAGTTACATTGATTTTCAAAATACCAACACCTTTGGGCAAAAGAAAATTTATAGATTAAAATAAACTCGTTAACTGCCTTATGCCATTTTTTAAAAATATAGCATATAATAACACCGTTGGACAAGATATTATATGCAATAAATCAAAATTGTTGTGCAAAAATATATAAATTTTTATTGTAGGGAAAACTGAATAAATAACAATGATTGTGCCATTTTGATAGCTAACACCCATTTTTATTTGAAAATATTTCTCTCTCAGTGGGAAGATAAGAATCGTCTCAATGCCCATGGAAAACTCAATCACAAAACAATAATTATGTAATAATTCATAACCATTAATCAATAAACGGCAAATTTATATGTGATTTAGAGACAAAATGGACAACAAATTTCAATATATATATATATAAACTGAAATTTAAGCGTGCAATTAATGGCAACATTTAAATGCATAATCATTTTAATGAAATAATAGAAAAGTCGTCAATTAAATTATTATTATTATTTAATATATTTCAATCGAGTCAATTATTAAATAAAATTTTTAAGTGGGTCAAAAATTAAAATTTTAGGGTCAAAAACTTCAAAAGTTCAAATTAAAAGCCCCTTATTGAAAATTACATTTTAACCCTAAATACAAATTAAGATCAGGTCCTTTAATTATACAAATTACATAACATGCCCTCATTTTATTATTTACAAAACCTAACCCCCAATCTGTAATTGCAAACAGGGGCTTGAAAATCAGATATTTACAACAGAAGCCCCCATCTGCCCTTTTGCTTGGTATCTCAGAAAACCCTTCTCTCTCTCTCTCTCTCTTTTTTTTTTTTTTTTGCCCTTATGATGCGTCAGGTACTGTCGGCGCTGCTGCCACAAAGGTAGCAGCAATCGGCGGCGTTTCAGGGTGGTGCTGCTGCTCGAAATGCGGTAACGATGTCTCGCCCAAATTTTTTTTTTTTTTGCGTATTCTTGGTGGACATCGTGGCTCTTTGATTTCGCCAATAAAGGTAATATACTCCTTTTGAGATAGTGTAGGCAAATTCCACACAACAACACCAAGTTAATATCAAAGAGCAGGAGGTGGAGGTGTGGTTGCAAGAGGCACAAGCAAGTTAATAGTTGGGTAATTCAAAGGCAAACTTCAATAAACTTTCGTAGCAACAAATACTGACAAGACCATGTGCTGCATTAAAGTAATAATTTTTTTTTTTTTTTTTGGGCTTTTAGTTTTCCAGTTTTCACCTTTTTCCCGTGTTATTCAAGAGGCAAAATCTCAGTGGGATTATCATGGTTTACCCACCTAATTGATGTTTAGAAGAAATCAGATAACTTAAATTTAAGAATTGGTCGGCCCTCAGAGATTTCAGAATGATTAAGTCAGCAAATTGAAAAGAACGTCATCTTTTTTCGAAGGATTCTGATCTTAGCATGTAGCTTCGATACCAATTGTTGAAATTTATTTGTAATCATGCTAAGAATCAAGAATTACCAAATAATAAATTAATAAAACGAATTTATACATGCGGAAGACATCGTTGATATGAATAATAGTTGTAATTGTAATACCAGCCAGATATTCTCCTCCTTGCTCTTCACAAAAGTGTTAGCCATCAACGGGGCAAGCCAATAAAACCATATGGAGAGGAGAGGGAACATAGCCTTTATATAGGAATTTATTTAGTCGTCTCATTATTCACTTAAACCCTAATTAGGGTTTACACATAATTTCGGCCCATATACTTGAAATTGTCACATTATATCAAATAAAGCCCCGTAAGGTGTAAAATGACCCAAATTGATCACGTAACATAATTGGCCTAATCATAATATCATTATGAGCCATACATCTGACCCGTAAAATTTGCAATCGAATGTGAAGCCCACATATGAAATTATTACAACATGATATTCTTCATCATTAGAGTTCTTAGCTTTTTTCATGATAAGAATCTTTCCCCTATTCTTGAGAATTTTTATTTTTATTTTACTTTCCTAAAGTTTTTGAGGTATAGTGGGGAAGCCGAAAGGGAGAGGAATGAGGGGGAGTGAGGCACACTACGTGTTTGTGATAATGGATGAATTAGTTTCACCGCAAAAATTGCAGAGTTTAATTGATTTGTTGCAAATTAAGCCACTTTTGAAAGCGGATATGGTTCTTCTTGTTCTTGAAGCAATGGATAGGATTGTAATTGAGATTTTTAACATTTATAGAAATATTTGCTGAGAGATTGCCAGATTTGATCAACTTTTTGTAGCTTATAAAAGGTGAAGATTTGAAAACAGGACAAAATAATGTGGGGATGCTCTCACCAAGAGATTAATCTTTTATTTTTAGTTTCTTCTACTCTTGAATTTTAATTTGCAATCTGTAATGTTATTTGAAAATTAATTAAGAGTAGACTACATAAATAGATGCTAGTCAATCTTTCTTATACTCTTTTTTAAAGGTTACTAATAATACAATTTTCAATATATGTACACCGTTGATAAGTTCAACGTTTTTGTGTGTTGTTTTACTACTAGAAGGGTGCTTCGATCGTCAAATTAGCGTTTGCAAGTTACACTTTTTGGTAGATTGATTTGATTTGATTTGTCAATATGTTCTTTAATTGTGTGTTCTATCAATCATTATGTTCGAGTATTTTGTCTAGTTTACTACTTAACAACGAACTGTCAAGAATTACAGTTGAACAATCAACAGTTAATGAAATATTATGTTTTGAAAGAAGTGAAACGATTTTTGTACACGAATAAAAGTTTGCAACGATAATGATAATATAACATAAATGGCGAACATCATTATGGTAATATATATAATACAACCTCAACTCTTGAACATCATTCCACTTCACGTGCTTCTATTAGAACACGGGTTCGAATATGTTACCCAGTTGTGGCCAAATTGCCCACACCGAGTGCATTTCCTGATTTGTACACTAGACTCATATTTGAATTACTTACATCACATGGGTGATCTACCTATATGAGAACGTATACTTGTAAATACGATACGATGAATCTCAGATTATTATTCACACTAGAAATTTTGAGATATCAAAGATAAGCATTTGGTACAATTAATATATTGGACTTTAATAACATGAAAGTGACATCTACGAATAAATTATAGCAAATCGATGAGACTGATAGTTCAAATGTATTTCCCAGATATTTACTAACTGTAGGTATTTATGAATAGCAACTGACAGGAAGCATGCTTTAATGAATGTGATTGAAATACATTCTTCATAGCATTAAGCATGCTCATCAATGCTCAACTATCCAATGTCAAAATCTTCACAAAAATATTACACATTATTTTATTAAATAGAAAATCTTTCATAACATTCTATGGAGGACATTGCAATCTTTTATTCAAAAGGATTTGCAAAATCAAACCTTATGAATGAATAATAATTTACAAAACCAAAACGAAAATTAATATAAGCATGTTGGATTTAACAATTCAAAAATAGCAAGTAACAAATTTGGGATTATGAAATTTTTTTGGTTAAAAATTCTATTACACATTGGATTATAGATATATTCAAAGGTTTTTCTTACACAAGTCAAATAATCAAATATGACATTAATTAACATTAAATGCGTGCATTATGAGCATTACATCCAAAAATGGTATCTCGAAGGATGATTTTGCACATTTCACAATAATAAAAGTGACAACTTTTTATGCATATTTAAATTTTGTGACATCTATGCAAATTCACCATGAGAAATTAGGTGAGGATCAATGTTGAGATGAAGAAAGGTCAACATTATAAGAAACATGCTTTTGGTACTACATTGATTGTAAAGAAATCTCACATTGATCCACTATATCTAGATGAGAGAAGTGAAGCAAAACTCAATCAAAACGATATGTGGTTCTAGGTAATAATATATAAAATTTGCTGTTGTTGAATTTTACATAATAACCAGCCTTCGATGCATCGGAGACAACCAATAAGAAGTATGAAAAAAGACATCAGAAAAATTATTTTAAGACATCGTTGGACAATAACAAATGCCGATGCAAATGATGTTTTCTTGAGCTTAAAGGATTCACCCAACTTTGATGTTGTGAAAATTGGTAAGTTATATTTGATCACAGCATATTTTGTATCCAATGTTGTACAAGAAAATCGTTTACCATTCTCTTTTTGAAGAAGCTAGAAATTATGAGGATATGTAAATGTTTCAATGGGGAAAATGTAAATGTTTCAATGGGGAAAGGAGTAGTACAAGACTTCAATATCATTTCCCAAGAAGGTTATGAAAAAATGGCGTGTATTATCGTCGGAAAAGATTATTGATTGTGTTCTGTACGAGTCAATTTAAAGTTAACGATTTGTACAAGACTTCATTAGCATTGGCCTCAAATCAATGAGCTACAAGGCAAATATGTATTCAACATCCGTCGTTCAGGATATATAAATTTTCGAAAAACCTAATGAAAGAAATTTAATAAATGCCACTCGTCCTTTGTTGACTGTCAATATTGACAGCATTTCCAATCTCTAAATTGTAGACGGAAGTGAAGGATATTGATCCTGTGGAGATTGAGCTGGAAGAGGCACATATGAACGGGTTGACGTACTAGTTACCTTAGATAACTTAAAAAAATGTTGAACCCCAACCTTGAAGACCCCCACCGTCCCGTCCCTAGAGCTTTGTGAGGGAGGTAAATCGCGGAATGTGTCCCAACAGGCTAGGGAACAAGAGCTGTCTGTACACTGCGCCTACAAGGAGTCTAATTCCATGTTTCAAGAATCGAACCCCCACACTGCGGCTTCCAGCAAGGCGTGAGGTGGATGATGACGACATTCAAGAACGGCTGAAGACACCTTTTGTAACAAACTTATCTAATTCGTCATATTGATAAACCATGCAATTTACTCCAACATCAGGCGATCGAGTCGTAGACAATAATGATGGCTTTGATTTATAATTATCTGAAAAAGCCTAGTTGATAAGTGTGTTTCTACACACTTATTAGGCACTTTAATAAGCTAATTATTGATGTAATTGAGTGGATTCCTATTCAAAATTGTGTAATTACGGTGTTTGTAGGTTAATATTCCAAATTGAAAGAGAGGAAGGCTAAATGAAGGAAAATGGACCAAAAATGGACAAGAATAATGACTTTGGGGACTAAGATGTACAAGTCAGAAAGTTCAAGGACTCGAGTTGCAAATTATGAAGCACTTGATTGAAAAGAAATTCAAAATTTAAGGACTAAATTGAGAGCAACCATAGGGCTAAGGCGCGCGCCTTAAGTTGAAAATCAGGACATATGCGCACATTTTAATTTTTTCAGGGCTCTTCTTGCAATTTGGCTGGGATGATTTTTATCCTTTTTAAACACCATTTTCACCCTTTCTCAACCATTCTATTCTTCATCTTGGAAGAAAACCCTAGCCTTATTCTCTTTCTTTTTACTTTCCTTTTCATTTTCTTTCTTCTTTTTTTTTCTTCTTCTTCGTTTTCTTTTATTTTCCTTGATATTTTTGGGAGCAAATCATAGAACACAAAGGAGAATCATTCAAGGAGGTGGAGAAATATTTGAAAAAATCAAAGTCAAGTTTCAAATTGAGTTGTATCTATAACTTTGTATTTTCTTAATTATTTTGCCATACTTGCAATGTATTGTACAAAATATTCTCATTTTTATCATTTGTATAAAATGGGCTGTTATTTGTGTTGGATTTATGGTTGTAGTTTAATCTAGCCTTGATTAATTTTAATATTTGCCATTTGATATTGATTTGTTTATTTCATGTGTTTCTTCTATTGTATTCCATGTATTTTCATTTATGTGGTCAATGAATGATCGTGTTTAGTGAATTGTACATATTTCGAGAGAAGATTGTGCATTTTAGATCAAATAGTAGAAATCATATGTTTGTGTAGAGGATAGAGACATACCTCTAGCTCTAGGTGAGTCAATGAACTATTTTCACAAATATTTAATGCAATTGTTCGGTTTTAATCGATATAAAGATATAGTAGGTTAAACCAATCAATTATGTTTAATTTCGTTCGATAGAGGTAATTAACTAAAACTGAAAAATAAGGTCTAACATTATAAATGAGAACCCTTTTAATTGGCTCGTGGAGAAATTAATTAGGCGATGATTAAATGAAATTATGAATCCCAACCACGTTTGCTTCCAAAAATTCCAAAAATTTCATATTTGGTAGATTTTTAGTTATTTTCCAAAATCATAATCTTTATTGTGTGTGTTTTTTTTATTATTAGAATTAAATTAATTAGAGTTGTGTAATTGAAAGTATACATTTTTCAAGAAATCGACAACCTGAACTCAAAAGGTCCACTTTATTACTTGTACACGACCCGTGCACTTGCGACACGCACTTTTAGCAAACACTAGTCATCTATAATTAGGATATTGGCTTGAAGTAAGATTCCAAATTGGAGACAAACCCTTTGTCCCCATCGACCAGCCTGCTACCCTTAACCCTCATAATCAAACTATTTTTTCTCTTGATTTACATTCAGATTCAAGCCTTTTGCATATATTCATCATAATAATTGGTTAGCGTGCTAATCTCTTTACAAATTACAGCTCCAAAAATATCTATCTGAATTAGTATCAATCACACAAGCTGTCAACAAGAACTCTCTCTAATATGGCTAAACATAAGTTCATTTGACAAATTAATTTAACATAAAATTTTAAATTGGCGACTAATGTAGTTACCAATGTGAGATAAACTTAATGTTCAATATTTACTTTGAAAAAAAAAATTAAAATTTAGCCCTTGTTTGGTAGAGATTAAAATCAGAATTTTGGTAAATTTTGATAAAAGTTGAAGAAATATGTGATTGAAAGGTTGTAGGTCTCATTAAATGTGTTGTTAAAATTAATTGTTGACTTTCGCTTAGATTAAAATCTGAATTTTAATTTTCACCAAACAAGGGCTTAGTGATAACCCTAAAACAAAACTTAAAGTTGAATGACTAATTTAAGACAAATTGAAGTTGAGTTACCAAATTGAAACCTAATCTATAAGTAGTGACCAAATGAGAATATATTGGTCTAATGTATCGAGCGTTTAGAGTCTTACAATTTGGATGAGGCAGTGGTCAATTTGATAGAGAATGGACGGGTATGCAACGTGCCACGTGGACACCTCCTCATTGGCCACAGAATTGTTCCTCTCTCCCCCTCAACTCTGCACTTCTCATTTTTCACCGATGGAGACGATCCCAATAGTATTTGCCTCCAGTTCCAAGATTCCCTACTGTTCCCAATTCTATTCGGTTCGTACAGTGAATAGTTACTCCCGTTCAGCTCTTCCTTTATTGTCATCATCATCTTCATCGGCTTTCGTTAATAACTATAAACTTCGGTTAAATTCAAATTCGCTGATCGCCACCAGAAAGTCATCGTTAAATAAAGTAACAAAATGCGCTGGCAGCATAATTAGAGAGACTAACGAGAGTGAGTTCGCCGACGTCGTTTTGAAGTCAGAGCGTCCGGTCCTTGTTGAGTTCGTCGCAACATGGTGCGGTCCCTGTCGCTTGATCGCTTCTTCCATCCAATCTGTTGCTCAGGTGCCATAATCCATTCTACTATATTTATTACCTTCCTTTGTATTTATATTGATAATTTACCTCTCCATTACTTTATTATCTTTCTACTTATTTGGAAGCTTATTAGCATTAATCAACAAAGATATGTTTTATGTAATTCTTAGGAATATGAAGACAAATTGACAGTCGTGAAAATTGATCACGATTCAAATCCGAAACTGATTGAAAAATACAAGGTATATGGATTGCCAACACTCATTCTCTTCAAAGATGGAAAGGAAGTTCCCAATAGCAGAAGGGAAGGCGCAATAACAAAAATTAAGCTTAAAGAGTACGTCGATGAACTTCTGAGGTCTGTGTCTGTTACTTAGATGAGATTATTCGATTTAGAATTTTTTTTTTTTTTTCTCATTGTAATTCGCCGCACACTAAAATTCTAATAATTATTGACGTATTTTGAGCAGTCTAGAGTGCATAGTTGTATCCATTTACCCCTAATTTTTTCACACGAGTGACAACATACAATACTGGACACCTAACCAAATCTTTCATACCTATATTCAGAAGCTATGTCAAACATGTAGAGTCAAGAAAATTTCTACATTCTATGCACATTTATGTTCCCTACGTGAATTTAGAAGCAATTTTTCATTTTATGAAATAAAATAACATACAAAATATCATTAGGTTGCAAATAGAACCTATTGAAGATCTATTTTGAATTCGAGTGTTTAATAATTAGACATCAATATCACTTAGGCCAAGAGTCTTTCAACTTATATACACCTAAATAGCCTTTATAGATTGCATAGAAGATGCTCTTAAGGTAGAATTTTATCCATTATCGTAGGTGTATTTGAATTCAGCGCAGGCAAGCAAAATTGGAAGTTTAATTTCATCTCTCTCTCTCACACACACACATTGTTGAGCATTTCAACCAGTTCTTGAAACATAAGGAGACACCCCAATATCAAGAAAGATGACACCATCCAATTCTGTTTCCAAAAATTCACCAATAATACTAATAATTCTACTCTACAAAAAACAACTCACATAGGATTACACAGAACCTAGAAAGAAATTAAAAATAATAATAATACTAATGTCTATGGTATACAATTATAAGAATAATAGCTTCAGGTTTTTCAACAGTTAAGCCTATAGTTGCATCCAACACAATAAATTATAATGTCTTATAGAGCCAAGGGATTCAGATACACGAGCAGATAAATGAAGATGCAGAATCTACGAAACCAATTGCATCACAGCTACCTTACTGATCCGGATCTGACCCAATAGCTTCACATTCCACGTGAGCAAAAGGGTAAAAATCACCGCCTCGCTTATCGCATAACAGACTCTTTAACAAAACAACGACCATTGGATCTGCTTGGAGTTAAGAATCACTATGAGCATATATGGAAGTGTATTTCAATCTTTGCAAAATGAAATAAGTCTTTCACTTACGCATATTCTAAATGAATATTCATGAACCGAGGATTTTCTTTGCTTTGTGACAATGTTACAGAACCTTCAATAACTTGATCTTGCTCCACCTCAATTGGATCATAGAAGTAGATCAATGTCTGCAAAATCCACGGGAAGAAAAAGGAATGAACAAATATTATGTGAATACATTGCTTGAGAGCAAGAGACAGCCGAAAATGTGAGGAAATCGCGAAGGACAAGATACAGACAACCGTCAACTCTTCAGCAGTTGAGATAACCAGCAAACCTTTCTTTGCAACTTCTAGAATTTTGAAGTTTCTACAGAAATGCTGATCACATGGGTACTGATCATATTAAATGAAAGAAGAAACTTACGGTCATGGAGTAAGAATTAAAAAAGTAGAGGACAAACAATCTTCATCCAAATGATAGCCGAAACCATTGATGTCCTCATAGGTGTCTCCATCTTACATGAGCTAAACAAATTGGCTTTTTGAAAAGTAATTAATTACACCTACTTAAAAGACCTAATTAAAACTGGATTCCCAAAGAAACCTGCACTATGACGATCTTTTAGCATCACCAAGTAAAAACAGAGCTCAATGCATTCTGAGTCTTTCTAAACATTAGAAACCATGACGGGGAAAGAAAATAATGACAATATCTCCCTTGGGCCAAAGCACAAGTATTAATTTCTCTGATAAACTATCCAAGGAACACCTCAATTGTGTAGGGATAAAATATTTCCGAAGGAAATTGAAAGGATCAAAAGAAGGAATTAGGCAAATCAATTATGAAAATATGATTTACAAGAAAAGATACCCAGAATGCAATGTCCATATTCATTTGTCATATCAAAAGGCTTAAATATAATTTTCAAGGATAGGCGACAAAGACAAATGTGAAATTTCAGTACTTCACAGAGCCTGACATAAGTGAAAGTTGCAACTCATTGTCCCATTCAGATAATGAACCAACACACTTAATGCTGACACATTTTAACCTTGAAAGCTTGAAAAATCCGGGGGAAGATAAACGCAAAAGAATTTGAGCCAATTCAAATCTCTTCCCAGAAACAAATCCTATCTCCTTGCTTACACATCCAATTTGCAAAATAAATGATGTAAAAAAAGTTCACCGACTCTACAGGACCAAGCCAATCTTGACATTTAAATTCATATATTACAATATCATGCTGATATATGCTCGCCACCTTGCCACAGAAAATCAGTGTGAGTTTCCTAAAATGAAAAACCTCCCTATTTCTTCTCTTCTTCTGCTGTCTATTCTATGCATTCCTCTATGAACCACCTCATTTTCATACAAAGACTAATTGATTCAAAGACTTATTGCTGTCCATCTTATATGCTCAAGGTATCTCAAGTTCAACAGTGCAAAAATAGTCAATTCTTCTCGACTGCTTTTATCCAATAGTCATGTAATCTATCCTTCACTGAGTTATAAATTTATCACTAGATTTTATATATATGTCCTGTTATTTTGTAATATGCCAGTCTGGATGTTGACATTAAGGATTGAATATAATAGAGAAAAATCATCTAGTTGACCCATGTTTATCCAGAATCTGGCTTAACTAGTTGTACAAGCTAGTGTGGATGTAGTTTTAAGCTACATATCCAAATTTCTTGTTTATCCTAAGATACAACTCGCTTAAAATTTTGGTAGTTTCTTTACAACCTTAGTTTCCAAAACTCTTTTACACCTAGGAAAGAATTAGGCTGCCTGCTTCAGGATCCGTTAGAGCAAGCAGGTCTGACACAATGGTAGGGTCAATTGCTTAATCACTTTGAGCTACAGCTAGTTTGTGTTTGATGGGAACTGCAGTGTAGTGAGCCATCTGGGCAATTGCTACACTGGCCTAATGTTATTTAAAGAACAAGTCAAAGCATGTGCCGCATACACTCCTCGAGCCCAAGCACAAGAAAAGACATAAATTAAATGTACGTAAGACACCTGTTGCCAATGCGTTGGAGGATCCTCAGGTGCCGTAGACAACACAAGGGCTTCATTGGGATTGGCCCGCTTCTTTCTTTGAGTGCCATCTATATCATGATTATTAGGAGGCTCAATGAATGCAGCAATTCTTGTATTGTTATTGGAAGGGAATATTGCAGGTATGTCAAACTCCACATCAAACCAGAAAGCAAACCCATGAAATGGTGCTGGAATTCAAAAGCAAATATACTACTACTGTTAGAAAATTACATTCCTAAAATTTCAAAACTTGTAGGAGAGCAAAAATATTTAATCATGCATTAATTTGCAAATTCAATGATAACATCAAAACTCAATAAAGGTAAGATACATGCTCATGAAGGAAATGAAATTTACATGGAAATGAAATGAAATGATCTGGAGTGAGAAAAAATGCCTTTTAGAGAGTGGGTAAGTATTGGTGCCGTGAACATACATGCTCAGAGATACATAAACACATGGTCTACCCAAAATATCAATGAAAAGAAGAGAAAGGGATCTAACCCCGCATCATTGATTTAAACTTAAATCTGGTGGAAACAGATTCTAGCTCATGAAGGGTAACTGTATAACAGTCCACCTGTTTTACCTGTCATCAGAAAATGAAAAAAATTAGTTTTTACAAAAGCAAAATAATATTCGAGATAAATCAGGTAAATATGCACTAATATATAACATCTCTAGCATATCTATATTCTATAATATATTACAAGTCATATGAGACGAGAATCATTTATGGATGATTTTATTTAAACTATGTTTAGATTATTTCAATAATATTCTTTTTAATTTTGATTTTATTAATTGACACGTATTCATGCATTCCTAGAATCAATTTATTAAACTATTAAATTCCATAGATAAGATACATTGTAGTTTTCTAGATTTATTCATTCATCACATATTGTTTTTACTAGATAGATTGATGTATTTAAAGAGTCGTAGCCAAGGAAGATGGACATACATGAATGTGATTTGTTGAAGTTTATTTAGAAGGTTCTTAAAATCACTATAAATTTCCATGTCCTTCATTTTCCACAAAATGAAGCATGAGTGACACATGCATAAGCATCTTTGAAGGGTGTATCTTTTGTGGAGGATTCTCTTCTTATAGGAGAGAGGGTGGCAAAAGAGCAGCAAGCTTTACATGCTTCAAAGCATGATGTTAAAATAAATGCAACCTGAGAAATTTCTTTCAATATTTATAGAAACTTAAAAAGTATGAAAATGACGACGAGGTTAAGGACCAACTACGTGGGAAGAGAATCCAATCATTGAATCTAAAAGATGGGCGGTTTCTGAGGCTATGGGACAGGACTAACAAAGAAAAAATAAAATTTTTTAAAGACTTTAAAATTCTAAAGCATAACGTGCATCGCATGTTGACCAGGACTACCATATTAAAATCATGTGAAATATCTGAAGAAAGCTTGGCCATGCCTAGTAGAGTGGAAAAGACATGCTTGTAGGCACTAGGCAGTGTTGGAAGTAACATAAGCATATAATTGAAATTAGATGATACCGTTGTACAAAAGTACGAAAGACATAATAGTTTATAAAGTGCACCTTCGAAGCAATTCCCTTTCCCTATCAGTCCCCAAGACCACGGAAGGGAAACTACTAGAGTCTTGAAATTTGAAAATATAGAAACAATAATTCACCATATGACAACTGAAATATGAATTTCAGAATGAAAAAATTATTAAAAGCATGATCAACAACCAGTTAGAGTATCGATAAGGTAAAATTTAGATTGGACAAACTATAATTTGGTAATGTAAAAAAGGGGCACAGCAATGCAATATTATTATGCAAATACCGTCCAATACATCTTAGAAAATTAGATCATAAGGAAATCTGTAGCCCCCCTAACTTTTATAGCTTAAAACCTTTTATCTGCTTCCATTAGATATATTTTTCACAAGAAATGAAATTTTATTAATCAAAGAACTATATTGACAATCATGAAAGATAGATATCCTCTATCCATTAAACTAGAAATCAAGAATGCATTTTGTTTTCAACTGAAATCAGTTAGAGAAAAAAGAACACCCTTAAATCCCATAGATGCAGACCCTGTTCCCATAACTATAACTTTCTCTGACGCCTCCAAAACACTGCATTTTATCTCTGTCCATATTACTCAAAGAATGTTTGATACTACTGCTTCCCATATCACAAACCTTTCTTAAAGGAATCCAATTGGCTTCTCAAGGAATAAATGCTGCATATTTCCTGGAAGCACTCAAGCTTATCTGCTTCCTTTGATACTCTAATCCATAGATTCCTTGCAACGATGATAAATACGTTCTGATTCTTTTCTTCACATTACAGTGTAAAGGAGAAAAAAAAAAAATTGGACATTGACTAAATCCCAAGTATGAACCTTCCTTTTATATAACAGTCAGCAAAACGTGTTTACGTCCCATTTAGAGACATGCTGATACTTGATTTTTCAGAAAAGTAGAGGACGACATGTCGGGTACACATTTGTTAGAATATTATAAAAATATATTTCATTTTTAATTTTATACTGCAAAACAAATAGAATATTGCGTACATGTTGAAGTAAAGGAGGGTTTTATGTCAGATATGCTTATGTTTGTTCAATTTTGTAATTGTTTTAGTAGACGTTAATATCCCAAATTTTGATTGTTAAGTGCATCTGCTTTTGAATCTAAAAAAAAATAGACTCCTAATTTCGTTAATTTTAAAAGCTTATAAGTTATGACTCAATTTTGGCCTATCTAATCAAAAGAGTGAGTGCTCTTTAAATAAAATAGGTGTTTGCCATCAGATATGCTTATGTTTGTTCAATTTTGTAATTGTTTTAGTAGACGTTAATATCCCAAATTTTGATTGTTAAGTGCATCTGCTCTTGAATCTAAAAAAAAATAGACTCCTAATTTCGTTAATTTTAAAAGCTTATAAGTTATGACTCAATTTTGGCCTATTTAATCGAAAGAGTGAGTGCTCTTTAAATAAAATAGGTGTTTGCCCAGTTAATAAAGCAATGCATTTTAATTGCTGAACAAAGATGGTTTTTTTTTTTTTTTTCCGCATTCATTCTTTTCACTGCATCGTCAAACTCAGACATCCACCGTTCGATATTACTAGTGACCCACCTACAACGACGCCTTCATCTTCAACCCTTTGCCATCTTATCTACCCACCATTGCACGACCCTTCTATCATAGATTGATAAAGACGAGAAACAATTAGTTTCTCCTTCTCATTTTTTTCTAAAAATCAGTGTGCATCAAAGACATGTCCAACTATAAAGAACCAGAAAAGGGGGTCAACCTGCACATCCGTACATGTGTCAGACACCAATACGCAAGCACCCAAGCCATGCCATTGCTTTCTAGAGTCCCATTTTGTGAATAAGCCTCTTAGGTTCTCTAGCAATTCCATTCATTTAGGTCCATATCATATTTGCTCCTCCGAACCTTTCCAACCAAGAACATTGCTCCCATGTTATTTCCAAATTCATTTTCCCGTCAAGGATTACTTATGTTAGAAATAAAGTTATAGAGAACAATTTTCTCCTTTTCTCTAAATATCTTCCTGTCCACTACATACCTTCAGTCTTCATATGAACTTCTCGTCTCTTTTACAAGCTCACAAGTTATTGAGATGGCCAATTACTTCCCAACATCTCTTCTTATTAAAACCTTGGCTCAAGAATTTAAGACCCAAGTAATGAGGTTCTTTACAAAGTTAAATATGAATTTTTCAAAATCCTCCTTTGATAGCCAAAGTCCATCACAAGGAAAATGAAAACTAAAATTAGTTTTATCTTGAGGGTTCAAGTCCATCTATGCCCCCAAAAACCTCGTCATCACTTTTAGCACCAAGTTAAAAAAGGGCTGACGCCCACCCAGCATCGTCTTTCTAAATCTTCCATCCTTATTATCTTGGAGTTCTTCATATTACAGTTAATCTTGTAAAAGATCTGTTTTTGGAAAGAAAAAGATAATTCTATTTCAAGCATTAAGGGGGTCACACCAAGTATAATTTAAAACATCACTATTTATACAACCCTATATGAAAAAAATCCTAAACGTTCCGAAAAAGGGAGCAGAGCAGTTGTAAACTTCATTCCAGTAATATTATCTTTGAAGAGTGGTTATAACAATACTTTGATGCAGTGTCCGGGAAGCTTCAATTATTTTTTCATCTATAGAAATCATCACACTTTTTGGCACTCTGTTCATTTAAGAATAGAAAAGCTGTAAAAAGGGAAATCAGGATACATGGAGGACTCACCACATGAGGCCAAGTCAAAACATTTTCTCCACTGATTGTCTCAACCGAAGGCTCTTCAAAAGCACACTGTTTTGCTAATGGCAGCATGGCAGACACTACATATAACAACAAATCCCCAACCTTAGCAATCAAAAGAGAAAAGATCCATGAAAAGTCAGCTGATAATTAAATGAGCAAAGGCAACATTTAAATGTACTATTTATATTTCCAGACCAACTTTGACGTGAAAGTAAGCACTGAAAACTGACAACTCAGACTTAGAACTTAGGTTGAATGTATTATTGAACGTTAAATACTCATGAGAGTGAATCCTACATAAAAGAATAGTCCAACTTTATACCCCTATTTGATTTTGCTGAAAATCGGATTTCTAGAAGATCTTAATAAAAGTTGATGAAATACGTGGTTAAAATAATTTTTTTATTCAACTTAAATATTTATCAATTTTTTAGTTAAATAATTCCTAAATATGATCTTTCCATTCCAACTCTCCGCCTTAAGTTGGTGCATCTATATCAAACATGCCCAAGTTGGACGGTGATACATAGAATGTAGAATTGCCACTACTTGAAAATGGATTCTCCTATCATTTGAGATTATAATATTTTGAATAGTGTTTTTTGAAGAATTTGTCGTTAAAAAAGAAGAAAAAGCTCTAGGTTTACGTGCAATATTATTTTATTGGAGAATGTGCGGTTGATAAGAAGAGCAAAAAAGGGATTATAATTTTAATGGGGCCTAATTACAACTCCAACTTCAAGTAGTAAAGACCTCCCCCTCTCTACTAGTTCCAATCATAGTTAAATTATCCTAGATGAGGGGTAAAATAGAAACACCAATCAAACTAGACCTCAATCTTTTATATTAATTTCTTGAGATTTAAATTTCGTTTGATGCTTTGATGATTTGGCAAATTACAAATCTCCCCATGTTCACATGATTCTCATAGCCACATAAGCGTTTCCACCTACGGTATCCTCTCTAATGCATGGTGATTATAAAACGTCCTAAACGTATCATAATTATATTTTATTTGATTGATTATAAAACATATCTGGGACAAAATTGAGGCAATTTCTACAGAACAAGGAATTGATTAACTTTACAATGAAACTACAGAAAAAAAGGGAAGAGGAAAAGGAGAGAGAAAATCAAGCACATGAGAATAAATGTCTTGGTTGATCCTAGGTTCCTACGCATAGACAGTCCTCCGGAAAGCAGTTCAACAACTTTTAAACAAACACGGAGGAAGCAGCTATATCTGCTTTAGTGTGTAACTACTCCTGTTTAACTCTCGTTGGAGACAGTGCGATACTTCTTTACCACAATGTCAACTCAACCGCCCTAACATCCAGTTCCCATAGAACTTCCAATTTTCTCCTTGTCACTCTTCACTGCTACATTTTTGTGCATTCCTGTTCCAGAATCGCCATAATCCAATACGTAATACATCATTTCCCCCAGAAACCCTAGTGTACACAGCAGCATAGTCTAGAATGGGAAAGTATTTCATGAACAACTAACATATCGGATGAGAACTCTCAGAGAACATAGCACAAATATAGCATACTAAAAAGAGAGATAAATTGGTAACCTCAAGGAATCCTTTTGAACAAGTCTTTAACCAGAAAAATTAATCGGCTAAAATTGAAAACTTAAATAACAATACATACATCAATCCACGCCGATGATGTTTAACTAGGTCTCAAAACAAGGCCAGTGAAACTCTTAAAGCATAATTCTGTGTTTCCTAGCAGCAATACTTATGTGCTTCTTGGAAAAACATAATTGAGTTCCACGAACCATTTGAATGACTTTGTTTCACCCTGGTGGAACGAAATAAAATAGAGCACCTTATAATATGTTAGATTTTTGTTCTAGTCGATTTTGAAAATTATATGCAATCCATGATCAATTGTCAACTCGCCTAATCCTACAGCATAAAAGGTGAAAAGACATTTACAAGGGATATCCAGGAGTAACAGATTATGAGTCAAAAACAAATCTTTATCATACAGGAAGACACTACACTGATGTGCAAATCAGGCTAATCTTAACCTGAGCTGGACTCAACCAATGAAACCAAGAGATTTATAGACTTCAAAATCACATTTATTTCAAAATACAAAAAATTTAAAAACTTGTGTGCTAGACATCTAGTATATAGTTGTTGAAAATATTGATAGGAGCATAAATCTTAATATATATACTCACTATCAATTCCATATACATTGCGCCAAAAGTCGACGCTTTCACTATATCGGTCTGGATGGGTGACAGGTGCCATGTACAGCTGCAAAGGTAGAGAATAAAACAGCATTATGCCCAATGATCGGGCCCTACAATATGCCAAAGCTAGTATTTGGATGATATGGACCAGAAACTAAGGCAATCATTATATTCACATATGACAATAGCAGTAAACACCATGTTTGTTTCCAGTGGACCAATTTCTATTATTATTGTTGACAGATTGGTCAACTAGCAGTTATGTACAAGCTGAAGCAAAAATTAAAAGACCAAAGCCTATGGCCAACTATTGCTGAATCAGTAACATAAAATTGACATTAGTTCCTTAAATATGTTGCAGCGTGCTGCCATCGTTGCTTGACAATTCACACAGACGCATTAGGTGAGAAGAAACGCTATCAATACCGTAGCAGTTGATGGAAGAATAAGACCCCCGGGTTTCAACCAGCGTTCTCGGGCAGTAATGACACTCCCCAGCATACTCTAACATGGAAGAGCAAGCAAGTTCCATGTCAACACTAAAAAAGAGGAAAACTGGAACCTCCAGACAGACATACAATTCAGAGTATAGTTCAAAAATCCATTACATACATTTGTATAGGCATGCAAACTTAGATTTATAAATGCAAGATACTAACTATCACCTCATAGAGAAGCATGTAACCCATCCATTCTGAAACTATAACATCAACTTCATCATCAATTTCAACATCCTGCAATAACCAGAGTGTGACTTGCTACTTTTATCCTTTATTTATAAGCAGCAGACAAATTATTCAAGAACTAGTGTAAGGTTCAAAACAAAACCAGAAACAAACAAATGATCACCATTACTTCTGTCAAACACACAACTTCAAAAACAAAATGCTTAACATTTTTAGTACCAGACAGCAAAGAACAATAATTTATTCCAAGAAAATACAAAGCAATTTTTCCACAAGGAATCTAGGTCACTCGTATGCCATACATTTCTTTAAAGACATTTAGTTTTTATTTGTATGTACCAACAACCTCTTATTGCTTCAACTCATTTAGTTCTATACAAATAACAACAACAGGCTCTTATAACAAATTATTTCTTAGTTTTCCCTTTTTTCACTTTAAATGAAACATGTTGATATACCATACCTTGCCATCTGTTCACATTTTTTAAGTTAAAAAAGACGCTTATTATATAATTAATATAACTATAGAAATTAAAAACAGAAAAGAAAATGGATAGTAATAGAAAGTAAAAAAAATTTACCGAAGTAACTTCAGCTCTTTTTTCTTTCGCCTCTAAAAGAAATAACTCTCAAAACAGAAGTAAAAATTCATTGAGAATACGCCGCCAGAACCATAAAATAAAACTCAAGCAGGTTATAATAAGGTGATGCATGAGATCTACAAGAGTAATGCCTAAAGACTGAACTGATTCTCATAGTTCTTCAACTCTGGCTTGACTTTAAGTTCTATTTACCGTGTGATCCTTATTAACTAACTCCATTGGTGCATTTGCAATATAGTTTTCCTTAATAGGTTTTGTTATTACTCGTTGAAGTAACAAGAAATAAGAACTCTCTGATAACCAACAATAGCTTCTAACAAACATTCTCAAGATGCATTCAGTTTAGTTAGTTATCTTCTGTTCTTTATATTATATTTTCAACTATCCATAATAGATAACCCAACAAAACGGATTAGGCTGGCATGATTCAAGGAGAAATTTCAAATGAAGCTTTTACTCTCAAAGGTAAGGCATGTTATGATTCATTTATCCCCAAAACAAAAAAGCAAAAGTAACGCTTTCCTTCTGTTTTTTAGCAACAGAAAAAGCACTTGGTTATTTGAGGCTGGTCCTCCATGGCTAGAACTAGTGTAAGTGGTGCTCTGACACAAGTGAAGAGTAAAGAATTCCCTTTGCATCAATGCTTGTGTCTAATTTAATGCTGATATGACCTACACTAGTGTCTCTGCACTTATTAATTGGAATATTACGAACTGAACTTCATGGAGATAAAGATAGAGATAAAGATGAATAAATCTATGTCTTCCTTTGTCCCAATTTTTCTCTTCTTTGCACCCCTTTCTTTTCTTAATCTTCTTGTTCGTTAATAAATTATGCTCATGCATCAATTTGGTGTCAGAACAACTCATTATCCTTTGGCCTACACCTTCTCAAATCCAAAAATCCACCAACCGTTTTTCATCCATTCAATATACACACCATACATAGCCTTCCATCACCCATCCAAAACTCTATAACCACATTCACGCACAAAAACCTTAGAACAACAGAAGAACATGAAGAATTCGTACCGACGGCAATCAAGGGCTCAGTTTTTGCCTCTTTTTAGTTAGTTGAAATAAATAAATAAATAATAAAAAATTCAAGGGTTGTTTGAGCCCCATTTTGTTGAAAATTCACTTTTTTTTTTTCAAAATTCATTTTCAATCATACATTCTCCAAATAAAATAATATTACAAGAAAATCGATTTATTTTTATTTTTATTTTTAACCACACATTTTTCGAAAAGCACCATTCAAAAATGCATCTCTCTCAAAATGGGGCTAAAACAACGCCTCAAAAAAATTGCAACAATTTGTTCATCTATAGTTGTTTTTTAGCCCCTTGTTTGAGTCACATTCTTTAAAAACTCACTTTTTTTTAAACTCATTTTCAATTACACATTTTCTCAATATAATAATTTTACATGTAAATCTAAAAATATTCCTTACATTTTAACCCCATATTTCAAAAAATGAAGTTTACAAAACCTATTCTGCCAAAAAATAGGGCTCAAACAAACCCTTAGCTTCAATTTTAAAAAAATAAAAAATAGCTTACGTCTGTTTGCTTGTCATCAATTGATCAGTAAAAGCATTTAGTTCATTGTAAAGATCACCCCCATTGGCAAGAGTTCAGATATATGTTGGTGTCGAGTAAATATGGACATTTGGTTAAGACAAAAGACCAGCCTCCTTAGAATATGAAGTTCTAGTTTAGAGTTGAGTTCTCTCAACGGGGAAGAAATGATGAAGATCAAAATAGAGATAAAGATAAAGATAGATTTTAAAATAGAGTTTGATTTAGAAAATATTTATTTAGATTAGATTAGTTATTATATTTCGATAAGATTCTAGTTTATTAGAAATTCTTCTAATTCTAGGCTCTTGCTCGTTTCTTCCCCTATAAATAGAGGACTTGTTCAATATAATTCATAACCCTTGATTGTAGGAATAAATTGATATCTTCTTTTGCCTTCAATTGTTCTCTTCTTTGGAACCTCCCCTTCTTTTCTTAATCTTCTTGTTGGTTAACAAATTATACGCTTCTGCATTAGAATGATCTGACTAAATTGTGGAAACTATTACATCTGATGATAAATAAAAATAACAGGCAGTTAGTTGAAACTGAACACAACCTAACATAACAGATTTTGTTTCCTGTTCAAATAACATTAACCATGGAAAAAATGAAATCACGAATGCATAAGAAATGACAGGTGTCAGCATGTTTAGAGAAGAGGTTTACCTCAACACGCCCATGCAAAACAATGACTCTATCAGATAAGTTGTTTGCCTTTACAACTTCATTTGCCTGACATAATATTTCAAAAGAAAAACATCTATTAGACTACTTATAATTAGAATTTTCTTTTGTGATGAAACAATAAAAACGAACAAAAAGTTGGAGAGAAAATAGAGAGGTATCGAAAGAAAATTCTATCAGATTTTTCACTTCCATTTAGGGAAGAAAGGTGCAATATTGTGTCTCAAGCCAAAAGGTTTAGATTGAATGACTCCTATTTTTTCTAAGAGTGATTTCTAAGATCTGTCGCTATATGAATCTACTACAAAATCTGCTCTAATTAGCCTCTAGTCTACAAATGAAAACATTAACATCTTCTAGCATAATTCAAGAATTTCCCATACATTCCATAATTCAACCATGGCATGGACCAGTTTAGCTTCCTTTTCAAAGACTGATGTCATTGTTTGAATGGGATCAAACATCAAGACCTTCAATTTCCTCATCTATCTACTCAACTTTCAACAACCATGACCCATCGTCTCTTGACCGCCTACATGAAAAACTCAACTTATAACATTTAGAATGAGCTATTATGAAGTCCCAAAAGGCATATCCTTGAACATTAAACTACCAGCTACCTAATCCCTGATTCCAAATTTCTGATTTTCTTTCAGAGCAGATAAAAGCATAGAAATTCATTATGTTTGCTCTTACAAAAACTTCTCATGAGGGTGCTATAATATCTCGAATTTTTACTACTAGTTAGATTTAAATTTAGGACTTAAGTGCGTTATCATTAAAGTCTAATGACCTTATTGGTTATTGGCCAATGGTTTAAGAATCGAAATGGAGAGTTATTTTGGAAGTTAGATGAAATCATTTGTAAACATATGTAAATATGCCAATTGGTCTTGTTTAAAGATGTTTTATTGACCACATGCATTATTCACACAACAATTCAAGTCAATGTAATTGATTTGACCACAAACATTATTTACACCAAGTTTTAAGCCAAGTCAATTGATTTGACCACGTGATTAAAGGTATTGATTTAACCATTTTCACGACAATACACCATTTATGCATTGAACATGCCTAATATCTAGCTAGTTCCTTTTACTTTTCTACACATAGTCCAAGAATTTACACTATAATTAGGAGATAAACCCAACACTAGACTACCCCTCACCAACTATTTACACACTCTTCTTCTCTAACTCCATCACTTATCTCTCCACCTTTACTCCTCTCGTCCTTTTGATACTAAATATACTTGTACACTTACACAGTTACACATGAATACTCAACCACACAAGCGGCTTAAAGATCTCTCTCCGACAATCAACCCTTCTATCATTTTCAAATTGTCCAATGAACAGTAAGTTGTACTTTATGTTTATGTGGCTAATATGTATGTATGTAGTATTTCTATGGCTATGTTTTGTGTTTTGGTCCATATTACAAATGTTTTATTCAGAATGGACTAGATCATATTGTCCTTTAGTAGAGAGAATATAAGCTTTTGAGTGGCATATTGATGACAAAGACATAATTTTGACACCCAATAAAATGATGAAGTTGTATCCTTTAACTAGTACAAAATTTCTCATCCTGCATCATTGTCCTTCAGAGATTTTTACACCGTCAAGTCCCTTGTCAAGGGTTTTGAATATGAGAATTATATCAAAGTAGCACAGTGCAGACATCTCAAAAAATAAAGATATGTAGATTTTGAGTATCATGTTTTTATAAAGAGACGCGATTATAACCCCTGGAATCTTAGGATTGATTATCTATTTTCTTTTGTCGTTCTTTGTGACAGTATTGGCAATGGCATAATTTAGTTCTAGTTTTTAAGTCGGGTAAAATCGTTGCTTCCTCCTTTCATGTATAACTAGCTGGCCAAACCCCTACCAATAGATCATTATTTTAAGTAATGCAGGAACATGCTTGAAATAGGTGGCTCCAAAGGGAATGGACTTGAGGTTAATTCCTAGGGTAATATACAGTGGATTGCATTAGTGCCATGAGTTGTAGTCTTGTAGATTTTATACATAATGGTAGCAATTCCCTAAATCAGTTGGTATCAGAACTAGAGTTCCCGTGTTTGACTCGATGCTGGAGCATTCCTGTTGGTGGCAGGCTTTAAATGGGGTGGGCCCAAAGGGAGTGAGCTTGAGGTGAATTTTTGGGCTTGATTCTAGGTAATATAGGGGGGAGTACATTAGTGCCATAAGCTATAGCTTTTGACCAAAACTAGTGTAATATCATACATCAAGTAGTGAGATTCTGTCAGTATTGTAAGTCAATTCATGTCTTCCCCAACAGTCCACCATTGGATAGCTTTAGAGCAAATCCTGTGTTATTTAAGGGGAGCTCCTAGACGTGAAATACTGTACAAAAATTATGGACATACCCACATCGAATGCTTCTCAGATGCAGATTGGGCAGGTTCCAAGATTGATCGAAGATCCACTCCTGGCTACTGTGTTTTTGTTGGAGGAAATTTAATCTCATCGAAAAGTAAGAAGCAAAATGTTGTGTCCCGATCTAGTGTAGAATCAGAATACGGAGCTATGGCACAATCTGTGTGTGAGATAATATGGATATATCAGCTCTTAACTGAAGTTGGTCTTGAGGCTTCAATGCCAGCAAAGTTGTGGTGTGACAATCAAGTTGCTCTTCCTATTGCTTCTAATCCTGTGTTTCATGAGCGAACTAAGCACATTGAGATTGACTGTCATTTCGTTCGTGAGAAGGTACAGCAAAATTTAATATCTACAGAATATGTGAAGACTGGAGAATAACTAGGAGACATTTTCACAAAGGCTCTAAATGGGATCCGAGTGAATTATATTTGTAACAAGTTGGGCATCATTAATATCTATGCTCCAACTTGAGAGGGAGTGTTATGGGCCTAATTATAGGGTAATTATAGATTCCTAATTTATATAATTTCCTAATATAGATCTCTAATATTGTATATATATGTGTATCGTTATATATTTTCTTCCTTAAATTGTTACACTGTTATGTATTAGGTTTACCTGTCTCAGCAATGTCAGAAATAGGATGAAATGAATTCTTTAATGCTTCTTGGTACTGAGTGAATTTGGCAAATTCATCTGTAGAAAGTGTAATGGTCTCCGCAGAAGAAGAGATGGGTGTAGTAGTAATAGCTGCAACGTGGGATGAGTGAGACCTCTGAGATTTATTTTGCAGTTTTCAGCACGAGTATTTGGTATGACCCCGGCTCATGACAATAGTATCATACAACTCCCCCTTCATTCTGACTTCGATTGACCCGACTACCTACACCCCCACCTCTTTTATTACCTCTACTATTACGACTGATGAGAGCACTAGAAGGCTGAGCAGGTGTTGCTGCAATAGGAGCACTAGTATCTATGCGAAGTACTCTAGTAAAGGATTTTTGCAGCGATGAAATCTCCGCATTGGAAAGAATCTAGGATTTAGCAGTTTCGAACTGAGAATTAACCAGCCAGAAAATTCATCACAGCCATTTGCTCCCACTGAGCTTATTGAACTTTCACATCCGGACTAAAAGGTAGCAAAACATTCAATTCTTCGTAGATCTTTTTGAAATTCATAAAATAAGCCTGAAGAGACTGATCTTGTTGTTCAACACGGTAAAAACCCTTACAAACTTCATAAATACGCGACATATTCCCTTTCCTAGAGTATAGAAATTCCAAATATTCCACCAATTCCTTAACATACTCGCAGTGATTAAGTGTCAATGGAATTGCGGATTTGTAAAAATAATCGGCAATCATCTCATAGCCATGCATGATTATTATCCTTTGGTGGATTTTCAGTAAGATGATTGTCCATGGAAATACTTCGCAGATAAATCCTAATTGTCTTACTCCAATCTAAATAATTCGAACCAACCAACTTATATTCCGTGATTTTGGACATCACTGGAATGACATCAATTCAGTAAGATGATTGTCCATGGAAATACTTCGCAGATAAATCCTAATTGTCTTACTCCAATCTAAATAATTCGGACCAACCAACTTATATTCCGTGATTTTGGACATCACTGGAATGACATCAATCACAGCAAAATTCTTTTGCTCGGCCATAGGAATAAAACACGAGCTCCAAATACCAAATTAAAACCCAACAAATAAAAGCCCAACTCATTAAAACCTAACAAATAAAAGCCCAACTCAGTAGACCCAAAATCAAACAAAATCCAATCGAATAACGGTAATAAAACCAACGAATTAGCCCAAGCCCAATTCTTAGGCCTAAAAGAAAATTAATATGCAGCCCAAAAATTACCAAAACTATGGCAAAATGATAGTCCAAATATCAAAGCCCAAATGACCAGCCCAAGAGTTCTAATTGGTTGCCAAAATTCTAATTAAATAACCCAAATAATTCAATCCAACAGTCAGCCCAATAATCAGCAAAATAATGGCCCAGATATACTTAACCTAGCAACTCCAAATACACCCACGATGCTCCCAATCCAGGAGAGAAGACTACTCGACACTCCCAATGAAAACCAAACACCAGAAGCCATTGAGAATTACCATCCAATTCACAATCAGAAAATTCAAGCTCTCTTGCAGCCAATTCAAGTCAGAGTGTTGCTGGGTAGTTTCTGGACGTCGAAAATCACGAAAGTCGTCTCCAAAAGATTTCGGCCTCCACAGATACTGAAGACGAGTTGCCGAACAATTCCAGCCACTTACCGTTATTGATCTTCAACCACGAAGAAGAAGCAACCCCGAAAGTCTACCACAAAAGTGCCGAGGCCCAAAGATTCAGCAAAGAAAATAGGGAAGCTCTGATACCATGTAACAATTTAAGGAAGAAAAAAAAAATTTTCCTTATTTTCATAGAAAGAAGACGATACATATATATATATAAATATATATAAATATATATATATGTATATACACACACACACACACACAATTTTAGAGATCTATATTAGGAGACTACATAATTAGGAATCTATAATTACCCTATAATTAGGCCCATAACAGTAATAACCGATTCATCCTCCCTTGGAAGTCCACCAAGGGTAGCTTATGATTTCTTCCTCTAAGATGGGTACCAGCTGCCTTCAGCCCGTCAAGTTTTTATTTCATCAAAGCCAAATATTTAAGCAGCATGCCTTCCAGGGTTGGGAGAGTGCAAGTTTCACTCGAGACTGAGACTGACAGTTGAGGAGCTCCTCTTTTCCAGGTTGTATAAGTGAGAAAGGGTGTATTACCACTATTCTTTTGGAGCTCAGCCTAATTCGAAGAGGATCTCCAAGAAAACCATGGTCAAAGGGACTCGATGTTTGATGTAACTGTTGTTGCAGACAACATTGAAATCTGACCAAACAACACTAGAATTCTCAGAAAACTATTGTGCATCCCCAGAAAGGATTATCATGCTTAGATCAGTGATTATATCGTCAATGGCATGAGCCTTCTTCGCTCAGCTAGCAAGAGGATACAGAGCAAAAAGGAGGAAAAGAGTATTTCAACAAAAGCACAACTCAAAAATAGCAGTGACCTATTTTCCATTTAGTACAAGAGTCTAGCCATGGGATACCATACACTCAGCAAAAACTGAAGGACGAAACAACCAACAAAATGAATAACAGACTAGAAAATGGCATGAGCATTTGTTGATGAAAGAATAACCAATTCAGTGCCACATCACATGCTGGAGGGGTGATGCATCCTTTTACAATTAATGCCAATAATGCTCCTAGGTTTTAGTATCATCATGGAATATTATAAATTAGGAAGAGTTTTAACTTTTAATTAACTAGTCAAAGGGAGATATTGTGTAATAAGGCAAGGTGAGATCGGCATGAGGTAGATTGTAAAACTTGATACCGTAACATGTCTGCACATCAAGACCAAGAGGGGACTCGTCATTTTATATTTTAAACCAGTTCATGAAGTCACAAGTGAGTTCAAACAATATACTAGGTGAATTTGTTAACTTAGATCGCCAAAATGGAATATATATTGATTTCGTTGGTTTATACCTTTAGGCCAACAAACTATGAAGGGGTAAGAACATTTCCCAAACCCAATTAAGCTTGTAAATCAGTAATGAGGCATTTTAAATCTTGAATGTAATGACACCATTGATGTTCAACAACAAGGTATCATGCACCATATTCAGCCAGTAACAATTTAAAATTAATCCAACAAAGTACCTGAACTGCAATATTACTGGCATCCACTGCATACACCTGGTGGCAAAGAAGATGCAGGTCAAACTTATTTATGTAAAACACAATTATTGGAAATATAAAACCAAAATAAGTCTGCAGAAAAAAGGAAAGTGAAGCTAATAATATATAGCTTATAGGAGAAATTAGGAGTTCTCTGAAGTTGTCTTGTGCACAGACAGCAACCACAAAGATAAAACCATCACGACTACTATATCTGTCAGAACCTACACGATCAACATTACAATCCCTTGGGAATATTTCAATCCCAAACACCAACAATTCATATCTGATTTAACCGAAGTCATTCAACTAAGAAACAGGCCTGATAGCAAATGAATAATATGACACGCGATAGATGGAAATCAGTAAATAACAAGATGTTTGACGACTAGGGCAGAAAATAAAATAATTGAAGAAGCCGACCATTCTAAGCCTCACTGGTGAACAGAAATAATGCAAAAATAATCATAATAAATAAATTAATTAAATATATATTAGAAACAAAAAGTATGATATTATTGAAATAATTTAATTTTAATAAGGCTAAAATCATTCAAAAAATTATTCTCACTTGATGTGATATTTAATTCCAATTAAGTGAAATTAGATGTTAATTAACTTACATGGAAGTGAATAATAAAATGCATTCTTGAATGCGAAATTTTAATTAACTTATAATTAGAATTAATATCACTGAAATGCATAAATGAAGATTAATATTAATTTAATGAATATGAATGTTAATTAATTGAGAATTAGCCCCCGTTTGGCCCCCATTATTTCACATTATAATTTTTTCTCTTATTTTCAATCACACAATCTTTTATAAAATAATATTACACGTAAATCTAATAAATTTTCTAATTTTTTAACCACACATTCTCAAAAAAAATACTACTCCTAATAATGAGGGCCAAACGGGGGCTTAATAATATGGAATTCATATATTAATAAAAGCACACAGATGAAATGAATATGTCAAATGTACATATACATTGATGGTAACTAAATTGTTGAATAAATTAAATACATATTGAAAAATGAAAAGTAAGGTATAATTGAACTAGTCAGAATCATCAAAAAAATGATTTTCACTTGATATAATATATAATATATTATAGACAGCTTATAATCATCATCATCCATTAATACGGTAAGGGACCTGCTTCAGAAAAACTTGAGATTTTTCTTACAATAATAATAATCTAAGTAATTATCACATCTTCATCGCATATATGTGTACTTTTATCATGATCTACTTGAAAATAGTAAACCTTAAGAAAGAAAAGAGAGTATTAGTATAGTACAGCTCATAATAGTTTACATTTTACTGGTGTTATATTGTATGTATTTTTCAAAATCATTTTAAAGGTTTGATGAGTGAGTTCCTCTGGAAACACAAGAAAAGGGGAAGACAAATTAATTATGCTGCTTTTGATTCTTTCCTCAGGAAAAATGTTCACTAAAATAAATACATATTTCTATAAATGTCAGTTACCCACTGGCTGAATTGAAAGAACAAAGCATAGAGCTTCTTACTCGTTTTGCACCAGCCTGAGCACAAAATATTGAAAGAATGCCAGTGCCACAACCAACATCTACCACTACCTGAAATACGAGCATAAATATTCATCATCAAGAAAGGCACATATTAGCCAATCAAGAGGAGAGATAGAAGTTACATAAAAAAAAATTCCACGATCTAATTATTACTAGCATTCGTAGAAAATAACTTGTCATTTGTCATGTATGATGACGTAATCCTCTGACAGTTTGAAACAACTATGGGACATATGATAATTGACAACTGCTTACTTTTCCTGCGATACGATCTTGATGCTGGAAAATTGCATTCCTGTAACTTTCCGTACGCGCACGATCCTGTATATATCAAAAACGATATCATCATTCAACTCCCACAATCTGAAAAACAGACAACCATCGGAATCACCCTTGTGTTTTCCAAATCCATCTTAACAAATTGAACTTTAGCACAAACGATTAGGTTATCTGTAGAAAATAGTATTTTCTTCATATTGCCGTCAAATAAGGTACCAACAATAGCGTACAAACTAAATGTTGCGAGTGTAATTAGACAAAGCCTTCAAGTAAAAGTATACATCACTGCAATTTGTTAAAATTTTGAGGAGACACCCCTTGGTAGGCTTCATGGGTTTTTTATTTACAATCTTAGCACAAAACATAGTTCTCTACTATACCTACAGGATATACATGTATAATCTGCACAATCGCACACCTATATGTATGTATTTTTATATTTATGATGTGCATACATATAGACAATCACCTGGAAGGAAGAGAGAGGAGAAAACTTATGTCACCATTTTTACTCCTCCAGTCACCAATTCCTCCAGTACTTCTCTCTATAAAACTCTCTCCCTCGTGTCTCTTCTCCATGAACTCAACTTTTACTCTGCTATCATGATGCATGTGCACACATCACACCCACATGCAGATAGAGAGAGAAGCAAGCCTATTCACCTTTCAGTGCTCCACCAAATACCATCTCTTTTCCTCATTTTTCTCTCCGTCTCTCTTCCCATAACCTCTACAATGGGACGGACAAAGTGCGTGACAACTCACTGTACTTGCAGCAGGATGCTTTGATAGAATCCCATCAAGTCTACATACTCAAAAAAGACCCAGAAGAATGGATAAGTAGATTCGGTTAGACACACAGTTAGGGGCAGAGGTATTGTGGGAAACATGGTGAGATAGGACGCCTATAAATGTAAGAAGGGGGATCTAGGAAGGCATGCATTTAGCGATTAGTTTGTGTAGTTAGTGGAGAGAGATTAAGGCCCCTCGAATGCCTTGGAGTGCCTTTCAATTTCTGTTTCATTTCATCAGTTCAATTACAGTGTTCATTTTCCTGCAAATCAATAAAGAATACATTTCTTATACAGTCTACTTCTTCAATCCTATACTAATATTCTAGTTACACAGATTGAGCACCTAATCAATTCCATGGCTCATCAGTTTTGTAGGGTACATAGAGCAACAGTCATGCCTCAATCCCAGAAAAATTTAAAGTATCTTCCAGGTTCCTATCAAAATCAATAGATAATATCGAGCTGATAAATTGGAGACAAGGATGGATGGACAACAATAACAGCTACAGAAAGATATGGAGTCCATGAAATATGAATTTCATTCTGTCATAACATCAATGAAGGAGAAGTTGGATTTAATGATAAAAAAATTGGATGGACAAGAAGAGGAGAGGAAGAAAAAAGAACTCGTAATCAATCCGACTAAAAGCACGGTTGATTCTAAGATTCCATTAAAATCCAAAGTGGAAGGAGAAAGTACAGCTGTAAGGATTCACCATGAGGGGTCTGAGAAAGTAGAAAATCGAAGTCGACCAATGAAAACGCAGGTATTCGTTGGAGGTAATCTGCGACTGGTCTTGATACCACTCAATGGAACCTAACTTCGTGGGCACGAGGTCGAAAGCGTGGTGGTTTGTCCCACATCGGAAGTATGGGCTCCCTTTGTGTGGTTTATATAAGTTTGGGTTCTTCCAAATTTTATGGCTTATTTTGTTAGGTACTTGACTGTGTTTGGCAAATTGATCAACTCCTTAGTTGTTGTAGACACTAATATGTGAATCTATTGGAGCCAACAATGAAGTATTAGTACTAGAACTATAGGAAAATGCAATAGAGCTGATGTGAATTAGTAAAGGCTTTCTGGAAATGAAGAATGTCAATTGAGAAATGTATTTGTTATTCAACGATAAATGGAAATGTAAATAACAAATCTCAGGCTATTCGAAGGCCCGATCTCTTCACTGTTATTTCTCAATATCTCATTGCACGAATGAAAATCCCAGCTCTCCCTTATTACATTTATAAACAATCTACTAGCTTTCTATTACCATTACCTTTTTGCTAACTAACTATTGACAAAATTGTTTCAAACACCGACAGAACCGAAAGCGCCCCTTCTTTCAAACTTTCAAAGAGAGCACACTAGAATAGTTGATCACTTGGTTGCAATTTGATTAGACATCTATCATGACCCGCTGTCCTGAAATCCACCTTGTCCTCAAGGTGCAGGTGTGTTCAACTTCAAAATTCGAATTTTCATTTAGTTGAACCATTTTTTAAGTAAGCTTGTTGCAGTTGTTAGCCTTTTTTAAGTGAGCTTGTTGTAGTCGTTAGCCTTTATAGCTAATCGTCCATCTACGAGTAAAATTTTATCCATACAAATTCCATAACCAGTTGCATCTATAGAAGAGTTTAGGTTAGGGAATTTTTTTTTTTCCATTTTTGTTCGGGCTGTAAATCATTTTGGCATGCTTAATGACCCGTACATGTACCTAGAGCTCACTATTTTTGCACCAAGTACCCGAGCTATATTTTTCATCACACCCATAATGCAGACCCTTTTCCCTCTTTTGCAGCAGCTCTACGTCAGCCAATTTCGTGAGTGACGGTGCACCCCACGCTACAGAAGCCGAACGCCTGGTGGTCACTACTTTTGTAGCGACGAGAGTTAAAGGATTTGTGGTGTAAGTGTTGGATATGCGTTGATATGGGTAGAGATGCGGGCTATAATTTGTTGGGTTGGTAAAAGGCAATTTACCTCTATTTGAACCGTAACTCATTTGGGCCTTCTCCAAGATCCAATCCATGGGCATATAACCCCGTTAAAATAGTTCTCTTCCCTTTTCTTTTTCTCAATCAACTCACTTAAAGCCGTCCCTTCCACCTCGACTTTTGGAATGACCGACAAAGACATTGATATGATTTCAATGAATCTATCCGGTCCCAGGTTTCGGGTCTCCACCTTTCCTGCTTCTGCACGGCAGTTCCAGTTGTCATTATTAACTCCAAATTCCTCTGATTTTAGGAATATTTCAGAAATGATGGCCGAATCAGGTAAGGTAGGTAAGGTAGCTGCCCATCCCTTTTCCTTCTTGTCCAGTTCTTGTCCTTTACCTTCATGCATCATAATGCCATGTTTCTCCATCATTACTGCCATACCTCTTTGGAACTCCAATTTTATGGCCTATGTTCTTCCTTGTAACTCTGAATTCATTTGTTCAATCCTTCCAAATTATTAACATGATCTTCTAATTGCTTCTCTTCATCAATTGTAACATCCTAGTGCCGATGCTCTGATACCATTTTGTTAGGATTGATATGGTTGTGGTTCCCTCCCTTTCCTGCTAGGATTGGAAATCCTGTATTTTACATATCCATACGATTAAGTCCTTGTTGAATATGGCTGCTTCTCCAACTGGTTTTGATAGGAACCTCGAAAATGCTATTAATGTTTCTGGGATTGAGGCACGACTACTGCTCTATGTACCCTGCAATACTGATGAGCTATGGAATTGATTAGATGCTCAATCTGTGTAACTAGAATATTAGTATAGGATTCAAATAGTAGATTGTATATGAAATGTATTCTTTATTGATTTGCAGAATGATGAACACTGTAATTGAACTGAGGCACTCCAAGGCATTCAAGAGGCCTTGATCACTCTCCACTAACTCCACAAACTAATCATTGAATGCATGACTTTCCAGATCCCCCCTTCTTACATTTATAGGCATCCTATCTCACCGTATTCCCCAAAATACCCCACCCCCTAACTAAATGTGTCTAACTAAATCTGTTTCTCCATTCTTCTGGGTCCTTCTAGAGTATGTAGACTTGATAGGAGTCTATCGTGCTTGCTTGTTTTAAGGGATTAATTGCATTCACTAGTGTTTTCAATTTAGAAACCTGAATAATATGCTCATTCAAGATTGACATAAAATTACCATTCAATCAGCATCAACAGAACACAAAAATTAATGAACCATATTTCATCTAATTGAAATTAATTTATTTCATCACCATAGCACCACTCCAACTCACCCCAAGTTGAGAGATCTACCATCTTCACCTACTATAGCAATCCAGTCTCCTATATTACTGTAGTTTTCTTTTGTCTTCTTTACTACCTAAGTTACAATTTAGCACACAATATCAACAAAATATCCGTAAGTCCTCTTTAAGCCCCGGTTTGCCCCCCATTTTTTTAAATGAAAATGGGAGTAATACGATTTGATTTTTTTTTATTTATTTATTTTTTTTTTTGGAAAGGAAGGAAAAGTTTTCGATTTAATTGCAATATTATTTTATAAAAAATTGTATGATTGAAAATAGGAGAGAAAAAAATGAAATGGAATTTAATGGGAGCCAAACGGAGGCTAATTACATAGTGAACAAATAGAACTTTCAAAATTTACTGATTATCTCAAATCAATCACATTAATTTTAGGTGAAATAAAATAAATAATTCCAACATTAACGTAAAATTTGAGTGCATTTAAACTTGCAACTGTGAAATCAAAACGTTTAAATATACACTTGATAAATATTAGTAAATAAACTTAGAAAACATGACATTTCGTTTTTCCAATAAATTTTCATCAGTCTGAACCATTGTCCATCAAATATCAGCGACAAATACGAGTTAGATTTATATAAAAATTAGTATCCAAATACCTACAATATTATTGGAATTTCTAAAGTGAATATGTAATTTTTGACGAATCCTAATTCCTATCCAAATTCAAAAAGAAAAAAACAATGAAGTCTAATTGAAGAACACCAATAAATTAGAGAAAAAATAAAAACTTCCACATATAATATATTTTAAACCACAACGATCTAAAAGACCCTGTGAAGTTCTTTCTTATTCTTTCAGTTATCAAAAAGAATTCAACTTTCTTCATTTTCTTCCTTCCTTATATAGGCATCGAGGCTGGGTATGACCAGTTCCTCATAACAGAAGCGAAAAGCACCAGGTCAGAAAAGCCATGGCACCCAAAAGCACAAATACAATCATAACCATACAAAGTGGAGAACCAAATCATCAAATAGCAGTTAAAAAAATTCACTGACAAATAAACTAATCCAAAAGAACGAAGATACTAAACTTCAACGTAAACAAGAAATAAAGCTCTATGTCTTCAAACATCCAAAGCTGAAAAATAATAAATAAATAAAACCATAAAAAGATGGGGACGGAAGGTACCTTAATCATTTCTTCGTGAATACCGAGGTGAGCGTAAGAGTTAAAGTATGCCATGTCGAAGTCCGTACAGGGAGCGGGAGCCTTATCCGTACCCGTCTCCTCCTCCTGCTGCTGTTGGATCATCCTATTAGAAACCCTAAGATTGGATCCACTACCATGGTTGCGTGACCTGCTGCGGCTACCCCTCCGGAGCCGATTCTCGGCCGAGTGAGCGCCGCCGCCACTGCTACCATCGTGGTGATAGCCATTGCTGTAGCCACTACTGCTCGTCGATTGGAACATGTCTTCTCTCCTCACCCTGCTCAGAGCTCGACTTGTCATTTAAACCTTTGGGACCCATATTAATTATTTAGGGAAAATTGTAGTGGATGTCCCTAACCTTTAAGATAAGTGTGGGTAGGTCTCCAATTTTTCAAAACTAGGTATTACCATTTCAATCTTTTATTAATATAGCAAATCTAATCCTTTTGATTGGTTTCCATAACATAAAAGAAAAAGAAAATCAGCCCTTGATTGAACCAATGTTTTCGGATAATAGATTTTGTAACAGCAATTTTTTTTGAAAATTTGTGGTTAAAAAATAAAAAAACATTTTGTTTGAAGAAAAACAAGTTTTTTGAGAATGAAACTCTAACAAGGGCTCAAAATATGTAACATCCATGCCCCTCAAAACTTCCTTACCTTCAAAATGATGTTCTTAGAGTCAATGTTCTACAAAGTTAGTATAAACTTTGCTTAGGCTTGAAGTTTGGCCTTAATCTAGTCAAGCTTAAGCTTTTTATGCCTAAATTTCGAGTGAATAGCCCAAATGGTCACTAAACTTTGCACCAGGTCTGCAAAAGGTCACTGAACTTTCAAAATTGTCTAACTCATCACTAAACTTTTCGAAAAGTCCACCAAAGGTCACTGAACTTTCAAAATCGTCTCACTCATCACTTAACTTTGCATTTTGTAATCTCATTAGCCACTCAGCTAAAGGTCCATCCAAAAACTAACCGAATACTCATGTGGCTGGCTGATGTGGATGCCAAGTCAAACAAAAGAAGTACACGCGAATTTTTATTTAAATTAAAGCATGTTTTATTAAAAAAAATAATAATAAAAATAAATAAAACATGTTTACGGTGGTGACTGTTGCTACAACAGTTTATGGAATTTTCAATTTTTTATTTTTATAAAACATGTTTTAATTCAAATAAAAATCTACCTGTACTTCTTTTGTTTGACTTGGCATCCAAATCAGCCAACCACGTGAGTATTCAATTAGTTTTTGGATGAACCGTTAGTTGAGTGACTAATGAGATTACAAAATGCAAAGTTCAGTGATGAGTGAAGCGATTTTGAAAGTTCAATGACCTTTGGTGGACTTTTCGCAGAGTTCGGCGATGAGTTAGACAATTTTGAAAGTTCAGTGACCTTTTGCGGACCTGGTGCAAAGTTTAGTGACCATTTGGGCTATTCACTCCCTAAATTTCATATATAACTTCACCTAGCCATATTTAGGTTCGTAAAAACTTGAAACTTTATCTTATTATTTAACCAGGCTTTACACTATTTTGAACATATTCCGCATGCTCCCCAAAACTCCCTACCTCCAAAATGGTGTTCTACAATCATTGTTTCTAAAAAGTTTGCATTTTTGTTAAAATTTTACTTTACTTTAATCATGTTTTATGTTTTTTAAGCCTAGGCTTCATCAAGACTTCG
This sequence comes from Olea europaea var. sylvestris, assembly GCF_002742605.1. Taxonomy (NCBI): domain Eukaryota; kingdom Viridiplantae; phylum Streptophyta; class Magnoliopsida; order Lamiales; family Oleaceae; genus Olea; species Olea europaea. The sequence continues at coordinate 829,474 of NC_036242.1, read as the reverse complement.
TCTAACCTCGTTCAGGCTCATAAAACATTGAAACTTGGTCTTTATCGCATAACCACAATTTACACTTATTTAGAACACATCCCACCTACTCTCGAAACTTCCCAGCCTCCAAACCGTTGTTTTACAACCATTGTTCTAAAAAGTTTGTAAAAGCTTCTGCCTATACGCTTTTTTTGTCTAAGCTTCATCTAAACTTTGCCTAGCATTGTTTAAGTTCGTAAAAGCATGAAAATTTACCTTTTTGCCTAACCACATTTTAAAATACATTCCACTCGCTCCCAAACTCCCCGCCTCAAAATTGTGTTATACAACCATTGTTCTAAAAGGTTCACATAAGTTTTGTCTAGAGTTGAAGATTGACCTTACTCTATTCATGTTTTACGTTATTTACTTCTAAACTTCATCTAAATTTCACCGAATCTCGTAAAAATTTGAAACTTGACGTTGTCATATAATAAAGTTTTAGGCCTTTAAAACACGTGCTTACAACTACAACACGTCATCACCATGGCCATATTGCAGCCTTCAAATTCAATTGTCAGTCTTCAATGCATCTCGGCTTGTGATATTGTTGTACATGCCATCTAGAGCCACTTTTTCCAATTCACAAAATTCAGTTCTTGAAAGAAATCCACATCTCGCCCAATTCAAATATTTTTGGATATTCACATTACATATCTATGCATTTGTCTGTGATGAACTTACAATTTTCTTGGAATATTTTTTATTAGCCTTCTTAAGTACAACAATCAATTGACTTTTATTGGTTTAATTTCTTAACGAATTGAATCCTTGAAAAGATTTATTTTCACTTAAAATCGATTTGGATAGCGGAGGGTCTGGATAGCCTAAGGAAATTTTCACAATATGTATTGCTCTCATTTTGAAAACAATTCTAATAGATTCCTATATATTTGTTGGGAATTGAAACTAATTTCTCGACTTGATCACAAGATTCTTATTCATATAAAATACTAGAAAAAGTAAGGCCGTGATTGGTTTGTCGTTTTCAGCCCATTTTTCGTTTTTCGTTTTTGAAAACGCGGAAAACGCATTTGGTCAGTTATTTTAAAAAACGCATTTTCGACGACGAGTTAAAATTTATAACGCAAAACAACTTTTCTGTGTTTTCATTTATAAATGTTGAAACCGCGAAAAACAAGCTGTTTTCGAGAAAAACTAAAAATCGTTTTGAAAATAAAAATGAAAAATGAAAATGCAAACCAACAATTACTTAAACCTTTGCTTATTGAGCACGTGACTCATTTTTCGAATTGTAACACATATTTTACAAGTGCATATCAGTGTAAATGTTTTCAGGTGTTACCAGGAAAGAAAAATTCCTCGGATCTTGCAACTGTCATTCTAGGTTGATGTATAGAGATTTCCAAAGTCTAGTTTCTGAAAATGTTTGTAAAATATGCTAGTGACCAGCGCTCAGTCACATAACAAAAAAATGCCCTCGTCGAAACCCAAATAAAGATGTAAGGCAATTTCGATTTAAGCTTCAAGTTTTTATTACTTCTCCATCCCATTTATATAAGCTTATTTTGTTTTTCACACGGATTAAGAAATATTCTTTAGCCCTTGTTTGTCAACCATTCTCCCACATTATTTCTTCTACAGTACTCATTTTCAACCACACATTCTCCATTAAAATAATATTACACATTATCAAAAACTTTTCCTTCTTTTTTAACCAACATTTCAACATCAATCACTATTTCATACTCCAATTTTTGAAATTAAAGGACCACAAACAAGGCCTTAATGTTATTGAAAAAAAAAATTGCCAATAACTTTCATAGTTTACCCTTGTTTATATTTGTACAATTTCAGGGCTTATTTGTGAGTGATTTTTCCTTCCAAAAAATTGATTTTTTGACCGTTATTTCACTATTCCGGCCATCATATTTGACTTCTTCTTTCACAGATGGATCCCACTTTTCTCCTAACGGTCAAAAAATCAATTCTCAAAATCACTCCCAAACATGCTCCCAAAATTAAGTGAAAATATTTGTCATAACTAAGCAAATTAAATAAGGATATATTAGTAAACGAACAAAACAAAACAAGCTCAATAAAGAAACATTAACTGAGACAAGAAAATGAGGAAAGTAAGCATATATAAATGAGATAGAGGGAATAGTTGCTTGCATGCCGTCGATCGCACATTGATAAAGTGCTTTTTGTGCTGATTGATGGGTCTATATTAGGATACAGTGTACCAAACGCACCTTAAGTGCATCATCTCTTTGCACTCTTCAGGTAAGCTTAATTGCCTCTTGATTCCAATTTTCAAGACTCGATGATTAAATAAATACCAAAGGAGAAACTCTTTCCAATAACCAAATAAAAGAGAAATGCAAAAGAAAAATGATTAGATCTTATGGCAGCAAACACTAATTTGCTTCATGAATCGACTGTCTACATCATAAAGTATTTGGTGATAGCAAGAGTCATATAGATGACATGAAAAATGGATTTCAAAGAGGAGGAAAAGAATTTGAATTACATGTTGTGTTTCTAGAATTGTGCTAAAGCATTCACTAGTTGAACAACCAATAACCCGTATTCTGCAATCGAAAGTAAAACTAAGCTACAGTACTCGAGATTTTCAGTTATCAAAACAACCATATAAAAGGCAAACAAGATAATTGGGACACAACATGTGAGAATTTGTCCACGATCCACACCTCATCGGCTTGAACCCAGTAGGCTGACTAATTGTACATTACAAGCACGAGGAAAAAGAATTCGAAACGAAATGTTATGATCCTGCACAAATTCTTCCATGTTACGAAGAGAAAACAGACCCGAACATTTATATTTGTGAATCATAAACTACCTTACCTGCCTGTCTACCATCGATCTAACGGAATTCGTCATGGTATCCATAATCATCTTCATCATCGTTAAATACAGCACTATAGAAAACGTATGGACTCTCAATCATCTCTTTCAAGCTCAGACGACCATCTTTATCTGAATCAGCCTGCAAAAATATCAGTTTTATATTTTCAGCACTGTCCTCACTGTTCATCACTAGGCAGAAAATTCACTAAAGTCTGATTATGGAGCCATCACTTTTCAACATACAATTATTAGGACAATTAATAGGAATTTCACTCAATGGGTTAACCTGGATTCTCTCAATTTAATTGACATAGACATGTTGATACCAATGAGTCTGAGAACATTGTCAGTTCATTGATAGAGGAAAATTAAACAAGAAAGGGATGAAAATACAAACTGAAAAGTCACTTGTGGAATTTCTGAAAAGTGTGAAAGTGAAGTCACAGAACTGATTCCAAGATCACATTGGTTTCAGGGTAACAATGTTTGTAGCACACAGACGTTACTTTATTTCAATTCCTTACTATCCGCATTTACAATTGTCAAGGTAGCTAAATGTTTTTGACTTCTGTTCTCATTTCAAGCATTTAATTCAGGATGAAGATTACGAGTTAGAAAAACGTCTTCGTGACCACGAAAAGTGCATATGGGTTGACAAAGAATGTGCCCTGAGGATGGTTCCTAAAAAAAAATTTCAAGTTTGAAAAATTTCAAGATCCGATGTTTCGATGGCAGGTCATAATTGAGCACCTGTTTGATTCCCATTATTTTCAAACTCTTTTTTCTACAAAATCATTTTTAACCATACATTCACACAGTAAAATATTTTACACGTAAATCCAAAACTTTTTCTCTACTTTTTAACCACACATTCTCCACATTCTCCTAAAACACTATTCAAAAATCTCTTCTTTTTTTAAAAAGAATGGCCATCAAACAGGGAATGAATAAGGATTACCCTTTTGTTTAAATTTAAAAAAAGAAATTGTGATTACAACCAAACATTCACTCGACCACCCTGAAAGGAACCTACTGTTTTACAACACGTAAGTGGAAATTAACCAGCAGTTAGGACATGCACACACACATGGGGCAGCTCACAATTTGTATCGTGCACTTCTCTTCCTATTCAAGAGATTAATTTTTTTGCAGTAAGTCGAAGGTTCAATGGCAACTATTTTCTCCGACGCTGCCAAATATACCTTAGACAAAACCCCTTAAGTTGGCTAAATAAATTCTTTAAAGATTTAGGAGACATCAAGAAGTTGGGCTCCAACGCCACCAAAAAAACCTTAGACAAAACCCCTTACGTTGGCTAAATAAATTCTTTAAAGATTGTAGGAGACATCAAGAAGTTCGGCACTTTATCATGAATCATCTAGGGCTGGGCAAATCCCCCGAACCGAACCAACCGAGCCGAACCCGATCCGAACCCGACGGTTCTTGTCAAATTAGATATTCGAACGGGTATCTGAATTGAGAATCGATAGATACGGTTCGGTTCTCGGTTCTAGACCAAGAACTGAAGAATTGAATAAGAACCGAATCTTTCTAATTTTTTTTATTTTGAGTAAATCAAATTATTTTAATTTTAATTTTTTCTAAACAAATTAACAATTTCTAAATCCAAATTTTTGACCCAATAATTTGTTTCATTTCTAATTTTTAAAATTTTGGCTCAATTACCCATTTTATTGTTTCATTTCTTAGCCCAACAAGATCCAATCCACTAAATAACCCTAAACACCTACACTAAAGTATATAACGTTGTCTAGACTCTCGCACTCACTCTCACAACTTCGCTAACATTCCAAAACCTATATAATCATCGGCCGACATTGTGAGCTCCGATCGAAACTGTGACCTCCACCGACTGAAACTTTGACCGTAGCGATCATTTGAACAAGATAGTCTACTAGTATCTGACATTCCAAAACCATTGAATGTATCATTAGTTGTATTTATATAATGTTGTTATAAATTATAAAAAATTTAATTATAGTACAGAACCGAACCGAATCGAACCGAACCCAAACGGTTCCATAATTATATTTGGACCTGACGGTTCCATTTACTAGATACCCGAAAATTTTGGTTCGGTTCGGTTCGGTTCTCTTTAGAACCGAACCGAACCGAACCGACCCGTGCCCACCCCTAGAATCATCTACTCAAGTGTAAGGAGCCACCAATTATTTTAACATTGATAGTTGCAACTGAGAAAGGAATCAAGAACCTCAATGCATTGCATTACATCACTTTCAGACAACACAAGCACCCATGTTGAAAATAGTCAGTCTGCTTAATGTGCACATATAATTATTGACCACAAGTTTATCCCAAAATGTATTTGTCATCATTAGAGCACTGAAATAGTTGTACACGTGACTCCAGGACATTCATTCATAGTAGAAATATAATGCCAACCTCCAAAAGTCAAATTAATGAAAGCATTTAGCCTAGATTAACCATATAGATAATCTAAGAAGCGATATGCCCATATAAAACTTCTCCTCAGATCAATTTCATCAAATCGAAAAGACTACAATAATCAAACTAGTCAAATGGAAATGCAATAAATACCTGTTGCATGATGTACTCTGCCTGTTGTTTAGCGTAATAGCGCTCTGATGGATGAAGTTTTCCAATAATGGGTAATAATTCTTCATGAGACAAATATCTACAGCATAAGAAATTCGGGTTATATATAATTGATATACCCTTTACCCATCATCTAGCATAAAATCCATTTGAACAGAGATGTCTAGATTATCACCCGTCACCATCTTTGTCAAGCTGCGTAAACAATTTCTTAGCTGGAGCCTCCAATGTATCATCGGATTCGTGTGAAGAATTATGCGCCTCTTCATCATAATTTCTCACCAAATCAAAGAGCCCGTGGAAAAACTCTTTGAAGTTAACCTTACCATCTCTATCACTATCTCTTTCCCTGTAAAATTGAAATAAATAACAAATTAAGGGAAAGTGTGGTAGAAAAATTATAACATAGTAATGTCTCACAATGACAACAATGATAACAGCACTAGCAAATGATAATAAGAGACAACTATAGCTCACAAATCACAGCAAGCGAATGTAATTTAGCAACACTAACAAGCATTGACATTTGTCATCAGAGAAAGTTTAACTCTGAACAGTGACTACTTTTCAATATGTGATTGGAAAGAATATACAGGGACATTGATTTTATTGTTTGATCGCTATATTTTTATATTTATTTATATTTTTTTTTTTTTTTTTTTTTTTTTTTTATTATTAATTTTTTTTTTTTGAGAAGGGAAATGTTCTATTTCTATCTCAAAAATTTGATGCTCAACTATGTTCTTCAAGTTTCAAAAAGCAATTTTATCAGATAGTTCATTCATGATGACAACACTGTCAAAGTATGAAAAACTACAAAGGTTTCATCTTTGAGATCATAATAGTAAAATAAAGTTATACAACTTTTAGAATTTGGATGTCTTCAAACTCCATTTTAGGTCTATGAAAGGGAAGAATAGCACAATAGATGAGCACAAGCAGCATCAAAAAATTATATAGATATAGATACTATCTAAAAGTGCCTGTCGCCAAAAAAAAAAGAAATGCAACAGGAACTAAATAATTCCATCAATATTCATAAAAGTAGTTAAGAAAAGTTATGGCACCTTATCTCTTCCTTGCACAACCACTGAAGTAATTTGGGATTGTTGGTATCAGCCGGATGAAGAAAGCTATAAGCAAAAGGAAAACAATATATTTGAGTAGTTTATGAAGAATATTAAACATATGGAACCAAGAAAACTATTAAATCCTTTACAGGTTAAACTTCCAGCTGAATAAAAACTTACTCATTGAACTCGGTGATATTCAGAAGACCATCTCCATCCACATCAGACGCATTAAAATGCTCCTCTTTCCACCAGCCCATATCATATCCAAACGAATTGTTATCTGGAGTAAGAGAATCAAGAACGACATATTAGAAAGTATGGAACCTATTGTTTTAATTGAGGGGTGTGGTCAGTTCTCATTGTCAAGCCCAATTACAAGGAATTGTCATATGCTGCAGAAGGGTTTAACTAAATGATGTAGTTCCCAGACAAGCAAGCAAATGTTGTTTGAAAGGGACACTTCTACTGCATAAATTGAATCACACGACAAATGCGCACTTGATATGATCTTCATTTCTGAAATATTTTTTTTGTGACGTGAAAATTAGGTTTTATAACACATTCAGCTCCAAATAGAAATGAACAGTTCAAAACCATATTTCCAACAAAGTTAGGCCTGTTTTCTTCCCTCCATTGGATTTGACAGATTATGTTCAAGTACTCAACTAAACTAGTTGTCACTTGCACTACCATTATTGGTTTTGAGCTTCCCAATCACTCGATCATAGCATTCACAATAACATAGTATAAAGTAAAAATCCTCAAATAACTAGGCAAGAAGCTTAAAACTCTATAAAAACTTTATTGGAATTATTTTAATTCACGAAAAAATGAACAAGATCGAAATAACTAAAATTCTATAAATAAATAGAGGAAAAGAAAAGGATTCAAGTATGACAGAATGAAATTGAAATTGACCTGATTTTGTAACCCAGCCGGGGGCCTCGTACTCAGCGTACGAGACAAACCCATCTTTATTCTTATCATGAACCTCCATCTCCCTTTCAGTCCGATGCAGAACCTCCCGCTGGCTCTGCTGCAAGTTCCACTCAGTCAGCTCGTGCTCACTCACGTACCCATCCATAGGGTCAACATCGATCTTGGGGAACAAGACCACCAATCTGTTGGTAATATTAAACCGTTCTTCATCATTCACGTAGTCCTCGGCATTCATGAAGTCCTCCCACTCGGGCTGAGACTCCTGTCCGGGAGCCTCCTGGTGAGTCGACTCGGCTGGAACCAGCAACTCGGGATGGTGGATCTGAAAGTAGTTGTGCTCCCACTGCTTGTCCTCACGATGGCGCTCGATGTCAGCTATCAGGGGGTCAAAAGGGACGGGTTCGCGGTGTTGGTGATGGGGTTCCGCCGTGAAATTGAAGTTGGACCTGAGTCTAAGGCGGCGGTGGCGGTGAGCACGGTGGGACTTGTTGGAGGAGCGGGAAACGAGAATTAGGAGGAGTATTGTTACTGTAATGTAGATGATCAATGAGACTCTGCCCATCTTCTCATCTATCTATATAGAAATACACACAAACACAGAGATTTGCAGAGAGCAAAGCCCGAATTTCGTTATATATGATCGTCAAAGTAGCATTATTCTTACCGTTTATGTTCTAGAGTCGTAATTGTTTACGTCTCCGTGAACTTGAAGGTAGATCTGCTGTAGTTAGAGATTTACTTTTGGAGTTTTACCATTAAAAAGAAGTGGAAATAAGTGTACCTTTTCATTTTGTCCTTGATGAGGATAAAAAGTAAATTTTGATAAAATTTGTTAAATTGTATAATTAAAAAGTTGGTAGATCCTATAGAATACATGATCAAAATTAATAGTTAACTTCAATTTAAATTAAAATTTCTACCAAACAAGAGCTAAATATATTTTAGTTGTGCTATAACAACCCCCCTCCCCCCCAAAATCTAAGGTTACTATTTTTAATTAAATATTTTTATCCTAAATTATAAATAGAATTATTAAAAAATGCTCAAATCATGGTGATTTTACGACAACATTGCGTGCATCTTTTCCTTTAAATTTACTAATACATGATAATAGCAGGGGAAGTTTGCTAAATAGCACATTCAGACAATATTAAATGACCTTCCATCAATGTTTTTTGGTCAAATGACATTTATTTACAAAATACAATAAACAAACAATGTCAAATGTTGTAGATACCCTCATTATTGAAAAAGACACAAACACCCTCATATATCCAATTAAACTTCTCAATTCAATTTTTGTCCCCAAAATTACAAAAACATATTTCTTCTTTTTAACTATTCTTATTATTTTAAAATCTTATTCCTCATTATATTATTCACCTATTTGGGTATCTTTTGAACATTTATTATCTACATTGAAATATCTCATTCATATTTGAAGAAAAAAGAAAGATAATTTTAGAAATCTTATATAAATTGTACATTTATTATTGAATATATTATTGAATAATATTTAATTTGGTGTTGTTTTTGTGCTTAGTATATTTTTTGTGTTGCCTGCAACTATTGGATGGTAATGACTCTTCAATTGTTATTCGAAATGTAGTACATCATTCCAGTCGTTATCCGTTACATAAAACGGCATTACGATCATTATCTACTGTAGTTTATTTTTTTCAATGAAATGACATCTAATAATGGACTTCTGAAATAAATAACACGGAAAAATTGACAATTTTATGAAGAAATATAGACTTGACATAGCTTTTATATTATCGAGATGGTGAAATCACAAATTGTCCTATTCATATGTGTCAATTAAGTTAATGAACGTATCTCTCAACTTTTGTACATGTCATGTGCATATTACAATGTAAATAAGTTCAATTTATTATTTTTTAGGGCAAATAGATTGATGACTACACTCATGATATTTGTACCACCTAATTTGTTATTTTGCAAATTTTGAGATTGTTTTAGAGCTTTTTAATGTGTGTTTTGATGTTGTGATGTAGGTTGATGAAATTGAAAGAAATAAGCAAAAGTTAGCGAAATTGGAGAAAATAGCCAAATTGTAAGAGATCCAAAGTTCGGGGACTAAAGTGTAAATATTGAAAAGTTGTGTTGAACCTTGCAATGAATATCCGAGAGTACTAGGAGTCAATTGGATGAAAAAATATGTCAAATGGATCAAATTTAGTCAAAATATGATTATAAATCAATTTCCAACCGACAAGTTATGCTCTGATGTTTCAGTCTCACATTGAGACCCATTTTTGACATAGCAAACTATCAAGTTGACGAATGATGCCCGAAGAAAAGTTGTAGCCTTTTGAATTAACTTTTCAATGCATCTTGAATCATCTCAATTGGACATTGAATATAAAAGTTAAGCTAAAAATACTGAAAAATACGTAGTCTGCCTTTTCGGTCGAACCGGGCGCTACGACGCTGCAACGCCCATATGACTGAAAATTAATAGAACAGGCAGTGCCACAGTGCCCATATTTGGCGTCGAGGCGCCGGTTATGCGGGAAAATGCGTTTTTATGTTTTTGGATTATTTTCTTAGCCCAATTCAACCCTATTTCGTCCAAGACCCCCAATATACTATAAATACTACTCAAAACCCCTATTTTCAAGAAGGATGGAAGGGGACAAGATTGAAGAATTCAACTACACAATTTAAAGAAGGCAAAAAATTGAAGATATCAAAAGGAAGGAGGAACAACATCAAGGAAAAAGTTTGAAAATCTACCCAAAAGGCTAGTTTTTCTATCCTTTTCTTTATGTTGTGTATTATAATTCCTATGATTTTCATTTATTACACCATGAATTAAATAATTTATCTAGGGGATTGATGTAGCCGAATCAAGATTATGGTTTGATGATTTTATAATTATTTCTTTGATTTTCCCACATATATTTAATTGTATCATGATTTTAATATTTTTAATTGCCTGATCAACAATTGGATGATTTGATGCTAGTCTATTCCGACGCTAGAGAGAGTGGGAATTTAGGCATGATCATAAGAGTGATACAACATAGAATTTATAGGTTTCGAGAGAAAGTATAAATCCGTGAAGCTTACTCCATAAAAAATCGGACCTTTATTAAATTCTTGATTTTCAATTTTGAACAGAGATATTAGAATTTGGATCTAGGGTTGATTTTTAATCGGTGCTCGAGAGAGGGGGTTAGAAATACATTAGGATTATTGCTTTTAAATATGGGAAAATTAATTGGAATAATTTGAATTCGTTAAATCATAATTGAAAGTTAGGTGAAATCAATCCCTAAGCCCTCTCATTTGATCAATTGTATTCCCCAAATTTGTTACATCCAATCACGTTAGTTTAGTTTAAATTGTTCATTCATAAAACATCAATTCAATCATACATTCATCTAAATAAAGTAGAAATTGCATAATTATAGTACTTAGTGAAAATTAAATACAATCCATGTGGGTTCGACACTCTTACTTCAATACTATATTACAAAACTTGACACCATACACTTGCGACTAAACGACGTTGCATAAAACGTGTGGCATAGATCATGATTGGTTATAGTCGTGTTTACACATATAACAGTACATGTGCCGTTTTCATATCTAGTAACGACACTTGTACCATTCAGAAGTTTTTATCTATATTTAATCTGTTTCAATAAAGTAACTTCTAATAATGGATTCTATAATGTATGTAAAATAGAAAGTTCGACCATATCATAAAGAACTATTGAAATGACATAGCTTTTATATTATCGAAATAGTGAAAGCACAAGTCATCCTATTCATATGCGTCGATTAAATTAATGAGCATATATCTTAACGTTTGTACATTTCATGTGCATATTACAACGTAAATTGGTTTCACTTATTATTTCTTGAGACATGAATTGGGCTACTTGAGTATCACATCGTAGACCCCCACCCCAACTCTATCTTCCTTATCAGTGAACCGGAACATGACTACTTGTATTTGTATTTACAAATAGCACGATACAAGGTCGTTTTCTTCTCAATAAAGGCACTTATGTTGTTCTGTTGAATTCTCCAATACTTTGATTTATTTTCAAGGCAAAGACATCAAGCATTGGACTCTCTAATGTAAGTAAAATAAAAAGGTTGTTCACATGATAAAGAACGATTGAAATGACATAGATCGTGTAATATCGAGTTGGTGAAAGTATAAATTATTCTACTGGTTAATTAAAATATAAGCAATAAGCATATATCTCGGCTTTTGTAAATATCATGTTCATCTTACAACCGAAATAAGTTCAACTTATTGATTCTCAGAGGCATAAATAGGACATGGCTGTTTTTATAATTGTGTATACAAACAGAAAAGCCCATGGGTCGTTTTCTTTACAGTAACAGCACTTATTCCATTTTGTTGATTTTTTTCTATATTTTGATTACTTTAACTCAACGACCTCAAACATTGGACCCACTAACGTGCCTAAGATACAAAAGGTTAATTCCTTGACAAGTAACATTTTAAATGACATGGATCATATAATATTGAGTTGATGAAAGTATAAGTTATTCTACTGGTTCACTAGATTATAATTAATGAGCATATCTCTCAACTTCTGTAAATAACATATCCATTTTACAACGTAAATGAGTTTAACTTATTTGTTCTCGAAGCATGGATAGGTCGTGGCAACGTATACTTGTCCTTATAGATAGAACGACACAAGTGTCGTTTAATAGCTATTGTGTCGTTCTGTTGATTTATCTAATATTTTGCTCATTTTATAACACAATAACCTTAAATATTAGATCTCCTAACTTAAGAAAACGTATATTATGAGACAAAGAATGGTTGAATTGATATAGATAATATGACATTGAGTTGGTGAAATCACAAGTCATGGTATTGATCCGTTACAAAATATAATCAATGAGCATATCTCTCAACTTTTATAAATATCATGTCCATATTGCAACCTAAATGAGTTTAACTTATTGGTTATTGGGGTATGAATGGATCGTGGCTACATATACTTGTCTTTATAGGCAAAACGACACAAGTTTTGTTTAACAGCTCTTGTGTCGTTCTGTTGATTTCTCAAATATTTTGCTCATTTTTCAACGCAGCAACCCTTAAACATTAGATCTCCTAACTTAAAAAAGTTAGAAAGATTGATCATGAGATAAAGAACGGTTGAATTGGCAAAGATTAACGACATTGAGTTGGTGAAGTCACAAGTCATTGTATTGATTCGTTAAAAAATATAATCAATGAGCATATATCTCTACTTTTGTAAATATCATGTCTATATTGCAAGCTAAATGAGTTTAACTTATTGGTTCTCAAGGCATGGATGGGTCGTAGTTACGTATACTCATCTTTATAGGCAGAACGACACAAGTGTCGTTTAACAGCTCTTGTGTCGTTCTGTTGATTTCTCAAATATTTTGCTTCTTCTCCAATGCAACATTCTCAAACATTAGATCTCCTAATTTAAGAAAATTGGAAAGGTTGATTATGTGACAAAGAATGGTTGAATTGATATAGATTATACGACATTGAGTTGGTGGAATCACAAGTCATTGTATTGATTCGTTAGAAAATATAATCAATAAGCATATCTATCAACTTTTGTAAATATCATGTCCATATTGCAATCTAAATGAGTTTAACTTATTGGTTCTCGAGGCATGGATGAGTCTTAGTTACGTATACTCGTCTTTATAGGCAGAACGATACAAATATCGTTTAACAGCTCTTGTGTCATTATGTTGATTTCTCAAATATTTTGCTTCTTCTCCAATGAAACATCCTCAAACATTAAATCTCCTAATTTAAGAAAATTAAAAAGGTTGATCATGTGACAAAGAATGGTTGAATTGACATAGATTATACGACATTAAGTTGATAAAATCACAAGTCATTGTATTGATTCGTTAGAAAATATAGTCAATAAGCATATCTCTCAAGTTTTGTAAATATCATGTCCATATTGCAATCTAAATGAGTTTAACTTATCGGTTCTCGAAGTATGAATGAGTCATGGCTATGTATACCTGTCTTTATAGACAGAATGACACAAGTGTCGTTTAACAGCTCTTAAATCGTTCTGTTGATTTCTCAAATATTTTGCTTCTTTTCCAACATAATAACTTCAAACATTAGATCTCAGAATTTAAGAAAGTTAGAAAGGTTGATCATGAGACAAAAAACGGTTGAATTAACATAGATTATACGACATTGAGTTGGTGAAATCACAAGCCATTGTATTGATTCCTAAGAAAATTTAATCAACGAGCATATATCTCAACTTTTGTAAATATCATGTCCATATTTCAACCTAAATGAGTTTAACTTGTTGGTTATAGAGGTATGGATGGGTCGTGGCTACGTATATTCGTCTTTATAGACAGAACGACACAAGTGTCGTTTTATAGCTATTGTGTCGTTTTGTTGATTTCTCAAATATTTTGTTTCTTCTCCAACGCAACAACATAAAACATTAGATCTCTTAATTTAAGAAAGTTAGAATAGTTGATCTTGAGACAAAGAACTGTTGAATTGACATAAATTATGTGACATTGAGTTGGTGAAATCACAAGTCATTATATTAATTCATTGAAAAATATAATCGATAAGCACATCTATCAACTTTGGTAAAAGAATTGTTTATATTGAAATTGAAATGAGTTCAGCTTATTAATTCTCGGGACATGGATGGATCGTGACTACGTGTACTCGTCTTTATAGGCAAAACTCGTCTTTATAGGCAGAACGACGCAAGTGTCATTTAACAGTTCTTGTGTCGTTATGTTGATTTCTAAAATATTTTGCTTCTTTTCCAATGCAGCGACCTCAAACATGAACCCCTTAACTTAAGAAAGTTCGAAAGGTTGATCACTTGATAAAGAACGGTTAAATTGACATAAGTTATACGATATTGAGTTGGTGAAATCATAAGTTGTTGTATTGATTCATTAGAAAATATAATTAATGAGCACATCTCTCAATTTCTGCAAACAGCATATCTATCTTACAGCTGAAATGAGTTTCGGGACATGGATGAATTGTGACAGGCTATACTCGTGTTTATAGACGGACGACACAAATGTCGTTTTCTTTACAGTAACTCACAATTGCCATTCTCATAGAAAATTTTTCGATAACGGTACTTGTGTCGTTCTTTTAGAACTATTCATCTTAGTAATGGCACAAATAACATTCTCAATGACATTTTCATCCTCTCAGTATCGGTACAAGTGATTCCATTATTTTCAACAAAATACAAGTAATGAGCAAATTTCTTAATTTTTTTAAATATCATATCCACCTTACAAGTTAAATGAGTTCAACTTATTATTTCACGAGGTAGGGATGGGTCGTGGTTGCTTAAACTTGTAATGATAGACAGAATGGTGCAAATGCTGTTTTATTATCAGTAACGGCACTTGAGCTGTTATGTTGATTTCTCCTTTATTTTCGTTTGTTTTCAATTCAACAACCTTTAAAATTGGATACCCTAAGTTGTGCAGTTCTTGTAATAATAATAAAAATTTATATTTATGTACATCACTTTTGCTATTCTCTTAGAACTTTTCATCTCAATAACGGCGCTGATACCATTCTTGGGGACTTTTTAAATACTGTAAATGGCACTTGTGTCATTCTCATGGACACGTATAAAATTAAATATAGTGGCAATTGGGATGTTCTTATAAACGTTTTCATCTCAATAACGATACAAGTGTCATTCTCATAGATAAGTATATTTACAAATATAATAATAGTTTTAAAGTTCTTATAGACGTGCTCATCTTAGTAACGACACAAGTGTCATTCTCATGTACAAGTAAATTTACAATCATAACGGCAATTGTGCCATCAATGGGAGGCTAGATAGACAATTAATGAGCACATTTTTCAACTCATATTTATATATAGAACAACGGAAGGATCGTTTTCATTTCAGTAACAGCTCTTGTGTCGTTATGTTGATTTCTCCTATATTTTGATTTTATTCTAGCACAACGATCTCAAACATTAGATACTTAACAAATCATCAACATTTTCATCTCAGTAATGATGTTTGTTTTGTTCTCATAAAAGCTTGTAACAATCATAACAACACTTACATCATTCTCATCTCCCTCTCATAAGTTCAGTAACGGCACTTGTATCATTTTCATGGATGCTTATATTTCTAATAACGTAACACATGTCATTATCATGAAATAACAAAAAACTAAAAAGAAATGTATAATTGAAATGCAAACATTTAACTTAAAAGACATTAACAAAAATGTAAGAAAAATCAACAGAACGGTACAATTACTGTTATTAAAATGAAAACGACCCTTGTGCCATTATGGGGTTATTTGAGCATCCTCTTTTTTCGAAAAATGAATTTTCTAATAATGTTATGATGGAGAATGTATAGTTAAAAAAAAAAGTTTTGAGTTTACGTGTAATATTATTTTATTGATGAATGGGTTGTTAAAATGGGATCAAATTACGGCTTAATAATGTATTCTGATGAAAAATGAGGTTCAAACAAGGACTATATGTGCAAACACAGTATAAGTAGACATGCCTTATCTATGCCCCAATAACCAATAGTGGAATTCATTTACGTTATTTATGACAATGTCACACTTACTATGTTACATACATTAGTGAGTTCATTATAAAATGTTGTGTTTGTTGAAAAATCGGATATAAGTGAAATTTTCGGAATGACACAAGTGTCGAACAAGACATGAAAAGGACACTTGTGCTGTTACGTGTATAAATACGAGAATAAGCAATCATGACCTATTCATTTCCTGAAAATAATAAGTGAAAAATATTTATATTGTACTATGTACATAACACTTACAAAAGTTGATAAATATGTTCATTAACTTAATTGACACATATGAGTGTGATGACTTATTCTTTCACCTTCTCTATAATATAAAAGTTATATAATTTCAATCGTTCTTTGTGATTATTCAATTTTTTGTGTTATATACATTAGTGAGTCCATTATTATACGTTATATCAGTGAAAAAATTAACTATAGCAGATAACGACCTTAGTGACATTTTACTTTATAAATAACGGCTGGAGTAGTGTTCTATATTTCAAATCGTAGTTGGAGTGCTATTAAATCTCATGGTTATGGATAACACAAAAATCACACTAAATACGAAAACAATACCAACTAAATATTATTTAATATTATATTTAATAATAATAATATAACATAGATGCGATTTCTAAGAACATATTTCTCATTCTTCAAATGTAAGTGTGATTTTTTTCAAATAAATGATATGTTAATCAAACCCTTATTCAAATACTCAAAAGATACCAAAAATAAGTGAAAAATATAATAAAGAACATAATTTTAGAGTAGTAAGAATGGTGAGTGAAGAGAAGAAAATAGATGATTATAATTTTGAGAATCTAAAATTGAAGAAGATGTTATTTAAAAAAAAGGATTTTAAAGAGAAATGACGGGTGAAATGAGAAAAATTGGAGGATATTAAATTAACAAATAACGGAGAATTTTGTCATTTTGCCAACTAAAATATTTTGCATTTTTATAATTGTCTTTTATTATTGGTCAAAGGTCATTTAACCAAATACGTTGTCTAGTTAGTTAAATGGTCAAATTACCCATAATAGTAATGGTAGTGATGAAAAAAATGCGTGATCGTTAATAGATTTGTCAATAGTTGTGAAGGTTCATATGGTAGCGGTGGTGACGATGATAGTTGTGTAACATTGCATGTTACAACTCTAGTATAATTTTATTACACTTGTAATTCTACCATCAACGACAGTGGCGTAATATACTATTATAAGTGGTTGCAGTAACACTGTGATGGTAGAATACGAAATTGTTCTTGTACCCACAGTACGTAAGATAAGACTGTCTATTTGTTGGTGTGATAGGGCGGGATACGATTGCCCACTTGCTAATGTAGCACGAGAAGCTTATTTACTGTTATCTGCAAATGTGAAAATCATAAGTAAGGTTATTTTCAAAGCGAGCAAAATAAGATTTTTCACTATAGACAGAATTACTGTGGGCAGTATAATATGCATAACAAAGCTTGTTGCATGTGTTACACTTTATGTAAGAAGTGTTACACAAACTATAATACTTTTTTTGTTACAAGACAGAACTAATAGTATTTTGAGAATAATTTTCTTTGAATAATAATGTGGAAAATAGTTTACATTATTGTGAAAATTTCCCTAAAAAGAATGCAACAAGCAAAAGTCATGATAAAATATCATAATCTCAAAAGAAATGCAACGTTACAAGTTATCATAGAAGTGGTTTACTATTAACTTTCATATGGAGGCAACATGTGTTTTTAGACCCTCAAATTTTTATATTTTATATAGGGCTGGTACGGGGGAGATAATTTTTGTTCAGGATTGTTCACTTGCTTAGAGTTATTCATTTTTATTTCTTTTCAGAAATTTTGTTTTTTTACTTTAAAAATATTCGAGGGCATGGGGAGGCCTATTCGAACCTATAATTATATGTTTGATCGTCCAGATACGACCCGACTATGGAAAAAGGGTTTGGCCCAATTCAAGCATATAATTATCGAGTTGTTGACTTAAACAGGCCAATATAGCCCAATATGAAAAAATGATGTGGAAGTTACACCAAGCCATGGTTTTAATTCAAAATCAAATCTGAAGGTTTTTATTTATTTATTTATTTTTTTAAATAGATTTGAAAGTTTTTTGTTAAAAAATCAGATGATAATTCAAACCTTGTTTGAGCCCAATTTTTTATTAAAAATGTATTTTGAAATAGTGATTTTTTAAAACATGTGTGGTTGAAAAATAAGAAAAAATTTTGATTTACGTGTAATATTATTTTATTGTAGAATAAGTGGTTGAAAGAAGAAATAAAAAATGTACTTTGATAAAAATGGAACCCAAATATATGCTCAGTTTTTAATATTAATAATATTATTAAATTAATTCATCACCTCCACTCTGCCCATTCCCACAAACCCTAATTCATTTTAAAAAAGAATCCATCACCTCGCCTCTTCATTTCACGCGCTTTGACACCTCGTGGCGAACCCATTGAAGCACCTCATCGCAACAAACTCTCTTCGATGACTCCTCATGACACTCACTTCGGTGACTCATCGCTGCATAGCAACGATGCTCCTTCATGCTAGGTTTCGCTGCTTCATATGTGATGGCTTTCCTTTGTGCACGACATCGCATCGCTGATGTGCACCACTGTTGTGCACAATACATATCCATTCTTTTTTCTTTAATTTTGAATGGTTTGGTGATTGACGGTTCAGTGGTGATATTGTGGTGTGGTGGTGGTGTGCTATGGTTGTGATGGTGTATTGATTTTTCGATTGAGGTGTTGTGCAACGTGGTGGTGTTATTTGCCATTGGTGGTGTTGCTAACGAGGTGGTGGTAGTGGTGTTTACAGTAATTGACGATGCATTGGTCGTGTGCTGTGCGATGGTGGCCGCGGTACGATTGTGGTGTTGGTAAGGTGGTAGTAGTGTTGACGAGGTGATGACAGCGACAATGATGGTGGTAGTGGTGGTGATGGGCATGGGTGGAGGTGTTTATGGCTAATAAATTGGTTGATTGTGATCAAGAAATAGTGCGTGACCTAAAAATATGATTGTGACTCATAATTTACTAAATTGTGATAAAAAAATAATTTGTGATCAATTAATTTGATAATTATGATCGTTAAACAAGTTCTGATTTATAAAATTTGTGATTAATGAATAAATTGTGACCTATAAATTTTTTTATTTTTGATCAAGAAATAATTTGTGATCAAATTTATAAAATTGTGACCTTAATATATTTAATTAATAAAATATATTTTAAATTAATTATTTTATAAATAAAATTTAATTAACATCTAATTTTTGAAGTTTTAAACTATGTTTCCAGTTTTGAAATGGGTCATACTTAATTTCTTAGATATGAAATTTTTCCAAAAATGATTACATATAAAAATCTAAGAGTATTTTCAAGAAACTTTTTATTTATAGAAAGATTTTATGCATTACAGAGATCGGCTTTAAATTTAGAAAGACAGAATTTTTATGTACTCTAACAATATTATTTATTTTGACTCTTTATTTTGTTTCTCTCACGAAACATTTATTGATTTCATCTCCTATTTTAATTTAATATATATTTTTAAATATCAATGGTCAATTAATTTAAATGTAATTTGAATAGTTTAAGAAGTAGATTATTGAAATTTGCGACTTATTAAATACAATAATTGTGCATTGAGAATAGAGAATGAGTAATTAGGAGAGCAAAACCCACTCTCTATTTTAAAAAGTTAGAATGAAGAGTCAATTATAAATTATTTTAAAGCATTAGCTCTTTAAAAATAAAGATCATTTTGTATTTAGAATATTTTGGATATGCTCTAATCAAATTGGGAAGACAAGCCCTAACTTGCACATCTTATGGTAATGCCTAATAAATCTCTCATTCACAACGAACAAGAAAGAAATTTCTCTATCACTTTCGTTAGAGAATAGAGTTCCTCTATTGAATCCGGACTCTTGCGAGGTTGAATGGAAGGATAATAGCAATCATTTTCCTTGTGATTATTCTTAACAATAAAATAAGACTAAATTCGTGTTCTTTGAGTTCTGCTATCCATTCTGACATCGCCAGAGGAAGGAACCAATCAAACACTCATCAAGATTAGGCTTGAGTTAAGTAGACGTGACCCCGTTGGTGAATTCATAGATAAAATGATGAAAATGAAGTCTAAGATCAACTGCGAGGATAAGAGGATTCATGGCTACACAACCCTCCCTTGAGAGGATCACAAACGTAGTCATCCAGAGCAGAAGACAGAACTCAATGTTATCAACAATGTCATCAGGCATTATAATTTTGAAGTTTTCACAAAGTAAAATGTGGAATTATTTTTTCAAGATCTCCTATATCACACTTGATCTAGGACCTACTACATACTCGTCTGTATATTCCTTATTCTCGGAATGTTACAAAGTAGTGGGGTCGAACCTAACTGGCCGGAGCCCCTAATATCCGTCTTAAGGCAAGAAAATCTTTCTATAACTTCCTGGAGGGAAGTTTGACAAATTGGCTTAGGCTTCTCAATGGAATTTATTGATTCCACATTACCTTCTCATTAACCGTTATCCCAATACCTAAACTCTGATTCTTCTTGGTTCAAACTTTTTTGTCAAACCGCTTAAAAATGAAAACACAAGGGTGAAAAATCAGATGAAGATCTAAAACTGAGAAGAGTGTATAAGCATATTCAAAAGAAAAGATAAAAAGATGGGCAAAGGGAAAAGTTCGGCAGGATACATGATATGATAGGTGACTAGGAAGCTAATGTTGATAATAATTAACGATAAAGTGAGTTCTTTATTGCAAGGAATAAAATACAACCTTATCACAAACCTTACCCGTGATTGAAAGAAAGCTTAACCCGGAAATTGGATAAAAACCTTGAACAAACACAATTTAAAGAATGGAGTGCAAGAGGATCGAGGCAAGAGTTGAACTTTTTGTCCTTAAAACGAATTTGCCTCACACGGGTGTCGATGGATGATTGGCAATTGTCTCCCAATAGACAACAATCAATTTCTTGTGATGACAACACTTCGAATCACAAGAAACGACAAGTCGAGCTAAGTTTTGTACTCCTTTTTGAATGAAAATAACAAGGTTTTTGATGTAGAATTTTGGCAAGAATATGATGTAAAATGTAATGCTGTGATTGCATAGAATTGGAGTCAATAAAACCATCATGGATGGGTCCAATTTATAGAGATTGAAGTGTTGAATGTGAAGAGATGCACCTAAAATTCAACATGTTCTCGAAAAGTTGCACGAGTTTGCTGGTCGCTCACTAACTACCACTTACTGCTCAAGCACTCAGAACAAGAAATCCACCGCTTACTAAGCGTAAGGTGGCTGCTGGAGTGACGGGTTAAATTTAAAATTCATGATTTTCAACCTTACTTCATTCATTGATTTCTCATTCATTTGGAAATTGTTTGACTTCTAAATATACCAAACTCATCTACTCGACGAGTAGAATATGTTCAACCCATTTCTCACCAAATTCGGGTATCAGCATCCATCCAAATATTTGGTCAAAAATTGATCAAAATCAACTTTTTAATAACTATTTTCCAATAGCTAACTCAACACAAAAGGCAAGGAAGACTTTTGATCCGAAAGCTGGGAGAATGAGTAGAAATTTAGAGAAATTTTGAGAACGAGAATGAGATAAAAATAGGGAATGGATGTATAGAAGCATTGGAGAATCTCTATCGTTCTCCCCCTTGAACACGTTGCTACAGTGTTTTATTTTTTGCGATCGCAACTTTCAATATAAGCCTTTCTATAAAAGGTGA
Organism: Olea europaea var. sylvestris; assembly: GCF_002742605.1. Lineage (NCBI taxonomy): Eukaryota > Viridiplantae > Streptophyta > Magnoliopsida > Lamiales > Oleaceae > Olea > Olea europaea. The sequence continues at coordinate 807,598 of NC_036242.1, read as the reverse complement.
TATACGATTTCCAGATGTACACATTCCCTAGCTCGTATTAATCTCCTGTAGTTGTGTTGACACATAAAAATTCAGCCCAAATCGAACGGCCCAAGGAATGAAGCCTAATTGGAGGATCCCCAAATCAGATAGCCCAAAAAACGAAGCCCAATCAAATAATTCAAGATGGAAGCCCAAATAGGGAGGCCCAAGAACGCGATAACGCCATCTTCCAACTTTGCAAGTCGTCCAGAATTTGAGCGAATGGAGTGCCATGCAGTCGCCCAGAGCTGTTACTCTATTCTTGCCCAAACCTTCAAGTCGCCCAAGGTCTTAACAAACATAAAGCGTTGTGGTTATCAAGAAGTGCAGTTATCAAAGCAGTTATTAAAGCAGTTCTATCACGTTCTACGATTCAAGAAATTTAATCAAAAACGATTGAACGATGAAGAGTAATGACAGCAGTTAAAAAAGGCAATTTTCATGACAAGCTGGCCATTACGAGGAAAGTGGGCAGTTGTAGAACGATCAAACAGTTTTTAGGCGGTTGATCACAAAAAAGATCATCCATGGAGTATAAAAGGAGAAAAGACATAGAGCAAAGGATCGAATCAAAAACTCTCGAACAAAGAACATGTAATTTTAATTTCCTTAGTTTAGATTTAAACACTTTTTTTAGTAACTCGTGTGCTTGCGCCCCTTGGAGGCATTTTGTTTTTGATTTCCAATTGTAAAGTCATCGTCAATAAAAGAACACCCCTTTTTGGGACTTTGTCTCAAGAGGTTTGTCCCTTACACAATCGTCTGATCCCTTTTAATTGTTAGCGACTGACCCGCGCGAAACAAGTTGATTACATCGAATGTAGCAGGCTTTACCTAATCATTGCAATTGTTTGTTTATGAAAAATTCCCAACTACTTGATTTTTGTGTTTCACTTTCTCCTGAAGTATCATTCGAACTCATGTTTTCTTCCTTTTTCCTTGGTAGCAAGCTAAGAGTGAGGCAGAAGCTGTATTTGGTAATGATGGTTTGTACCTGGAGAAGTACATATAAAATCCTACGCATATTGAATTCCAGGTACTAATTATGGTTATAATTTATACAATAATCAATTCGAGAATCTCTCAGATATGATTGTGTTACGAGAAGTTCAAGAAAATCAGCCCACTTCAATCAACAAAAATAACGAAATAATAAACTGCAAAAATCTGAAATGAAAGAAAAATTCAAAAAACAAAAAAGGAACACGATATTTTCACCCTAAGGCAAGAGGTTCGGAACTTCGTTTCTAATCCCCTTTTGAGCTTCCGACAAACGGAAGAAATCACTATATCAATGGAACCAAAATCTGTTCAATATAATCTTCGTAGCACTCAGCCGAAATCACACAAAATTTTCCCCAAAATTAAGCCTCATAAACCGTACAACATTCACTCAAGAATGATGAATCGAAGCATACACAACAATCATTCAAGATTATTTCAACATAAGCCTCTATACATTCGAAAATGGCATTCACTCAAGAATAACACCAATACACTTTGTTAAATCACTCAAGATTATTTATACAAGGTTGGATTAATTTCTCATCAATAGGGGCTAATTTTTGGAGTGCAAAAAATGATAGATTGAAGGACCACTGAGAGAGAGAGACGAGAGGCAGAGAGGAACTTGTGATGTGAGAGAAAATAAGGAATCTGAATTCTATGTTTCACGTCCAGCCAAGCCAATTAATATAGAAGCCATTATAAGTCTTCATCCAACAGTAGGTAATTTGACATTTGGCAAAATCTGGGCAATCCATTTAAAATAAGAGAAAATGTGTTCCTGCAGCTTACGTTTATGGCAAAGTGAATCGGGTTTCTTTTAGCCCAGCACAATTTCTTTCATTTAGTAGAAAAACTAGTCAAAGTCAATGGTCAGCTGGTCCAGTCAGCCACATCATTGTGCCACTTTCTCTACATTCTCCACCTTGGTACAATAATTCCAATATCATCTATAGTGATCTCTCCGAACATGACATCATGTGTTCTTATTCCCTGATACACAAATCAGCAAAAGTTAATATTCAACTGTTTTAAACAGTCCAAAAACTTGTTTAAATGCAGTACTTTAGTTCCAACATCAGCAGGATTAAAATGGGTAGAAATCTTTTCAAGTTTAACAATACCTTGATAAATTACATCTCTAATAAAATGAAATTTCACATCAACATATTTAGATCTATTACGTAACACAGGATTTCTACTCAAATATATAGCAGATTGGCTATCAGAATGTAAGACGACATCATTTATGAAACCAAATTCATTTAGAAGTCCTTTTAGCCAAATTCCCTCTTTAATTATATCAGTAGCAGCTATATATTCTGCTTCAGTTGAAGACAATAAAACAATCTTTTGTAATTGTGATTTCCAACTTATACAGGAATTACATAAAGTGTATACATAGGCAGAAGTCGATTTTCTGTTATCCCTATCACTTGCATAATCAGAATCAGTGAAACCCCTCAAGATAACACCCTCAAATTGTTTTCTATACTGAATTCCTAGGTCACAAGTTCCCTTAATGTATCTTAGAACCCACTTCATCGCTTCCCAATGAACCTCACTAGGATTAGACATGTATCTACTTAATACACTTATTGCAAATGCCAAATCAGGTCTAGAACAAATCATTAGATACATAACTGACCCCACAACATTAGAAGATGGCACTCTAGCCATTCTTTTAAACTCTTCTTCAGTTTTGGGACATTGATCATTAGATAATTTGAAGTGATTAGCTAAAGGTAGACTCACGCTTTTAGCATCGGACATTGCAAATCTTTCAAGTATTTTCAAAGCATAAGATTTTTGATTTAGGTTGTTCCATAAAAATGGTTTTTTCAAGATCTCCATTTAAAAACGCAGTTTTTACATCTAATTGATCAAATTCCCAATTAAATTGAGCTGCTAGGACAAGTATGACTCTAACAGTTGTAAATTTTACAACGGGGGAAAATATTTCATTAAAGTCTATCCCTTCCTTTTGAGCAAAACCCTTAGACACAAGTCTTGCATTGTATCTAATGTCATTATCATCTTTTTCACTTCTTTTGATCTTATAGATCCACTTGCAATCTATAACTCTCTTTCCTTTAGGTCTTTTAACCAAGGTCCAATTTTTATTCTTTCTCAACGATTCTATCTCATCATGCATTGCTTCTAGCCAATGCTTAGAGTCCTTGCTACTCAAACCATCTTTATAGAACTCAGGTTTATTCTCAATGAACCCCTGAATAGTGAGAAGGGATATTTTATCATCAAATCTCACAGGTGGTCTTATTTCTCTCTTTTCTCTATCTCTAGCAAGTTGATAATCATTTAAGGGTTGATTAATCTCAAAATCAGATTCATTTTGATCAGTTTCTTCATCATTTTGAGCCTCAATTTCACTATTTTCAATCTGATCATATTGTAGATTATCATTATTAACTTGCTCCACCTCAATTTTAGTTTCCCTTCCCTCATTTTCAGTCTGATCAGATTTATTTGTGTTATTTTCAGATTTCAAACAAGGCAGATCCGATTCATTAAACACCATATTTCTACTTATAATGATCTTATAACCTTTGGTTTCTCTTACCCAAAGTCTATACCCCTTCACCACTTCACCACAGCCCAAAAAAACACACTTAAGGGCCCTAGGTTCAAGTTTCCCTTCAGATTGATGTGCAAAGTCTACACACCCAAATATTTTTAGATTACTCAAATCTACAGATTTTCTTGTCCAAACTTCTTCAGGGGATTTAAATTGTATAGCACTAGCGGGACTTCTATTTATGAGATAACTAGCAGTTTTTGCAACTTCCCCCCAAAATAACTTGGGAAGACCAGAACCTAAAAATATGCATCTAACTCTCTCAAGAATAGTTCGATTCATTCTTTCAGCCAAGTCATTTTGTTGTGGGGTGTGTGTCACTATTCTGTGTCTTAGAATACCATGCACTTTGCACAATTTATGAAATTCATAATTGCAAAACTCAAGCTCATTATCAGTCCTCAACACTTTAATCTTTTTATTTGTTTGATTCTCAATCAAGGTTTTCCATTCTTTAAAAGCATTAAAAGTATCGGACTTATGTTTAAGCAGAAAGAGTCAGTTTTTCCTAGAAAAATCATCTATGATTAAAAGGAAAAATCTGAAATCGGTATATGTTGGCACAGAGGCTGGTCCCCAAAGATCAGCATGCAAATATTCAAGAATAGACATAGATTTATGCTTCCCAGGCAGAAATGGTAATCTATTTTGCTTTCCTAGTATGTAATGATCACAAAAATTGAGTTTCTCAATCACATCTTTACCAAATGCACCTTATTTTTTCAAAATCTGAAGACTTTTATCACTAATATGGCCCAATCTTTTATGCCATAATTGTGACTTATCATTGGGGGCAGAAATTGCTACTGATGTGGAGTCAAAAAAGTTTTGAGTATGTAAAATGTAAAGCCCATGTCTCTTGGGTGCTTCGACAATAAGTTGAGAGCCCCTCAAGATCTTAATGTATCCCTTGTTAATCATAATATTGTGGTTCAGGTCATCTAGGACACCTAAGGATATCAAATTTCTTTGTAGGTCAAGAACATACCCGGTCTTCTCTAAGATCAATTCATTATTACCATCCAACCTTAAGGTGATTGTCCCTATTCCTTTTACTTGACAAGACATGTGATTACCCATTAACATTTGGCCTCCACTTACATTTTCAAACTCACTAAACCATTCTCTTTTAGGACACATGTGAAAGGTACAACCGGAGTCAAGTATCCACTCCTGACTAGGTGGAGTGTGTACAACAACATAAACCTCATCTATGTTGGTCTCATTATTATAGGCGAAAGTAGCACCACCATCATTAGTAGACTTATTCCTCAAATCATTAAGTCTCTTACGGCAATCTTTTATAAAATGACCATCACCTAGACAGTAAAAACACTTTTTACCCTTAGTCTTGGTTTTCATTTTATCTTTAAAGTTCACTTCTTTTTGTGTCCGGGTTGCTTATTGAAATTGACAATTTTTGGATTTGTGTTTGGTTTGGACTCAACCATCTAATTTTCACCACTAATAGATTCCCTCTTCTCATATTTTAACTCTAACTCTTTACTTCTCAATGCATTTATTATCACATCAGTAGTTAGAGTCTCCCTTCCATATTCAATAGCATTTTTTACATCTTTGTACTTATCACTTAGTGAATTTAACAAAACCACAGCCAGCTGCTCTTTTGAGAGTTTCTCATCACAGTCGGCTAGGTCACGGAATAATCTATTGGATCTATCAATGTTAGCGTCAAGATCAAGAAATGGGTCCAATTTGAAACCAAAAAATTGTTTTAGAAGATACACTTTATTAGGCATGATTTTATTAAAATAAGTATCTTCCAATTTTTTCCACAACTCAGCAGCAGTTTTTGTCTCACCAATTTCTCTTAAAACATTGTCAGACAAGTGTAAGAATATAGAACTCCATGCAGTTTCATCAAGTTCAATTTTCTTAATTTCTTTCTTATCATTAGGCCATGACTCATACATTTTTGTTGAAGTAAAAGGGCTCGCATTTTCTGGATCCAGAGACTAAAGTCTCCTTTACCATTAAAAATCTCCAATTCAACTTTAGTTGACATAATCAAAACACAATTTGATTAAAAATTAGTGTACGCAGATCACACACAAAGTCAACAGTATATACTACTTGCAGGAACTCAAATGACATACACCATAATCAAATTTAAAGTGCACAATTAACAAGTGAGTTATACAATACAAGTTATGCAGTAAGATCTCATCAGTCCATTCACCATATGAATAAGCAGTTTACACAAAAAACCAGCAGTGTGTTAAGTCAAAAGTATAACATGCCATATACAGTATAATGAACTCATGCAGAAACATAAAATTTGTCCAAAATCGTCGACTTATAAATCAAGACAATCCTCATATTCCAGACAACTCACGATTTCTAGACAAAGGAATTGTCAAGATAAAGTCTCAGATTTAGGGATTTTAAGTCAGTCACAAAAGTCTCACAGTATAGACAAATATTATGTATGTAACTCGACAATTATGGAACGAACTCACCAAAATCCCTTAGGTTTCAAGAAATAAACGAGATCTACTGAACCAGTGCAAGAAACCTTCAAATCTACCAACACCGACACTAAGAACCACCGTCAACTTGCTCTGATACCACTATTACGAGAAGTTCAAGAAAATCAGCCCACTTCAATCAACAAAAATAACAAAATAATAAACTGCAAAAAATTGAAATGAAAGAAAAATGCAAAAAACACAAAAGGAACACGATATTTTTGCCCTAAGGCAAGAGGTTCGGAACTTCATTCCTAATCCCCTTTTGAGCTTCCGTCAAACGGAAGAAATCACTATATCAATGGAACCAAAATCTGTCCGGTACAATCTTCGTAGCACTCAGCCGAAATCACACAAGATTTCCCCCAAAATTAAGCCTCATAAATCGTACAACATTCACTCAAGAATGATGAATTGAATCTTATAAAACAATCACTCAAGATTATTTCAACATAAGCCTCTATACATTCAACAATGGCATTCACTCAAGAATAACACCAATACACCTTGTTAAATCACTCAAGATTATCTATACAAGGTTGGATTAATTTCTCATCAACAGGGGCTAATTTTTGGAGTGCAAAAATTGATAGATTGAAGGACCACCGAGAGAGAGAGAGAGAGAGAGAGAGAGAGAGAGAGATGAGAGGCAGAGAGGAACTCGTGAGGTGAGAAAAAATAAGGAATCTGAATTTTGTGTTTCACGTCTAGCCAAGCCAATTAATATAGAAGCCATTAGAAGTCTTCATCCAACAGTAGGTAATTTGACATTTGGCAAAATCTGGGCAGTCCATTTAGAATAAGAGAAAACGTGTTCCAGCAACTCACGTTTGTGGCAAAGTGAATCAGGTTTCTTTTAGCTCAGCACAGTTTCTTTCATTTAGTAGAAAAACTAGTCAAAGTCAATGGTCAGCTGGTCCAGTCAGCCACATCATTATGCCACTTTCTCTACAAATCGGTTCAACAAACATCTAGTTAGTGATTGCTATTGGTGTGGCAAATCAGAAGAAATTGACGCATGCTGGATCATAATGTGAAATTTTTATTGGAAAGATTTTGCTGCCAAATTTCACTTCAAGTAATTAGACTTGCGAATATATTTTACAATATTTTTGCAGCGAAATTAGGTCACCAAAAGGTAGGTCTTTTTTTAGCAGCGGGAGTGTTTCAACTGTACTGTATGGCCCGTATTAATACTATCCTTGTCCATTGTATTAGTCGGGTCGATTTATCATTCTGTAAGAAACACTTGTCTTCATTCATAATCATTCTTCTGGCAGCAATGCAATTTCATTAAGTATTAAAAGGAAGTACAATATTTCACTCATTAAGTAAAAAATTGAATTGGATCAGATAGAATGAGCCGACATTGATGTGCCAAACCTTACTCTCAATGGGAGCTCTATGAGAAGTTTAGCTTGTCATCTTCTATATATCTCTTGCTAGAGGTAACCTTGATCCCATTTATAATGATTGGGCCCAAATAATTTAACAGGGGTAGTGTGCGAACCACTCCACAATCCAGCAATGGTGAAATTTTGGATTTTTTCCCTCCTGCTGAGGAAGCATTCATTCTTCGGCGCATATTGCCATTATTGAAAAGACTTGAATCATTACGATAAGAAATTGGTTCATCCCTCTACCAATGGATCAAAAGATTTCCTTGAATCCACAATTTTTTAGAAACACCTCCGACCACATATAGGCATTATTACTACACTTTTGTGATATACCTGACTAGAATTTTATAGTTGTCCATGAAATTATATTGATTCGAATTGTAATAAAAATATAAAAATCTAAATTTCAGAACCTTTTATAGGTTTGGCAGAAAAGCATGGTAATGATGCTCACTTTGGATAGTGTGATTGCCGTATTCAGGTATGCTTCGACTTATGGTATTCTTGCTTTTACAGCAAGTCTTCAGCATATGAAACATCATGTTCTAGATTGCATATCCCTATTTCGGTTTTATGAAACCATAATTCATCTTCTTTATGTATTCTTACTCTACAGTGTCAAGGGATATAAATCTCAAATCGAATAAAGATGAAAACATATACCAACATTTAAAGGATTGATCTTCTCCTCTTAATAAGATTAACCTTTTAAAATGGAATTTCGACTTTTAACATGGTATCAGTGCCCAGTGCCCATTAAACTCTAACGGGCAATTCAACCTGATTAATACTAAACAATGAGCATACGGATTTCAAGATTCGCCTGTTCAAATGAGTCACCATCTTACGAGAGAAAGTTAAGGCGCACGTCTGATAAAGATGAAAATGTAGATCAATTTTAAAAGGATTGGACTACTTCTCTTAATAAGGTTAAACTTTTAAAATGGAACCCCAATATATATATATATATATATATATATATATGAAAAGAAGGAACATGAGACTGTGGGACGCAATTTTTTTGTTCGGAACTGGCTCGCACTTTTTTATGCGCAACAGGTTCATGCTTCAGGGCTGGCGTTCCCAGAAATTGAACCCCTGCCCTCCTTTATATGAGTCATAAGGTCAATCTGGTATTTTTCACCTGGATCCTAGTGTCCATTTCCATAAAGCAAAAGGATCTTCTTTCCTTCATAAGGAACTCCACAGTACCAAAACACCTATGTAACCTACGGATGCCGCTGCATCTCCCATGGCTTTCTGCAACTCTAGAGTTAATTCTGGAGAAGGTGCTTCTTCCAACAACTTCTGGTTTCTTCTCTACAATAAGCATTGGAATCATTACTTGATTGAGAATTTTTCTGGATTAAGAAGAAAATAATAGTTATCAAAAAGGAGAATCATGACTATATTATCTGCTCCTTTGTATTTTTGCCAATTATGTAAGCATTCTATAGTTATGCTATTCATTAAATTTAGTTCTTCTTCTGATTCTGATTCTTCTTGTAATTTTAAATTAGAAAATTCATCTATTATTTCATAATCAAATTCTTTATTATTTTCAAAATCTCTATCTTCTATTGATATAATACTATAAATAGATTCTTTATCTGAAATATATTCATCTAATTGTATTAAATCTTCATTAGTACATTCTATTAGTGTACTTTTTTTATCATAATTATTTATTCTTTTTGGACAAGTCTTAGATAAATGTTCATTACTATTACATACATAACAACTAAGTCTATTTTTGTAAGTTCTTTCTGGTTTAAATTTCCTTACATGTCTTTTTTCATCTAAATATGGTTTTCTTTTATTGGATTTCCTAAGAAAATATCTTTTCTTAAAAGGTCTTTTATTCTTTCTTTCTTTATTACTATACTAACTTTTTCTTGAACTAGAGGCTCCATAAGTTTGTGGAGTAAAAATATCTTTACAAAATTTATAATCTGTTTTCTTAAGTTGTTTTTGAATTTGTAATTCTACACATTTATCTTCTAAACATCTTATTACATGTTGTATTCTTTGTCCTATACTCCATTGTTTTTCTGGTTCTTCTTTAACTGATGGCAAATTATTCCATTTATCTGTAATTTCTAATCCTAATGGTCCTGGTAATTTATGAAACAATTTATTTCCTATTTCTTGATTAAATGTATTTCCTGATATTGAAGTTAAATAATGATATTCGTTTAAAAAGTTCTTAACATATCTTCCTTTAGTCCATTTATAAAGACTAAGTTGTTCTAAATCTCTCATAGCTTTTCTTTGTATACTCATATGTCCTGAGTTAGGGTCTGCTCCTGTTATTAATATTTGTATTTTATTAATAAAATTATAAGGATTACTTCCCATACTAACTAATTGTTCAAATTCTTGTTTCTTTTCTAATTTAAAAGCTTCCCACATTGCTTTTACACTTTCTCCTAAAAATGTTTCTAAGTATCTATACATATCTAAAGCTTCCATTTCTTGAAAATTTCTAATATAATGTCCTATTATAGTATTCTTCCATACATCTATAACATTATTCCATGTCTGTGGATCATGTGCTGTAATATTTAGAATTTGTGCTTTGTGATCTGATTGGAATTCTATTTTCTTTTCTAAGGGTCTTTCACTTCCTCTTGCTTTATATTTTCCTTCTGTATTATTATATAAAGGGTAAGCTCCTCTTGGGGGGAATCCTCCACTATAAATCATTGCTTCATGTTTGACTGTTTTATTAAAAGGAGTATCACTAAAAGTTCTATATGTATTTGAGTCTTCCATAAGTTCTTTTATATGACTAAAATCTGAATTATCTGAATCATTATCTTCCTTAATGGTTCATATTCTTATGTTCTTTTCTCGATCATAATATAAATATTCAGATTCTATAATTGTTTTATTAAGATACATTTGGTCTTCTAGTTCTAATAATTCTTTATTATCTAAATTCATTCCTAATTCTTTTAGATAAATTATTCTATCATGTTCTTCATCTATTAGTTCTAGATGAACCTGATTTTGAAATGGTTCATTTTGTTACTCTTCAGTATTAGTTTCTTCTTCAAAATCATTCTGTCTTTGTACCTGATTGTAATCTAAAAATCTTAAACTAATTCTTCCATGAATATCTTTATAAGTTAATGCTTCTTGTGGTGCTATAATTGTTTCTTGATTTTCTAAAAATCTATTCATATCCCATTCTAATCCTGCTAATTGTTCTGATGAATATTCTTTTGGTTTAACCATGTTAATTCCTTTACTACTCATTAAGTTTACTACTTTATCTATGTAAATTTTATATTTTGTCTGTGAATTATTTGAACATCTTCCTAAAAATCCTATACTAATTAGTAAATTATCTCCACTTTCGACCTCTTCATATCCTTTTGTTTGAATTCCTATTTTAATTTTATCTGAAAAGTCTTTAATAGTTAATAAAAAATCTGGATTACAATAAATTATTCCATTATTATTGTTCATATCTACTTCTATACTTGCAATCATACTCTTATCTATATTATTAATTCTTTCATCATATATAGTAACTAAAACTTTACATCCTAAGTTTTTTCTCATTAATCCTTTTATTCCTATAACTATTAATCCTAGATGCATAAATCTAAAATTTTTCTTTTTTAATTCTCTCTTAGAGTCTTCTGATATTAAATTTAATTTTCTTACTTGATTTCCTATACATTGAACAGATACTTCTCTACTATGTCTGAAAAATTGTGTTCTTGTTTCAAAGATTCCTCTATTATATAATATTTCTGGGTTAAGGATTCTTAAACCATTAGTTTGAAATCAAAACATAGAAAAAATCATAGATCCTCAACAAGACTATCAAAGATTTCAAAGTCTTATTGAAAAAGAAGAAGTTAATTCAGAAATTCTAAAAGAAAAATTGAAATATCAGAAATAAAAATTCTTAGGAAGAGAATTGAACGTTTAGAAGAAATGCAGAAATTTATAATAAATAAGATAGAAATGTTAGAATATAATAATAAAGGAAAAGCAATAGAAACAGAAGAACATAGTCAAGGTTTAGAATATAAAGAAAAAGAATATGTTCAAGTAATATGTAATCCAGAAAAACTTAAAAGTATTAAGGTAAAATGCTATATAGGAATAGGACAATACGAAATAAAATGTTTAGGATTAATAGACTCAGGATGTAGTAATTGTATAATTAATAAAAAACTAATATCAGAACAATATATAATATACTCAGATAAACCAATAGAAGCACAACAAATGGATGGAGAACTTTATACTTATAAAGAATTATTACAATCAAATAGTAAGATTAGTTTTGAGACAAATTGTGGTAGAAGTATAGAATATACCTTACCAAAAGAATCCGTATGGGTTAGACCTTTAAATATCAAGGATACAAATTTCATTATAGGACTAAGTTTTTTATTAAAAGACAATGGAAGTATTACAATTACTAAAGATTTCTTACATTTACAAAAACATACCCTATTTACACCAACACAGACCACTTATTTCCCATCAGAGTGCATAGAGAAGCGTGATGGAAATAGTAGTAATAATTGTAAGTGTGAAAAAGAAAGAGAATGTCAATTAATAGAAGAAGATAATTTAGAAGAAAATATAAGAGAAGATGAATTAGAAGACATAGACTTTGGAACTATAGAGTTAATTGATAATGAAAAAATTTATGATATGCTAATAACAGAACAAGAAATAGAAAATTTAATTTCTAGATTAGAAAAGATGGAAATTATAGGTGAAAATGTTCTAAAATATTGGGAAAAAGATAAAATCTTATGTGAATTAAAAATAAAAAATCCAGAATACATAATTAAAACTAAGAATATAGAAGCTACAAATATAGACATAGAAGATTTTAAAACACATATAAAAGAACTCTTAGAATTAGGAGTTATTAGAAAATCAGATAGTCCTCATAGATCAGCAGCTTTTATAGTTAGAAAACATTCAGAAATTGTTAGAGGAAAAAGCAGAATGGTTATTAATTATAAAAGACTAAATGATAATACTATAGATGATGCTTATAACATACCAGACAAGACAGTTTTAATAAATAAAATACAAGAATGTAAAATTTTTAGTAAATTTGATTTAAAATCAGGATTTTGGCAAGTAAAGATGCACCCAGAAAGTATTATGTGGACAACCTTTACCTGTCCAGAAGGACATTTTGAATGGCTTGTAATGCCATTTGGAATTAAGAATGTACCAAGTATTTTCCAAAGAAAAATGGAAAGTATTTTTAATAGACATAGTAAGTTTGTAATAGTTTATATTGATGATATTTTAGTTTTTAGTAAAAATAAACAAGAACATAGAGGACATTTACAAATAGTATTCTCAGAATTTATTAAACACGGTTTAATAATAAGTAAGAAGAAAATGATTTTATTTAAAGAATTTATAGATTTCTTAGGAGTTAACATAGGAGAAGGTAAAATTAATTTACAACCTCATATTGCTAAGAAAGTTTTAGAATTCCCAGATAAACTAGAAGATTTAAAACAAATATAAAAATTTCTAGAATTGGTAAATTATGCTAGACCATTTATAAAAGATTTAGGAAAAATAGCAGGACCTTTATATGCAAAGACATCTCCTACAGGACAAAGATTTTTTAATGAAGAAGATATAAAATTAGTTCAACAAATAAAAGAAAAAATAAAAATATTACCAGAATTAGCTATGCCTCTAGATTCAGAATATTTAATTATAGAAACAGATGGAAGTATGACAGGATGGGGAGCTATTTTAATATGCAAACCCAATAAATATACTGATAAAAGTACAGAGAAAATTTGTAGGTATAATAGTGGAAATTATAAGGAAAAAGGAAATTTAAGTAGCATAGATGCAGAATTATTAGCTATTAATTATGCATTAGATAGTTTTGAATTATTTATTATATTCAAGAAAGAAATAACAATAAGAACAGATTGTGGAGCTATAGTTTCTTTTGTCAATAAAATGAAAATAGATTCAAAAAGAAGTAGTAGAAGAAGATGGTTAAACTTTATTGATAGAATTACTAATACAGGAATTAATATAGAATTTGAACATATTAAAGGTAGTGATAATAAAGCAGCAGATATATTAAATAGAATAATAATAGATAGAAACTATTAAATTTGTTTAACATAATTTCTTTATACAGATGACAAGGCCAAGGCCTATAAGACCAGGAATTCCACCAGGAAATTCATTTGCATCAAGACTATTACCACAGACTCCATTTAATCAGAACAAACCAATGTTACAAGACAGACTAAGGTTTGGAAACCAAGAACTCATAGTCTTTCCCAATAGTAATATTTCTTTTAAAATTTTACCGCATATTTCTTTATCTAGAGAAGAGAAATGTATCTTAGACAATTTATGGATTTCTTATAATAAGAATCCAAAAGACCAAAAATATTTTCTTGCATGCATGAATGCATTATCAGAACAGTTTAGTCAGAATAAGCAAAGGTTTAAATTTTATGTTGTCATTAAAGGAAGAACTTCAGGAATTTTTCATACCTGGTTAGAAGTTATAGATTGCATTAAAAATTTTTCAGAACCTATTTACAAAGATTTTACAAATTTTCAAGAAGCATTAGATGTTGCAAGACAACAGATAGGAATAAATTTTTATTTATCTCCTTCTTTGAAGAATTATTCAGACCCTCCATTAGATTTTTCTCCAAGTAAAGACCAGAATATTTTCTGCCAACATTGTGAATGTATGCAGAGAAATTTCAAAGTTATCAATGAAGCCAATCAGAACCTTTCATTAGAAAGAACTCAACTTCAAAAGAAAGTGGCCCAATTAGAAAAAGAGATCTTGGATTTAAAAGTCCATTATCCAACAGGTACTATGGAGCCCAAGAAGTCCATAGCTAGTCCAGCCCAAACGGTAGCTGGTAAAGACTCATCAAATCCGTTAAAGGTTGTGGACTTACCAAAAGCCCAACAGACTCAGGGGACTGTTGATTCTCCTACTAAATTAGATGATCAGACTCAGCAGACTGATAAATCTGCTACAGAAAAAGGTAAAGAGATTTGGGATCTCTTAGGACAGCCCAGTGGAAAATTTGATTATTTAGTTAAATATAGTCCACCAGAACATTTTTCCTCAGAACATTTTTCAAATAACCCAGAATTTTCACAAGCCCAAGAATTTCAATCTAGTAAGGGAAAAGAAAAAATGGTAGTCCAAGATAGTCAAGAATGTTTATTTTTTCAAGAATCACAAGATCCTAATCCAGATACTGCCTCTTTAGAAAAGATCTTTGAGAAAATTGAAAAACTCCAAAAACAATCTAAAAAAGATGAAGGGACCTCTTCTAGAAAAAAAGAAAAAGATTAAGAAGAAGAAAAATGATGAAGGACTAAAAGAACAAATAAGAGAAGCAGTTAACCAAGCATTCGAGACAATATTAAAAAAGAGCCATGAAGAAGAAAAAGAAATTGCAGAATGTCCAGATCAGAAAGAAAAAGATGAAGCTAGTAACTCCAGACTTTCAGATGAAGACGAAGATCCACATGAAGAAGGATACAATAATTCAGATAGTGGAATGTCATTTTCATCAGTGGCACGTCATAATCTCAGTACATAATCAGATCCTCAATAATGCAGAACAAGACAAAATTGATGGAAGAAAAGAAGGAAAAGCTGAAGATCCTTATTACATTACTATAGACCTTTTGATTTTTGAAGAAAGATGTCAGAAACTTTTAGACTTTTACGTAAATTGGTGGAAATTTCAAGATTCCTAAACTGTAGACTTTTAGACTTTTGTGAAAGTAGGAAATTTTCTTTCTACTTGTTAGATCTATCTTGAATTAGCCAGAAGTTTCTCGGTGAAACGTGTGCTCTTTTCAAGGATATTTTAGACTTTTTGCTCCCAAGAATTTTCCTATTTAAGGAACAAGTTTCATTCAGGTTTAGGCAGAAGTTTACAACCTGTGTACTCTTTGCTATCCAAAAACATTTTGAAACCCTTCTCAGAAAAATTCTCAATCCAAAAAATCATTGTATAGCTGAATCATCATTGTGAATATTTAAGGTATTCTTGTATTTCTTTAAGTTTATTTTAGAACTTTAGGGACTTCCCGAAAGGGAAATCCTTAGTTGTAAATCTTTTTAAAAGATGAATTTATAAATCCCTGATTTATGTTTTATTAGTTTATGTTCATATTTTTGTATTTATGTTTTAAGTAAATATCTGTTATGTTTCTCATTTCATCCTATACATAAAATAAAAGCATAACTTGATTTCTAGAAGCCATACTGTTCTTAGGCTAATCCCGAGTGACCCAAATGAATAAAAACTTTTGGCCGGAGTGAGCCTTTTTGATGTTTTCTAGAGATGCTGGGGAAAGGGAGAAATTAATCTAAGAATTTTATAAGGGAGTGCCACGAGTAACCTTATAAAAAGAAATCAGGTTCAAGTTTATATGTTATAGGTGGTGAAAATTTAAATGAAAAAAAAAAAAGGATTTATACATGATTCTTAAGAAAGATTTATAGAAAATTAAAGAGAGTACTGAGTAGGATTAAAGCTATTAAAAGTTAAACAGCCATCTTAAAACAGCCATCTTAAAAACAGCATACCCCCATATATATATATATATATATATATATGAAAAGAAGGAACATGAGACTGTGGGACGCAATTTTTTTGTTCGGAACTGGCTCGCACTTTTTTATGCGCAACAGGTTCATGCTTCAGGGCTGGCGTTCCCAGAAATTGAACCCCTGCCCTCCTTTATATGAGTCATAAGGTCAATCTGGTATTTTTCACCTGGATCCTAGTGTCCATTTCCATAAAGCAAAAGGATCTTCTTTCCTTCATAAGGAACTCCACAGTCCCAAAACACCTATGTAACCTACGGATGCCGCTGCATCTCCCATGGCTTTCTGCAACTCTAGAGTTAATTCTGGAGAAGGTGCTTCTTCCAACAACTTCTGGTTTCTTCTCTACAATAAGCATTGGAATCATTACTTGATTGAGAATTTTTCTGGATTAAGAAGAAAATAATAGTTATCAAAAAGGAGAATCATGAATGCTGTGATGTTCTGTTCTTAACTCGTGCAACACTTGAAAAAGTCTCTGTTGGAAGCCAATTGTGGCCCGTACTTTGCTCATGCCTTATTACGCGCTACAGGGTGGCGCTGCCACGAATTGAAGCCGTGATCTCGGATTGGCCTCAAGACTCCTAACGTATTGCCCTTGTGCACAAATGATCCCTAATTAACTTTCTATTCTTCTCAACCTATTGATTTATATACTTGGAGGAGGATTTGTGCAAAAATTCTTAATTCTCATATTTCTTCTAATGATATCATTTCCTCAACGGTTACTAACGACTGTCAAACAATTTATCATTGTTAATAAAATCAAATCGTTTTAACAAATAATGATATTTAACTATAATGTGTTTTCTTCTTGTTCCTTCTTGTTCTGTTTTGGATCATCTCTTTATTTAAAGATTTTCATCTTATTCTGTTTTGGATTACTTCTTTGTTTACAGATTTTTACTTTTATTTTAATTTTTTCCCAAATATAGAGTTTTCTAATAGTAGTGTCATTAACAGTTGGGAGTCGCAAACGAAATTTAACCAATTGGGATGGATGACATCAGGGCATCCAGAATCACAAGGTGGATGAAAATTTAATTTCAATTGACATAAAATATCAAAAATACAAAATAGAATCACTATGAGTCTAAAGTGTTGATAATGTTGAGGTCAAAATCTAGCTCAAGTTGTAAGAGTGAAGTTTTATCGATCATTGACCTGGTTTGAGTTTCATTTGAGAGGATAAGAGTGAATTGTGAAAAAAAAAAAAGGACAGATAGATGCCAAAAAAATAAATGTTCTACTAAATATACAATTTCTCTCTTTTTACGAAGTATGGATGAAGAGTTTTTCATTGAGTCTATCTAAAGATAATCATCTTAATGTCTTGTTTTGTAAAGCTATTTTTGTTGAGTTTAGTATTAATTCTTTCAAAGTCCAATTTTATAATGAAATGATATGCCAGTAACCAAAAAAAAAAAAAAAAAAAAAATGCTAGTAAAAAAAAAAAAAAAAAAAGTGAGAGAACTGTCATGGTTGAAGATGGCTTAAAATGATATTTAAGCAATAATGGAGAAAAATGGTGTCAAGAATAAATATTTCTTTTTCTTCTTTTCCCTCTAAAATATTTCTATCCCGTCTTTTTGGTATATGAAGTTTTGACTATGATTGCAAAGAAATATGGAAATTAATAAATTTTGCATAAACCTGATTTTAAGTAAATAAATAGGTAAACTGCTTAAGTATCTTTTTTATTAAAATAGATATACTTTAAAGGTAGAGATGGATGAAAATATCGAAAAAGGACTTTTTGCACACAAAATCAATACATTTAGGTGGTCACTCCAAGAACAAAATGTTAGGGACCATTTGTGCCAATTTTCCTATTTGATCATTATAGAAATATTTGCTGCATTTCTAAAAAATAACAAAATCTCCTCCTAAGATTTTTTGATACGTCGCATTAATTAACGGTGCAAAATTTTTACCATAGAATAAATTAAAGAGACACATATTGAGATATTTGACAATTACGGAAATATTTATTACATTTTTTAAAATTACCACTAAGATTTGTCGTCTACAAATTCTCCCCATTAGTCAACAATGAATTTGCATTTTCTAGTTTACCCTTTTCATATGCATCATCAAAACTACCATTTAAAGACATCTAAACTATATTTTTCACTCTTTTTTTTTTTTTATTTCTTAAAAGAAATACTGTAATGAATTAATCAATTTGATTGATTTGCAATCTATGAAGTGAAATATGTTTTCTTGTTCGTCCATTTTTTACGCTATAACATTATTGTTTTAACATTTGTACATTTATTATCTTAGGTTAAACTTAGAAACTTAAATTCCTCTAATCATAATATCAAGACCCTAATAAAAATTAGCATTAATGTCAAAAAATAATGGAGCTGGCAGTAAATAAGGTTCAAAGTTAATTTTCTATTCTTTTTCTAGTCTTTGTTTTGCATTAATTTTGTTGCCTTTTCTAGAAATAAAAAGTTAATTTTCAAAAATATTATTGAGTTGTAACCATTTGTAGTAAAATGAAAAAAAATGAACTTTCTTAAAGTTAAGAGGCAATATTTTTATTATCTAAATTGAAATTAAGAAAAAGAAAAAAAGAGGGTTTCTATCTAATATAAATTTAGGGTAAAATACTAATATGTATGTTATTTATTTATATAGTTATTGTTAAAATAGGAAAAATAATATGTTTTTGGAAAATAAAAAAGGTACACAATCAACCAGTCTGAATCAATGAGGCAAGTAGTAGAAAAATATGAGTTTTTAATTGTCTTTTCAAACCATCCATTTTCTTTCTTTTGTTGGCTATATATATTTTTTGTATGGCTACAGTGTTGATACTTTCATACCTGGTGAGTGTCAGATATTAATGGATGAATGATATTTATAGAATGGAGAAATTGATGAGCCACTCAAATAAAGTGGTCCCTTTTCATTTTCCTCATCATATTAGTTGTCATACTGACTGACTAGTTTTGCTAAATTGTTGGCAAAGCCCCACCTCTCTCTCACTCTCTCTCTCTCACTCTCAGTGTGTGCAGTTGTTACTTTTCTTGTGGGATGTTGATTTTTAGCTAAGCCATCAACCTCATTCAAGAATTCCTCTCACCCCATTTCAGTATATTTTCCATTGGCTGTCTTTTGTTACTAAATTTTAATATGTCAATGCATTAGTTCTTGTTCTTGATTGGAAAGACGTCAACAAGTACTCTACAAGTAATTTTTGAAATGGATAATTGACGATTAAATGAGAAAATTTAGTTGGAGGAAAGCTGAATGAGAATGATATATCTAAACATACTTATTTTTTTTTTTTTTTTTTTTTTTTTTTTTTACAAACGAATTGCAGTTGGAAGGTTGGGCTCTTCACTTAATAGATATTTTTAAACATACTTTTTTTTTTTTTTTTTTTTTTTTTTTTTGATAACCCAGGTGTCCCAGCTTAGCCGGACTAAATCCTGGACCTCTAGCCCCCGGCCCCTCAGTGACTAGTGGAGGTAAATCGCAGGTTGTGCCCTTGTTGGTTCCCAGGTTCCCACATGGCTTTTACTCCTTCCCCAAAGGGACCCTCCTCCATGGTTATTACATCACCAAGCTGCTCCAACCCTTCCTCTGGTTATTACATCACTTGGCTGCTCCAACTAGGAATCGAACTCCCCACACTTGGTTCCAGAGCCCCCCAATGTGATTGTTCTGCCAACTTGGATGTGCCCTGGGGGGCAAACATACTTATTTGTTGTTATTAAAGAGTTTGTTTGTTGCCTTATGAAGGGGTCTTTTGCTTTGCTTAATCATTTGTTAACTTAAACTATGATTTGACAACTCTCTATCAGTAATCTTATCTGCACTATGTTCTTCACTTTGTATGTGCTAGCACAATCTTTAATTAGTTGAAAATCTGTTGATTTTCAAATTTTTCTTAAAAAAACTAAGAGTGTACTCTTAAATATAAACTTTAATAATTTACTTTCTGAACTAATTCTCCAGATATCGTCTTAGGCATGGAAAGACTGTACTTTCACATGAACAGGCATAGCCATGATCCCAAGTGTCTAAATTTGCTTATGGAGTTTTCACTTTTTACTGTGTACGTATCATCACTTGGCAGTGGAAAAAGGTAGCATCACTTTTGGATTGTAAAAGTTAGGTATGATTCATCTTTCAAGTGGGCCTTTGCTGTAAAAACTTGTGCTATCAAAGATTGTAAATGTGTAGAATTTGAGAGTTATTGCAATTTGAATGCTTCTTTTATCCTTTTTGCAATTATGGGACTTTCTTTGTTGTTACTCATGGTAGTCTCTTTCATATTTTACGTTCTTATGCAGTCATTATTACCATCATAGAGAATTCACCCCACCAATTAAAATTGTCTTTTATGTTCCTCGCTGCCATTTATTTCATTTTTGCTGTAGTTATGTTATTCATTTATGTTTGATTTTATAATTTTCAGATATTTCTCATGGACTAACTAAATTTATTGCCTCTTTCTTCATCAATAGGATCAGAATTTCACAATAGTCCAATTCTCGAATTTGAGGCAGATTACAATCGAATTCATCAGCATTTCCCTTGCTTCTCAGGCTCTCTCAGTGATATTTATTGCGAACTGTCTCTAATAAATTTCAGCTGTCCATGTTTTGAGTCTTTTTGCCCTTACTCTTTGGCTTTCCCTCTTTGGATGCTTTTCCCGTAAAACATACAGATCCGAAAATACAAGATTGACAGAAAGGCCCGATGCCAACCGGTGAGTCAAGCACATCTGTGTGGAGTAGAGAGCAGGATAAGCAATTTGAGAAAGCATTAACAACTTATCCTGAGGATTCTTTAGATAGATGGGAGAAAATTTCTGCTGATGTTCCAGGAAAATCTCTGGAAGAGGTTAAACATCACTATGAACTTTTAATGGATGATGTCAGCCGGATTGAGTCTGGCTGCATACCTTTGCCTTGTTATAATTCTTCTTCAGATGGTGGAACAAGCTATGCTAGTGATGAAGGAGCTGATAAGAAAGGTGGGAATTTTGGGCACTTAAATGGTGATTCAGGTCATGGAGGCAAAGCTTCGAGGTCAGATCAGGAGCGGCGCAAGGGGATTGCTTGGACAGAAGATGAACACAGGTGAAGTTTTTTGGTACTGTATGCCCCAACATGGACTTATAAATATAACATGCTCATTCTTGGTTAGTGCAATTTTTCTGATAACTGAGGTCTAATATAGTTTTGATAACGTGAACTCACATTGTAAGTTAGTTACTTTTTGTTGACAGTGTTAAATCAATTTTGTGCTTTTTCTGTTGTTCTTTTATGAAAAATCTAAAACCTCTAGTTTTTTAATTTATGTTCCTGTTTGTCTAATGGGACAATGCAGTCTTCATTATTTGCTTGTAGATCACTACTATCAGATGGCAAAACAGATAATTTTTACTAACATGGAGGTTGTATAGTTTGAATTATTGTGTACGTGGTCGAATAAAACTTGACACATGTCCTCGGAAAATAACCCCGTGTATCCTTAAAAGTTCATCCTCGCTTCTTCCATTCTTGTGCCTGCGAAGAAGTAAAACCCGTGAACTAGCCTTTGGAAACTCCCCGAGTTTGTCTTCTCCTGTCTACAATTTATACCAAGTTTTCAGTCTTGCAGACAACTAGATTAAGATTGATTTGGGGTTGGTGGGGGTCCGGGGGACTTATCCTTGAAAATTTAAGCACCTATTTCTCTTTTAGATCAACCTTTATTCTACAAAACTTAAATTAAGGTTTCTTCCAGCAAAAATTGATTAGGAATCCTCGGAAGAATTGTTTTATCCCCAATATAAATTTCATAATAATCTTGGTTGATTGGAGTGAAGTCAGAACTTTAGTAGGCTTTGTGAGAGTTTTTTCTCATAATTTTAGTGGGTCGTCATGAGAAGTTGGCTAAATTAAACAAGAAGGGTGGAAAAAGTATGTTTGTTTCTATTAAAAGTAAGTTTAGATAGAACAGAGTGAGATGTTCTGTGTAAGTTGTGGGAATAGTACTACTGGTGAACCACGAGATAAATGGACCTGTTCGTCTAAAAGGTTATGAGTTTCTGTGGTTTGATTCTTTAGATTACCTTTGATGGAAAGAAGAGGATTCATGTAATGCATTCAGAATTTGGCTTAGCTCACTGCTTCAGTGTCAGACCCCATAATCACTAGAAAATGATGAGAGGGGTCACCAGGTGCCTTCAGACTTTCATCCAATGCTTAAGTTAATTTAACGCTGGAGAGCAAGGGAATTAAAAGCCTGTATCTGTGTATTAGCATGTGTAGAATAGGTTATGTATGGGAGAAGAAATCTTCAGTTCAGCTAGGGCCTAGGAGAAGATTCATGAGAGGGAACTTGTTCGAATGTGTAGAAAAGGAAATAGAATCCCTTTGGGAGATATGAGTTCACAAGCAAACGTCAATGATCTTCTTGTGATTTAACATGTTTTGGTATCACTTGGCAATTTCCATAAATTGAGGAGTTCCAAGATTGAGTAGGAACATGAACCAAGCAGCCGAATCCCCTTTTGAGGCCGAACTGTTTCTGCTTTTTGGTGTACCGCGGCGGTGGGTCATCAAATATGATCTCATCTGAGTTTTTTATTCCCAGAAAGACGTCAGCTACTAAGTTTAGGAGTATGCTGCTGTCAATTTGTTACACCTGTGGATATGGTAACTTGCTAATTCTATAAGAGCTGATCTTGGTTTACTGTACTTTTTTGCGCCTGGATGAAAGTTGCGTTTAATTTGCTATTTTTTTGACCTGTCTTCCTGGCTAGTTATCTACTGAGCTCCATTTTATGATAGAGGAAATGACGAAGAATTTAAGTTCCAAATATTTTCACGATATGAGTGAACCATAAATAAATACAATAGAGGGGGCATAAATGACCTCCAATCAAATGTATGAAAGACGAAAGTAGTAAATGAGGGGGGTACTAATTCTGTGCAAATATGAATTTAAAGAAACCGAAAAACCTAAAGACTCCTGAATATGAGAAGGCCATATCTGTCAATCTATACAAGGGCACAAAGTCGTCGGGACAAGGCTAGAGGACTATACTACTGATAGCAAAGCAAAGTAGATCCCAACCCTCTAGGCAAGTGAGTCAGCAATATGATATCCCCCATGATAGATGTGGAAAATAGTGTTACGATCAAAGGAAAGAAGATGCCTGATACGTTTGAGAGTAGCTTGGGTAGACCATGGACCTCTACCATGGGTGATGCAATTACGGCTAAATCCCCCTCTATCCATAAGTGCAAAAGTTCAGTCGGCATGCAAGAAGTACCCCACAAAGAATGGCTGTCAACTCAACCTCAAGCATAGGGCAGTTATGATAATATGAGGAGAAGGCACCAATACAACATTGATCCCGATTGATATCCTTACCACTAGCAAAGTCATTCCGATGCATCAATCAGTATTGATCTTATAAGATCCCATCAGTGGAGTATGTCATAAAACCAAAATAGGAAGGGTAGGTGGGGGAGGAATTGAGAATGTAATTTAAGAGGCGGTCAAAATAAAATGCAAGCGAGAAAGCCAATAGGTTTCCTATTTGTCCATACTCTTGGTGCCATTTTGTATCTTCAAACTCCCAAAAGGGAAAACTGAGTTATGGTTCCGAAGTTATCTATAGATGCAGTTGAGCAGCTCTTCCATCATTCTGAAACTGAATTGTGGTTCCTAGTTTTTACAGAAAAAACTGAAATGTCATACTCTTGACTATATCAAGTTGTTAGTAAATGACTACTTGTGAACTCTTGAAATCAATTGCACCATTCAAAAATTAACCTGAATTTTGCAAGTTTTAGAATATTAATTACTAAGCTCAACTAGCAAATAAACATGGAACTGACATAGCAGTCCATAAACTATGTTACTGTAAACATTAAAATTCATAATAGACAAATAAACAAAATTTTGTTTGTTCAAATAACGTTGAATACGTCTAGAACCTTAGAACAAGCTTTGCCATGTATTTGTTGAAGTTGGTAAGAGATTTTTTTCTTAATTTTATGGAAAAGTTTTAACTTGGCCAGACGGAAAAAAGTAGACATGGATTGAATTTTGACACAAATATGATTTGAGAGTTTAAGGATTGTACTATGCTTCATATTGTTGGAACCGGGCTAGTATGTGAGCGGCAAAATGGTTGTTTGTGAATGAGACAAATCAAATAACGTTTAACCTGCACGAGCGTAGTTAAACCACAATTATATGGATGGAAATGTAGTATCAAAGCTTCAAAGTGCAAAATAAGAAAGGAGAAGAAGAAGAAAGGTAGAATATAATCCGAAGCGAGTGATGACACTTTCTCCTTAAGACAATACTACCCCGCTATGGTGCTCACAATTGATGGCACTTATCTCCCAAGATACAATAGATTTTTAATCTTGTAGTGGCAGCACTTCAAACCACAAGAATTGATGAACTTTCGACAGAATTTTCCTCTCAACAAAAGAATGATATGAAATGAAGAAGAGAGATTTTCCAAGAGAAGAAGAGTGCTTAATGCAAATTATGAGATGGTATTTCTTTAAGGACGTCCAATGGGTCCTATTTATAGAGGAAGAAGGGGTATGGATGAAGTGATGCGGGCCAAATCGTGTATTCTTTCAAAAAGAAGCAACAATTCATTTTCGCTAGCTTTTCACTAGATTTTTCGCTCAAGCAATATTGTCAAAATTCGAACAGAAACTTTTCACTTGATTCTTGTTGATCCGTCGCTCGAGCGATGGGGATGTCACTCGAGCAATGGGTATCCTGGCCAGTTTCCTCTATTTTTTCTCCTAACTTTGGACCGCAAAATCCGAAATTGGTTTCGAGATTCCAAATATACAAGTTGGTTTATTACCTTTGTAATTTGACCATCGAATCGAGTCCGAATATTCAACCAAAGTAATGAAGTATCCAGGCTCCGTTTAGAAAAAACCCAATTGGTAATATATCTATGATTACTACTTGTATCATAAATGATTCCTGTTTGGGTTGACGCATTAGTCACACCTTCGATTTTTGATTTTTACTAAACCAATTTCCAATGCATTGTCTGGTAATTTGATTTGAAACCTTGCTACATGTATACTATGGTGTACACTTTAGTTTACACTTTGTCGTGTGATATTATCCAATTGGATAGTTTAAATTTCAAACAGTTTTCCTATCCAATTGACACTTGACAACAAAGTAAATGTCAAGCAACGGGTAAAAAATTAGTGTACAAATAGCAAAGTTCTTTGATTTGGCAGATGAAAGCCAGTGCTTAATGTTGCGTGTTGTCACACCTGTCCTACCCACCTGGGCCAATGGCCCACTCATCCTGATCCACGTGGCATTCCTGTCGAGGTGGCACACATTGCCGAGGTGGGTTCTATCCGAAGTCCTTCAAGCCGAGGTCCATCCGCCGAGGCTCCTCGATCCGACGCAAGCGTGTTTGCCGAAGTCCAACTACCGAGGCCCACGACCCAAAGCATGGAACCTGTTGAATGTAGCTGAGGTCCTCAAGTGGAAGTATTTGTCAAATGGTCGAAGCCCCGAAGCTGATGCACGAGCCTCTTAACCACAAGGAGCTTCCTCCACAGTCACTTCTCCCAAGAGATCGCCTGCTCAGAGATCTTATTCGAATGACTGATGG